>NC_063225.1:18056212-18356212 GCF_020740725.1 Corvus hawaiiensis | reverse complement strand
GTTGCCTTTGAGCTTTGCCGCTCTTCAGCGCGTACACTGCACGCATCCACAGTGTGCTCTGCAAGGATTTTCCTCTGCTCTCGCTCAGCGAAATGAATCAGAAGAGAAACACTGGATGGATTAGCCTTTCGCTGGCCAAGGCTCACAGTACAGCACCACACTCTGGGTGACGAGGAGAACAAAGGAAGAACATCTTTTCGCCCTGCCACGGTCTTCTCTGCGAGACGACTTCCCGCGTCTCTCTCCCTGCAAGGCTCGAATGTGCGCGATGGTACTTGGAACTGAGAAGGCAGGAGCAGAGAGCACCGCGACCTGACGGCGCTGTGCAGGCTGCGAAGGAAAGAGGACTGCCACGGGAATGTGCTGCAAATACAGGTTCCCACGCGTCGGGGACAAGCTCTGGGTAAGGCGCTTGAACTAAAACTGTTCTCTGTGCCAGACGGAGCCGAGAATCTTTCCGTAAAGATGCTGGCTACAAAGCAAACAGAATGTGGTGCTACTTCAGCGCTAGAGAGAAATTGCATCGCCCAGGCGTGTTTCGGCAGAAGCAGCAGCCTGCAGCATTTCGCTGCCGGCACCGTGCTCTCTGGGCGACAAGTAGACGACGCTTCGTCTCCAGCAAAACGAAAGCGCCACCTGCTACGAAGAGTATAAGAATGAAGGCAGAGCACCGAGCTGGTGTGTGCATCGCACAGGCTGCAAGAGGAAGCGTGGCTGCCACTCGCTTGTTTTCGGATTCAAATTAGCAGTTGAAAACAGAAAATTCCACTTGCAGCTACTTGTGCTGCTACCTAGTTCTCTTCCAGCTTTCCCTGGAAAGAATTGTGCTGAGCATTATGCTTGGAGATGCAGAGATGACAGTGGTAGAGGCAGCGGAGAATGGAAATAGAGAGTGCAGCGGACAGTTTCTGGGGCTTTACGTGAGGCAACGGGGAAAGTGCAGTCCAGCAGTGGCTTTTCCTTCTGGAGCCTTTTTCTTTGGGAGCAGCTGCTGCAAGTGGGCAACGGAGCTGCGAGAGTGCATGATGTGACGGCACGTCTATGTGAGAAGGAAGCTGCCGAGCCGCAGTGTGTTGTGCTCAGTTTCAAGGCTGCTTGGAGCAGGGGGGGTACTTGAAGAACGCCTTCTTTCTGGACGTGTCCTTCTGGGTGTGCTCGAGCTGCATGGACTCTGCAGCACTGAAGGTGTAAGAAACTGCTTCTGGCCAGGTAGTGTCCAGGAGTGCAACGGCTGCTCCTTCCTTTCTGAAGCAGTCAGAGCATTCTTAGCTGAATGTGCTTGTGAAGAAGCTCTTGGCTGGACATTTGAAATTCGGTGCACTGAGTACATGAACCCGGTGCCCAGCTGCTTCGTTCTTCGCCTTCTGCGGTCGGGACAGAACTGAAGCCCAGCGTTGCCTTTGAGCTTTGCCGCTCTTCAGCGCGTACACTGCACGCATCCACAGTGTGCTCTGCAAGGATTTTCCTCTGCTCAACGTACAATCATTTGCTTGCTGTTTCACAGAGTCCAAACTGTCCATGTAGCTCTCGCTCAGTGAAATGCGTCAGGAGAGAAACACTTGCTGGAGTAGCTTTTCGCTGGCCAGGACTTTCAACACAGCACCACAATTCAGGTAAGAAGCAGGAGAAAGGAAGAACATCTTTTCGTCCTGGCACGTTCTTCTCTGTGAGACGACTATCCGCGTCTTCTCTCCCTGCAAGGCTCTAATGTGTGCGGTGGCACTTGGAACTGAGAAGGCAGGTGCAGAGAGCACCGCGATCTGACGGCGCTGTGCAGGCTGTAAAGGAAAGAGCACTGCCACTGGAATGTGGTGCAAATACAGGTTCCCACGCGTCGGGGGCAAGCTCTGGGTAAGGCGGTTGAACTAAAACTGTTCTCTGTGCCAGACGGAGCCGAGAATCTTTCCGTAAAGATGCTGGCTACAAAGCAAACAGAATGTGGTGCTACTTCAGCGCTAGAGAGAAATTGCATAGGCCAGGCGTGTTTCGGCAGAAGCAGCAGCCTGCAGCATTTCGCTGCCGGCACCGTGCTCTCTGGGCGACAAGTAGACGACGCTTCGTCTCCAGCAAAACGAAAGCGCCACCTGCTACGAACAGCATAAGAATGAAGGCAGAGCACCGAGCTGGTGTGTGCATCGCACAGGCTGCAAGAGGAAGCGTGGCTGCCACTCGCTTGTTTTCGGATTCAAATTAGCAGTTGAAAACAGAAAATTCCACTTGCAGCTACTTGTGCTGCTACCTAGTTCTCTTCCAGCTTTCCCTGGAAAGAATTGTGCCAGGGTTTATGCTTGGAGATGCAGAGATGACAGTGGTAGAGGCAGCAGAGAATGGAAATAGAGAGTGCAGCGGACAGTTTCTGGGGCTTTACGTGAGGCAACGGGGAAAGTGCAGTCCAGCAGTGGCTTTTCCTTCTGGAGCCTTTTTCTTTGGGAGCAGCTGCTGCAAGTGGGCAACGGAGCTGCGAGAGTGCATGATGTGACGGCACGTCTATGTGAGAAGGAAGCTGCCGAGCCGCAGTGTGTTGTGCTCAGTTTCAAGGCTGCTTGGAGCAGGGGGGGTACTTGAAGAACGCCTTCTTTCTGGACGTGTCCTTCTGGGTGTGCTCGAGCTGCATGGGCTCTGCAGCACTGAAGGTGTAAGAAACTGCTTCTGGCCAGGTAAGTGTCCAGGAGTGCAACGGCTGCTCCTTCCTTTCTGAAGCAGTCAGAGCATTCTTAGCTGAATGTGCTTGTGAAGAAGCTCTTGGCTGGACATTTGAAATTCGGTGCACTGAGTACATGAACCCGGTGCCCAGCTGCTTCGTTCTTCGCCTTCTGCGGTCGGGACAGAACTGAAGCCCAGCGATGACTTTAACCGTGCAGCTCTTCAGCGTGTGTACTGCACGCATCCACAGTGTGCTCTGCAAGGATTTTCCTCTGCTCTCGCTCAGCGAAATGAATCAGAAGAGAAACACTGGATGGATTAGCCTTTCGCTGGCCAAGGCTCACAGTACAGCACCACACTCTGGGTGACGAGGAGAACAAAGGAAGAACATCTTTTCGCCCTGCCACGGTCTTCTCTGCGAGACGACTTCCCGCGTCTCTCTCCCTGCAAGGCTCGAATGTGCGCGATGGTACTTGGAACTGAGAAGGCACGTGCAGAGAGCACCGCGACCTGACGGCGCTGTGCAGGCTGCGAAGGAAAGAGGACTGCCACTGGAATGTGCTGCAAATACAGGTTCCCACGCGTCGGGGACAAGCTCTGGGTAAGGCGCTTGAACTAAAACTGTTCTCTGTGCCAGACGGAGCCGAGAATCTTTCCGTAAAGATGCTGGCTACAAAGCAAACAGAATGTGGTGCTACTTCAGCGCTAGAGAGAAATTGCATCGCCCAGGCGTGTTTCGGCAGAAGCAGCAGCCTGCAGCATTTCGCTGCCGGCACCGTGCTCTCTGGGCGACAAGTAGACGACGCTTCGTCTCCAGCAAAACGAAAGCGCCACCTGCTACGAAGAGTATAAGAATGAAGGCAGAGCACCGAGCTGGTGTGTGCATCGCACAGGCTGCAAGAGGAAGCGTGGCTGCCACTCGCTTGTTTTCGGATTCAAATTAGCAGTTGAAAACAGAAAATTCCACTTGCAGCTACTTGTGCTGCTACCTAGTTCTCTTCCAGCTTTCCCTGGAAAGAATTGTGCTGAGCATTATGCTTGGAGATGCAGAGATGACAGTGGTAGAGGCAGCGGAGAATGGAAATAGAGAGTGCAGCGGACAGTTTCTGGGGCTTTACGTGAGGCAACGGGGAAAGTGCAGTCCAGCAGTGGCTTTTCCTTCTGGAGCCTTTTTCTTTGGGAGCAGCTGCTGCAAGTGGGCAACGGAGCTGCGAGAGTGCATGATGTGACGGCACGTCTATGTGAGAAGGAAGCTGCCGAGCCGCAGTGTGTTGTGCTCAGTTTCAAGGCTGCTTGGAGCAGGGGGGGTACTTGAAGAACGCCTTCTTTCTGGACGTGTCCTTCTGGGTGTGCTCGAGCTGCATGGACTCTGCAGCACTGAAGGTGTAAGAAACTGCTTCTGGCCAGGTAGTGTCCAGGAGTGCAACGGCTGCTCCTTCCTTTCTGAAGCAGTCAGAGCATTCTTAGCTGAATGTGCTTGTGAAGAAGCTCTTGGCTGGACATTTGAAATTCGGTGCACTGAGTACATGAACCCGGTGCCCAGCTGCTTCGTTCTTCGCCTTCTGCGGTCGGGACAGAACTGAAGCCCAGCGTTGCCTTTGAGCTTTGCCGCTCTTCAGCGCGTACACTGCACGCATCCACAGTGTGCTCTGCAAGGATTTTCCTCTGCTCAACGTACAATCATTTGCTTGCTGTTTCACAGAGTCCAAACTGTCCATGTAGCTCTCGCTCAGTGAAATGCGTCAGGAGAGAAACACTTGCTGGAGTAGCTTTTCGCTGGCCAGGACTTTCAACACAGCACCACAATTCAGGTAAGAAGCAGGAGAAAGGAAGAACATCTTTTCGTCCTGGCACGTTCTTCTCTGTGAGACGACTATCCGCGTCTTCTCTCCCTGCAAGGCTCTAATGTGTGCGGTGGCACTTGGAACTGAGAAGGCAGGTGCAGAGAGCACCGCGATCTGACGGCGCTGTGCAGGCTGTAAAGGAAAGAGCACTGCCACGGGAATGTGGTGCAAATACAGGTTCCCACGCGTCGGGGGCAAGCTCTGGGTAAGGCGGTTGAACTAAAACTGTTCTCTGTGCCAGACGGAGCCGAGAATCTTTCCGTAAAGATGCTGGCTACAAAGCAAACAGAATGTGGTGCTACTTCAGCGCTAGAGAGAAATTGCATCGCCCAGGCGTGTTTCGGCAGAAGCAGCAGCCTGCAGCATTTCGCTGCCGGCACCGTGCTCTCTGGGCGACAAGTAGACGACGCTTCGTCTCCAGCAAAACGAAAGCGCCACCTGCTACGAAGAGTATAAGAATGAAGGCAGAGCACCGAGCTGGTGTGTGCATCGCACAGGCTGCAAGAGGAAGCGTGGCTGCCACTCGCTTGTTTTCGGATTCAAATTAGCAGTTGAAAACAGAAAATTCCACTTGCAGCTACTTGTGCTGCTACCTAGTTCTCTTCCAGCTTTCCCTGGAAAGAATTGTGCTGAGCATTATGCTTGGAGATGCAGAGATGACAGTGGTAGAGGCAGCGGAGAATGGAAATAGAGAGTGCAGCGGACAGTTTCTGGGGCTTTACGTGAGGCAACGGGGAAAGTGCAGTCCAGCAGTGGCTTTTCCTTCTGGAGCCTTTTTCTTTGGGAGCAGCTGCTGCAAGTGGGCAACGGAGCTGCGAGAGTGCATGATGTGACGGCACGTCTATGTGAGAAGGAAGCTGCCGAGCCGCAGTGTGTTGTGCTCAGTTTCAAGGCTGCTTGGAGCAGGGGGGGTACTTGAAGAACGCCTTCTTTCTGGACGTGTCCTTCTGGGTGTGCTCGAGCTGCATGGACTCTGCAGCACTGAAGGTGTAAGAAACTGCTTCTGGCCAGGTAGTGTCCAGGAGTGCAACGGCTGCTCCTTCCTTTCTGAAGCAGTCAGAGCATTCTTAGCTGAATGTGCTTGTGAAGAAGCTCTTGGCTGGACATTTGAAATTCGGTGCACTGAGTACATGAACCCGGTGCCCAGCTGCTTCGTTCTTCGCCTTCTGCGGTCGGGACAGAACTGAAGCCCAGCGTTGCCTTTGAGCTTTGCCGCTCTTCAGCGCGTACACTGCACGCATCCACAGTGTGCTCTGCAAGGATTTTCCTCTGCTCTCGCTCAGCGAAATGAATCAGAAGAGAAACACTGGATGGATTAGCCTTTCGCTGGCCAAGGCTCACAGTACAGCACCACACTCTGGGTGACGAGGAGAACAAAGGAAGAACATCTTTTCGCCCTGCCACGGTCTTCTCTGCGAGACGACTTCCCGCGTCTCTCTCCCTGCAAGGCTCGAATGTGCGCGATGGTACTTGGAACTGAGAAGGCAGGTGCAGAGAGCACCGCGACCTGACGGCGCTGTGCAGGCTGCGAAGGAAAGAGGACTGCCACTGGAATGTGCTGCAAATACAGGTTCCCACGCGTCGGGGACAAGCTCTGGGTAAGGCGCTTGAACTAAAACTGTTCTCTGTGCCAGACGGAGCCGAGAATCTTTCCGTAAAGATGCTGGCTACAAAGCAAACAGAATGTGGTGCTACTTCAGCGCTAGAGAGAAATTGCATCGCCCAGGCGTGTTTCGGCAGAAGCAGCAGCCTGCAGCATTTCGCTGCCGGCACCGTGCTCTCTGGGCGACAAGTAGACGACGGTTCGTCTCCAGCAAAACGAAAGCGCCACCTGCTACGAAGAGTATAAGAATGAAGGCAGAGCACCGAGCTGGTGTGTGCATCGCACAGGCTGCAAGAGGAAGCGTGGCTGCCACTCGCTTGTTTTCGGATTCAAATTAGCAGTTGAAAACAGAAAATTCCACTTGCAGCTACTTGTGCTGCTACCTAGTTCTCTTCCAGCTTTCCCTGGAAAGAATTGTGCTGAGCATTATGCTTGGAGATGCAGAGATGACAGTGGTAGAGGCAGCGGAGAATGGAAATAGAGAGTGCAGCGGACAGTTTCTGGGGCTTTACGTGAGGCAACGGGGAAAGTGCAGTCCAGCAGTGGCTTTTCCTTCTGGAGCCTTTTTCTTTGGGAGCAGCTGCTGCAAGTGGGCAACGGAGCTGCGAGAGTGCATGATGTGACGGCACGTCTATGTGAGAAGGAAGCTGCCGAGCCGCAGTGTGTTGTGCTCAGTTTCAAGGCTGCTTGGAGCAGGGGGGGTACTTGAAGAACGCCTTCTTTCTGGACGTGTCCTTCTGGGTGTGCTCGAGCTGCATGGACTCTGCAGCACTGAAGGTGTAAGAAACTGCTTCTGGCCAGGTAGTGTCCAGGAGTGCAACGGCTGCTCCTTCCTTTCTGAAGCAGTCAGAGCATTCTTAGCTGAATGTGCTTGTGAAGAAGCTCTTGGCTGGACATTTGAAATTCGGTGCACTGAGTACATGAACCCGGTGCCCAGCTGCTTCGTTCTTCGCCTTCTGCGGTCGGGACAGAACTGAAGCCCAGCGTTGCCTTTGAGCTTTGCCGCTCTTCAGCGCGTACACTGCACGCATCCACAGTGTGCTCTGCAAGGATTTTCCTCTGCTCAACGTACAATCATTTGCTTGCTGTTTCACAGAGTCCAAACTGTCCATGTAGCTCTCGCTCAGTGAAATGCGTCAGGAGAGAAACACTTGCTGGAGTAGCTTTTCGCTGGCCAGGACTTTCAACACAGCACCACAATTCAGGTAAGAAGCAGGAGAAAGGAAGAACATCTTTTCGTCCTGGCACGTTCTTCTCTGTGAGACGACTATCCGCGTCTTCTCTCCCTGCAAGGCTCTAATGTGTGCGGTGGCACTTGGAACTGAGAAGGCAGGTGCAGAGAGCACCGCGATCTGACGGCGCTGTGCAGGCTGTAAAGGAAAGAGCACTGCCACTGGAATGTGGTGCAAATACAGGTTCCCACGCGTCGGGGGCAAGCTCTGGGTAAGGCGGTTGAACTAAAACTGTTCTCTGTGCCAGACGGAGCCGAGAATCTTTCCGTAAAGATGCTGGCTACAAAGCAAACAGAATGTGGTGCTACTTCAGCGCTAGAGAGAAATTGCATCGCCCAGGCGTGTTTCGGCAGAAGCAGCAGCCTGCAGCATTTCGCTGCCGGCACCGTGCTCTCTGGGCGACAAGTAGACGACGCTTCGTCTCCAGCAAAACGAAAGCGCCACCTGCTACGAAGAGCATAAGAATGAAGGCAGAGCACCGAGCTGGTGTGTGCATCGCACAGGCTGCAAGAGGAAGCGTGGCTGCCACTCGCTTGTTTTCGGATTCAAATTAGCAGTTGAAAACAGAAAATTCCACTTGCAGCTACTTGTGCTGCTACCTAGTTCTCTTCCAGCTTTCCCTGGAAAGAATTGTGCCAGGGTTTATGCTTGGAGATGCAGAGATGACAGTGGTAGAGGCAGCAGAGAATGGAAATAGAGAGTGCAGCGGACAGTTTCTGGGGCTTTACGTGAGGCAACGGGGAAAGTGCAGTCCAGCAGTGGCTTTTCCTTCTGGAGCCTTTTTCTTTGGGAGCAGCTGCTGCAAGTGGGCAACGGAGCTGCGAGAGTGCATGATGTGACGGCACGTCTATGTGAGAAGGAAGCTGCCGAGCCGCAGTGTGTTGTGCTCAGTTTCAAGGCTGCTTGGAGCAGGGGGGGTACTTGAAGAACGCCTTCTTTCTGGACGTGTCCTTCTGGGTGTGCTCGAGCTGCATGGACTCTGCAGCACTGAAGGTGTAAGAAACTGCTTCTGGCCAGGTAGTGTCCAGGAGTGCAACGGCTGCTCCTTCCTTTCTGAAGCAGTCAGAGCATTCTTAGCTGAACGTGCTTGTGAAGAAGCTCTTGGCTGGACATTTGAAATTCGGTGCACTGAGTACATGAACCCGGTGCCCAGCTGCTTCGTTCTTCGCCTTCTGCGGTCGGGACAGAACTGAAGCCCAGCGTTGCCTTTGAGCTTTGCCGCTCTTCAGCGCGTACACTGCACGCATCCACAGTGTGCTCTGCAAGGATTTTCCTCTGCTCTCGCTCAGCGAAATGAATCAGAAGAGAAACACTGGATGGATTAGCCTTTCGCTGGCCAAGGCTCACAGTACAGCACCACACTCTGGGTGACGAGGAGAACAAAGGAAGAACATCTTTTCGCCCTGCCACGGTCTTCTCTGCGAGACGACTTCCCGCGTCTCTCTCCCTGCAAGGCTCGAATGTGCGCGATGGTACTTGGAACTGAGAAGGCAGGAGCAGAGAGCACCGCGACCTGACGGCGCTGTGCAGGCTGCAAAGGAAAGAGGACTGCCACGGGAATGTGCTGCAAATACAGGTTCCCACGCGTCGGGGACAAGCTCTGGGTAAGGCGCTTGAACTAAAACTGTTCTCTGTGCCAGACGGAGCCGAGAATCTTTCCGTAAAGATGCTGGCTACAAAGCAAACAGAATGTGGTGCTACTTCAGCGCTAGAGAGAAATTGCATCGCCCAGGCGTGTTTCGGCAGAAGCAGCAGCCTGCAGCATTTCGCTGCCGGCACCGTGCTCTCTGGGCGACAAGTAGACGACGCTTCGTCTCCAGCAAAACGAAAGCGCCACCTGCTACGAAGAGTATAAGAATGAAGGCAGAGCACCGAGCTGGTGTGTGCATCGCACAGGCTGCAAGAGGAAGCGTGGCTGCCACTCGCTTGTTTTCGGATTCAAATTAGCAGTTGAAAACAGAAAATTCCACTTGCAGCTACTTGTGCTGCTACCTAGTTCTCTTC
This sequence comes from Corvus hawaiiensis, assembly GCF_020740725.1. Classification (NCBI taxonomy): domain Eukaryota; kingdom Metazoa; phylum Chordata; class Aves; order Passeriformes; family Corvidae; genus Corvus; species Corvus hawaiiensis. The sequence goes on along the minus strand of NC_063225.1, from coordinate 18,346,886 downwards.
CAGCTTTCCCTGGAAAGAATTGTGCTGAGCATTATGCTTGGAGATGCAGAGATGACAGTGGTAGAGGCAGCGGAGAATGGAAATAGAGAGTGCAGCGGACAGTTTCTGGGGCTTTACGTGAGGCAACGGGGAAAGTGCAGTCCAGCAGTGGCTTTTCCTTCTGGAGCCTTTTTCTTTGGGAGCAGCTGCTGCAAGTGGGCAACGGAGCTGCGAGAGTGCATGATGTGACGGCACGTCTATGTGAGAAGGAAGCTGCCGAGCCGCAGTGTGTTGTGCTCAGTTTCAAGGCTGCTTGGAGCAGGGGGGGTACTTGAAGAACGCCTTCTTTCTGGACGTGTCCTTCTGGGTGTGCTCGAGCTGCATGGACTCTGCAGCACTGAAGGTGTAAGAAACTGCTTCTGGCCAGGTAGTGTCCAGGAGTGCAACGGCTGCTCCTTCCTTTCTGAAGCAGTCAGAGCATTCTTAGCTGAATGTGCTTGTGAAGAAGCTCTTGGCTGGACATTTGAAATTCGGTGCACTGAGTATATGAACCCGGTGCCCAGCTGCTTCGTTCTTCGCCTTCTGCGGTCGGGACAGAACTGAAGCCCAGCGTTGCCTTTGAGCTTTGCCGCTCTTCAGCGCGTACACTGCACGCATCCACAGTGTGCTCTGCAAGGATTTTCCTCTGCTCAACGTACAATCATTTGCTTGCTGTTTCACAGAGTCCAAACTGTCCATGTAGCTCTCGCTCAGTGAAATGCGTCAGGAGAGAAACACTTGCTGGAGTAGCTTTTCGCTGGCCAGGACTTTCAACACAGCACCACAATTCAGGTAAGAAGCAGGAGAAAGGAAGAACATCTTTTCGTCCTGGCACGTTCTTCTCTGTGAGACGACTATCCGCGTCTTCTCTCCCTGCAAGGCTCTAATGTGTGCGGTGGCACTTGGAACTGAGAAGGCAGGTGCAGAGAGCACCGCGATCTGACGGCGCTGTGCAGGCTGTAAAGGAAAGAGCACTGCCACTGGAATGTGGTGCAAATACAGGTTCCCACGCGTCGGGGGCAAGCTCTGGGTAAGGCGGTTGAACTAAAACTGTTCTCTGTGCCAGACGGAGCCGAGAATCTTTCCGTAAAGATGCTGGCTACAAAGCAAACAGAATATGGTGCTACTTCAGCGCTAGAGAGAAATTGCATCGCCCAGGCGTGTTTCGGCAGAAGCAGCAGCCTGCAGCATTTCGCTGCCGGCACCGTGCTCTCTGGGCGACAAGTAGACGACGCTTCGTCTCCAGCAAAACGAAAGCGCCACCTGCTACGAACAGCATAAGAATGAAGGCAGAGCACCGAGCTGGTGTGTGCATCGCACAGGCTGCAAGAGGAAGCGTGGCTGCCACTCGCTTGTTTTCGGATTCAAATTAGCAGTTGAAAACAGAAAATTCCACTTGCAGCTACTTGTGCTGCTACCTAGTTCTCTTCCAGCTTTCCCTGGAAAGAATTGTGCTGAGCATTATGCTTGGAGATGCAGAGATGACAGTGGTAGAGGCAGCGGAGAATGGAAATAGAGAGTGCAGCGGACAGTTTCTGGGGCTTTACGTGAGGCAACGGGGAAAGTGCAGTCCAGCAGTGGCTTTTCCTTCTGGAGCCTTTTTCTTTGGGAGCAGCTGCTGCAAGTGGGCAACGGAGCTGCGAGAGTGCATGATGTGACGGCACGTCTATGTGAGAAGGAAGCTGCCGAGCCGCAGTGTGTTGTGCTCAGTTTCAAGGCTGCTTGGAGCAGGGGGGGTACTTGAAGAACGCCTTCTTTCTGGACGTGTCCTTCTGGGTGTGCTCGAGCTGCATGGACTCTGCAGCACTGAAGGTGTAAGAAACTGCTTCTGGCCAGGTAGTGTCCAGGAGTGCAACGGCTGCTCCTTCCTTTCTGAAGCAGTCAGAGCATTCTTAGCTGAATGTGCTTGTGAAGAAGCTCTTGGCTGGACATTTGAAATTCGGTGCACTGAGTACATGAACCCGGTGCCCAGCTGCTTCGTTCTTCGCCTTCTGCGGTCGGGACAGAACTGAAGCCCAGCGATGACTTTAACCGTGCAGCTCTTCAGCGTGTGTACTGCACGCATCCACAGTGTGCTCTGCAAGGATTTTCCTCTGCTCTCGCTCAGCGAAATGAATCAGAAGAGAAACACTGGATGGATTAGCCTTTCGCTGGCCAAGGCTCACAGTACAGCACCACACTCTGGGTGACGAGGAGAACAAAGGAAGAACATCTTTTCGCCCTGCCACGGTCTTCTCTGCGAGACGACTTCCCGCGTCTCTCTCCCTGCAAGGCTCGAATGTGCGCGATGGTACTTGGAACTGAGAAGGCACGTGCAGAGAGCACCGCGACCTGACGGCGCTGTGCAGGCTGCGAAGGAAAGAGGACTGCCACTGGAATGTGCTGCAAATACAGGTTCCCACGCGTCGGGGACAAGCTCTGGGTAAGGCGCTTGAACTAAAACTGTTCTCTGTGCCAGACGGAGCCGAGAATCTTTCCGTAAAGATGCTGGCTACAAAGCAAACAGAATGTGGTGCTACTTCAGCGCTAGAGAGAAATTGCATCGCCCAGGCGTGTTTCGGCAGAAGCAGCAGCCTGCAGCATTTCGCTGCCGGCACCGTGCTCTCTGGGCGACAAGTAGACGACGCTTCGTCTCCAGCAAAACGAAAGCGCCACCTGCTACGAAGAGTATAAGAATGAAGGCAGAGCACCGAGCTGGTGTGTGCATCGCACAGGCTGCAAGAGGAAGCGTGGCTGCCACTCGCTTGTTTTCGGATTCAAATTAGCAGTTGAAAACAGAAAATTCCACTTGCAGCTACTTGTGCTGCTACCTAGTTCTCTTCCAGCTTTCCCTGGAAAGAATTGTGCCAGGGTTTATGCTTGGAGATGCAGAGATGACAGTGGTAGAGGCAGCAGAGAATGGAAATAGAGAGTGCAGCGGACAGTTTCTGGGGCTTTACGTGAGGCAACGGGGAAAGTGCAGTCCAGCAGTGGCTTTTCCTTCTGGAGCCTTTTTCTTTGGGAGCAGCTGCTGCAAGTGGGCAACGGAGCTGCGAGAGTGCATGATGTGACGGCACGTCTATGTGAGAAGGAAGCTGCCGAGCCGCAGTGTGTTGTGCTCAGTTTCAAGGCTGCTTGGAGCAGGGGGGGTACTTGAAGAACGCCTTCTTTCTGGACGTGTCCTTCTGGGTGTGCTCGAGCTGCATGGGCTCTGCAGCACTGAAGGTGTAAGAAACTGCTTCTGGCCAGGTAGTGTCCAGGAGTGCAACGGCTGCTCCTTCCTTTCTGAAGCAGTCAGAGCATTCTTAGCTGAATGTGCTTGTGAAGAAGCTCTTGGCTGGACATTTGAAATTCGGTGCACTGAGTACATGAACCCGGTGCCCAGCTGCTTCGTTCTTCGCCTTCTGCGGTCGGGACAGAACTGAAGCCCAGCGATGACTTTAACCGTGCAGCTCTTCAGCGTGTGTACTGCACGCATCCACAGTGTGCTCTGCAAGGATTTTCCTCTGCTCTCGCTCAGCGAAATGAATCAGAAGAGAAACACTGGATGGATTAGCCTTTCGCTGGCCAAGGCTCACAGTACAGCACCACACTCTGGGTGACGAGGAGAACAAAGGAAGAACATCTTTTCGCCCTGCCACGGTCTTCTCTGCGAGACGACTTCCCGCGTCTCTCTCCCTGCAAGGCTCGAATGTGCGCGATGGTACTTGGAACTGAGAAGGCAGGTGCAGAGAGCACCGCGACCTGACGGCGCTGTGCAGGCTGCGAAGGAAAGAGGACTGCCACTGGAATGTGCTGCAAATACAGGTTCCCACGCGTCGGGGACAAGCTCTGGGTAAGGCGGTTGAACTAAAACTGTTCTCTGTGCCAGACGGAGCCGAGAATCTTTCCGTAAAGATGCTGGCTACAAAGCAAACAGAATGTGGTGCTACTTCAGCGCTAGAGAGAAATTGCATCGCCCAGGCGTGTTTCGGCAGAAGCAGCAGCCTGCAGCATTTCGCTGCCGGCACCGTGCTCTCTGGGCGACAAGTAGACGACGCTTCGTCTCCAGCAAAACGAAAGCGCCACCTGCTACGAAGAGTATAAGAATGAAGGCAGAGCACCGAGCTGGTGTGTGCATCGCACAGGCTGCAAGAGGAAGCGTGGCTGCCACTCGCTTGTTTTCGGATTCAAATTAGCAGTTGAAAACAGAAAATTCCACTTGCAGCTACTTGTGCTGCTACCTAGTTCTCTTCCAGCTTTCCCTGGAAAGAATTGTGCTGAGCATTATGCTTGGAGATGCAGAGATGACAGTGGTAGAGGCAGCGGAGAATGGAAATAGAGAGTGCAGCGGACAGTTTCTGGGGCTTTACGTGAGGCAACGGGGAAAGTGCAGTCCAGCAGTGGCTTTTCCTTCTGGAGCCTTTTTCTTTGGGAGCAGCTGCTGCAAGTGGGCAACGGAGCTGCGAGAGTGCATGATGTGACGGCACGTCTATGTGAGAAGGAAGCTGCCGAGCCGCAGTGTGTTGTGCTCAGTTTCAAGGCTGCTTGGAGCAGGGGGGGTACTTGAAGAACGCCTTCTTTCTGGACGTGTCCTTCTGGGTGTGCTCGAGCTGCATGGACTCTGCAGCACTGAAGGTGTAAGAAACTGCTTCTGGCCAGGTAGTGTCCAGGAGTGCAACGGCTGCTCCTTCCTTTCTGAAGCAGTCAGAGCATTCTTAGCTGAATGTGCTTGTGAAGAAGCTCTTGGCTGGACATTTGAAATTCGGTGCACTGAGTACATGAACCCGGTGCCCAGCTGCTTCGTTCTTCGCCTTCTGCGGTCGGGACAGAACTGAAGCCCAGCGTTGCCTTTGAGCTTTGCCGCTCTTCAGCGCGTACACTGCACGCATCCACAGTGTGCTCTGCAAGGATTTTCCTCTGCTCTCGCTCAGCGAAATGAATCAGAAGAGAAACACTGGATGGATTAGCCTTTCGCTGGCCAAGGCTCACAGTACAGCACCACACTCTGGGTGACGAGGAGAACAAAGGAAGAACATCTTTTCGCCCTGCCACGGTCTTCTCTGCGAGACGACTTCCCGCGTCTCTCTCCCTGCAAGGCTCGAATGTGCGCGATGGTACTTGGAACTGAGAAGGCAGGAGCAGAGAGCACCGCGACCTGACGGCGCTGTGCAGGCTGCAAAGGAAAGAGGACTGCCACGGGAATGTGCTGCAAATACAGGTTCCCACGCGTCGGGGACAAGCTCTGGGTAAGGCGCTTGAACTAAAACTGTGCCAGACGGAGCCGAGAATCTTTCCGTAAAGATGCTGGCTACAAAGCAAACAGAATGTGGTGCTACTTCAGCGCTAGAGAGAAATTGCATCGCCCAGGCGTGTTTCGGCAGAAGCAGCAGCCTGCAGCATTTCGCTGCCGGCACCGTGCTCTCTGGGCGACAAGTAGACGACGCTTCGTCTCCAGCAAAACGAAAGCGCCACCTGCTACGAAGAGTATAAGAATGAAGGCAGAGCACCGAGCTGGTGTGTGCATCGCACAGGCTGCAAGAGGAAGCGTGGCTGCCACTCGCTTGTTTTCGGATTCAAATTAGCAGTTGAAAACAGAAAATTCCACTTGCAGCTACTTGTGCTGCTACCTAGTTCTCTTCCAGCTTTCCCTGGAAAGAATTGTGCTGAGCATTATGCTTGGAGATGCAGAGATGACAGTGGTAGAGGCAGCGGAGAATGGAAATAGAGAGTGCAGCGGACAGTTTCTGGGGCTTTACGTGAGGCAACGGGGAAAGTGCAGTCCAGCAGTGGCTTTTCCTTCTGGAGCCTTTTTCTTTGGGAGCAGCTGCTGCAAGTGGGCAACGGAGCTGCGAGAGTGCATGATGTGACGGCACGTCTATGTGAGAAGGAAGCTGCCGAGCCGCAGTGTGTTGTGCTCAGTTTCAAGGCTGCTTGGAGCAGGGGGGGTACTTGAAGAACGCCTTCTTTCTGGACGTGTCCTTCTGGGTGTGCTCGAGCTGCATGGACTCTGCAGCACTGAAGGTGTAAGAAACTGCTTCTGGCCAGGTAGTGTCCAGGAGTGCAACGGCTGCTCCTTCCTTTCTGAAGCAGTCAGAGCATTCTTAGCTGAATGTGCTTGTGAAGAAGCTCTTGGCTGGACATTTGAAATTCGGTGCACTGAGTACATGAACCCGGTGCCCAGCTGCTTCGTTCTTCGCCTTCTGCGGTCGGGACAGAACTGAAGCCCAGCGTTGCCTTTGAGCTTTGCCGCTCTTCAGCGCGTACACTGCACGCATCCACAGTGTGCTCTGCAAGGATTTTCCTCTGCTCAACGTACAATCATTTGCTTGCTGTTTCACAGAGTCCAAACTGTCCATGTAGCTCTCGCTCAGTGAAATGCGTCAGGAGAGAAACACTTGCTGGAGTAGCTTTTCGCTGGCCAGGACTTTCAACACAGCACCACAATTCAGGTAAGAAGCAGGAGAAAGGAAGAACATCTTTTCGTCCTGGCACGTTCTTCTCTGTGAGACGACTATCCGCGTCTTCTCTCCCTGCAAGGCTCTAATGTGTGCGGTGGCACTTGGAACTGAGAAGGCAGGTGCAGAGAGCACCGCGATCTGACGGCGCTGTGCAGGCTGTAAAGGAAAGAGCACTGCCACTGGAATGTGGTGCAAATACAGGTTCCCACGCGTCGGGGGCAAGCTCTGGGTAAGGCGCTTGAACTAAAACTGTTCTCTGTGCCAGACGGAGCCGAGAATCTTTCCGTAAAGATGCTGGCTACAAAGCAAACAGAATGTGGTGCTACTTCAGCGCTAGAGAGAAATTGCATAGGCCAGGCGTGTTTCGGCAGAAGCAGCAGCCTGCAGCATTTCGCTGCCGGCACCGTGCTCTCTGGGCGACAAGTAGACGACGCTTCGTCTCCAGCAAAACGAAAGCGCCACCTGCTACGAACAGCATAAGAATGAAGGCAGAGCACCGAGCTGGTGTGTGCATCGCACAGGCTGCAAGAGGAAGCGTGGCTGCCACTCGCTTGTTTTCGGATTCAAATTAGCAGTTGAAAACAGAAAATTCCACTTGCAGCTACTTGTGCTGCTACCTAGTTCTCTTCCAGCTTTCCCTGGAAAGAATTGTGCTGAGCATTATGCTTGGAGATGCAGAGATGACAGTGGTAGAGGCAGCGGAGAATGGAAATAGAGAGTGCAGCGGACAGTTTCTGGGGCTTTACGTGAGGCAACGGGGAAAGTGCAGTCCAGCAGTGGCTTTTCCTTCTGGAGCCTTTTTCTTTGGGAGCAGCTGCTGCAAGTGGGCAACGGAGCTGCGAGAGTGCATGATGTGACGGCACGTCTATGTGAGAAGGAAGCTGCCGAGCCGCAGTGTGTTGTGCTCAGTTTCAAGGCTGCTTGGAGCAGGGGGGGTACTTGAAGAACGCCTTCTTTCTGGACGTGTCCTTCTGGGTGTGCTCGAGCTGCATGGACTCTGCAGCACTGAAGGTGTAAGAAACTGCTTCTGGCCAGGTAGTGTCCAGGAGTGCAACGGCTGCTCCTTCCTTTCTGAAGCAGTCAGAGCATTCTTAGCTGAATGTGCTTGTGAAGAAGCTCTTGGCTGGACATTTGAAATTCGGTGCACTGAGTACATGAACCCGGTGCCCAGCTGCTTCGTTCTTCGCCTTCTGCGGTCGGGACAGAACTGAAGCCCAGCGTTGCCTTTGAGCTTTGCCGCTCTTCAGCGCGTACACTGCACGCATCCACTGTGTGCTCTGCAAGGATTTTCCTCTGCTCAACGTACAATCATTTGCTTGCTGTTTCACAGAGTCCAAACTGTCCATGTAGCTCTCGCTCAGTGAAATGCGTCAGGAGAGAAACACTTGCTGGAGTAGCTTTTCGCTGGCCAGGACTTTCAACACAGCACCACAATTCAGGTAAGAAGCAGGAGAAAGGAAGAACATCTTTTCGTCCTGGCACGTTCTTCTCTGTGAGACGACTATCCGCGTCTTCTCTCCCTGCAAGGCTCTAATGTGTGCGGTGGCACTTGGAACTGAGAAGGCAGGTGCAGAGAGCACCGCGATCTGACGGCGCTGTGCAGGCTGTAAAGGAAAGAGCACTGCCACTGGAATGTGGTGCAAATACAGGTTCCCACGCGTCGGGGGCAAGCTCTGGGTAAGGCGGTTGAACTAAAACTGTTCTCTGTGCCAGACGGAGCCGAGAATCTTTCCGTAAAGATGCTGGCTACAAAGCAAACAGAATGTGGTGCTACTTCAGCGCTAGAGAGAAATTGCATAGGCCAGGCGTGTTTCGGCAGAAGCAGCAGCCTGCAGCATTTCGCTGCCGGCACCGTGCTCTCTGGGCGACAAGTAGACGACGCTTCGTCTCCAGCAAAACGAAAGCGCCACCTGCTACGAACAGCATAAGAATGAAGGCAGAGCACCGAGCTGGTGTGTGCATCGCACAGGCTGCAAGAGGAAGCGTGGCTGCCACTCGCTTGTTTTCGGATTCAAATTAGCAGTTGAAAACAGAAAATTCCACTTGCAGCTACTTGTGCTGCTACCTAGTTCTCTTCCAGCTTTCCCTGGAAAGAATTGTGCCAGGGTTTATGCTTGGAGATGCAGAGATGACAGTGGTAGAGGCAGCAGAGAATGGAAATAGAGAGTGCAGCGGACAGTTTCTGGGGCTTTACGTGAGGCAACGGGGAAAGTGCAGTCCAGCAGTGGCTTTTCCTTCTGGAGCCTTTTTCTTTGGGAGCAGCTGCTGCAAGTGGGCAACGGAGCTGCGAGAGTGCATGATGTGACGGCACGTCTATGTGAGAAGGAAGCTGCCGAGCCGCAGTGTGTTGTGCTCAGTTTCAAGGCTGCTTGGAGCAGGGGGGGTACTTGAAGAACGCCTTCTTTCTGGACGTGTCCTTCTGGGTGTGCTCGAGCTGCATGGGCTCTGCAGCACTGAAGGTGTAAGAAACTGCTTCTGGCCAGGTAGTGTCCAGGAGTGCAACGGCTGCTCCTTCCTTTCTGAAGCAGTCAGAGCATTCTTAGCTGAATGTGCTTGTGAAGAAGCTCTTGGCTGGACATTTGAAATTCGGTGCACTGAGTACATGAACCCGGTGCCCAGCTGCTTCGTTCTTCGCCTTCTGCGGTCGGGACAGAACTGAAGCCCAGCGATGACTTTAACCGTGCAGCTCTTCAGCGTGTGTACTGCACGCATCCACAGTGTGCTCTGCAAGGATTTTCCTCTGCTCTCGCTCAGCGAAATGAATCAGAAGAGAAACACTGGATGGATTAGCCTTTCGCTGGCCAAGGCTCACAGTACAGCACCACACTCTGGGTGACGAGGAGAACAAAGGAAGAACATCTTTTCGCCCTGCCACGGTCTTCTCTGCGAGACGACTTCCCGCGTCTCTCTCCCTGCAAGGCTCGAATGTGCGCGATGGTACTTGGAACTGAGAAGGCAGGTGCAGAGAGCACCGCGACCTGACGGCGCTGTGCAGGCTGCGAAGGAAAGAGGACTGCCACTGGAATGTGCTGCAAATACAGGTTCCCACGCGTCGGGGACAAGCTCTGGGTAAGGCGCTTGAACTAAAACTGTTCTCTGTGCCAGACGGAGCCGAGAATCTTTCCGTAAAGATGCTGGCTACAAAGCAAACAGAATGTGGTGCTACTTCAGCGCTAGAGAGAAATTGCATCGCCCAGGCGTGTTTCGGCAGAAGCAGCAGCCTGCAGCATTTCGCTGCCGGCACCGTGCTCTCTGGGCGACAAGTAGACGACGCTTCGTCTCCAGCAAAACGAAAGCGCCACCTGCTACGAAGAGTATAAGAATGAAGGCAGAGCACCGAGCTGGTGTGTGCATCGCACAGGCTGCAAGAGGAAGCGTGGCTGCCACTCGCTTGTTTTCGGATTCAAATTAGCAGTTGAAAACAGAAAATTCCACTTGCAGCTACTTGTGCTGCTACCTAGTTCTCTTCCAGCTTTCCCTGGAAAGAATTGTGCTGAGCATTATGCTTGGAGATGCAGAGATGACAGTGGTAGAGGCAGCGGAGAATGGAAATAGAGAGTGCAGCGGACAGTTTCTGGGGCTTTACGTGAGGCAACGGGGAAAGTGCAGTCCAGCAGTGGCTTTTCCTTCTGGAGCCTTTTTCTTTGGGAGCAGCTGCTGCAAGTGGGCAACGGAGCTGCGAGAGTGCATGATGTGACGGCACGTCTATGTGAGAAGGAAGCTGCCGAGCCGCAGTGTGTTGTGCTCAGTTTCAAGGCTGCTTGGAGCAGGGGGGGTACTTGAAGAACGCCTTCTTTCTGGACGTGTCCTTCTGGGTGTGCTCGAGCTGCATGGACTCTGCAGCACTGAAGGTGTAAGAAACTGCTTCTGGCCAGGTAGTGTCCAGGAGTGCAACGGCTGCTCCTTCCTTTCTGAAGCAGTCAGAGCATTCTTAGCTGAATGTGCTTGTGAAGAAGCTCTTGGCTGGACATTTGAAATTCGGTGCACTGAGTACATGAACCCGGTGCCCAGCTGCTTCGTTCTTCGCCTTCTGCGGTCGGGACAGAACTGAAGCCCAGCGTTGCCTTTGAGCTTTGCCGCTCTTCAGCGCGTACACTGCACGCATCCACTGTGTGCTCTGCAAGGATTTTCCTCTGCTCAACGTACAATCATTTGCTTGCTGTTTCACAGAGTCCAAACTGTCCATGTAGCTCTCGCTCAGTGAAATGCGTCAGGAGAGAAACACTTGCTGGAGTAGCTTTTCGCTGGCCAGGACTTTCAACACAGCACCACAATTCAGGTAAGAAGCAGGAGAAAGGAAGAACATCTTTTCGTCCTGGCACGTTCTTCTCTGTGAGACGACTATCCGCGTCTTCTCTCCCTGCAAGGCTCTAATGTGTGCGGTGGCACTTGGAACTGAGAAGGCAGGTGCAGAGAGCACCGCGATCTGACGGCGCTGTGCAGGCTGCAAAGGAAAGAGCACTGCCACTGGAATGTGCTGCAAATACAGGTTCCCACGCGTCGGGTGCAAGCTCTGGGTAAGGCGCTTGAACTAAAACTGTTCTCTGTGCCAGACGGAGCCGAGAATCTTTCCGTAAAGATGCTGGCTACAAAGCAAACAGAATGTGGTGCTACTTCAGCGCTAGAGAGAAATTGCATAGGCCAGGCGTGTTTCGGCAGAAGCAGCAGCCTGCAGCATTTCGCTGCCGGCACCGTGCTCTCTGGGCGACAAGTAGACGACGCTTCGTCTCCAGCAAAACGAAAGCGCCACCTGCTACGAACAGCATAAGAATGAAGGCAGAGCACCGAGCTGGTGTGTGCATCGCACAGGCTGCAAGAGGAAGCGTGGCTGCCACTCGCTTGTTTTCGGATTCAAATTAGCAGTTGAAAACAGAAAATTCCACTTGCAGCTACTTGTGCTGCTACCTAGTTCTCTTCCAGCTTTCCCTGGAAAGAATTGTGCCAGGGTTTATGCTTGGAGATGCAGAGATGACAGTGGTAGAGGCAGCGGAGAATGGAAATAGAGAGTGCAGCGGACAGTTTCTGGGGCTTTACGTGAGGCAACGGGGAAAGTGCAGTCCAGCAGTGGCTTTTCCTTCTGGAGCCTTTTTCTTTGGGAGCAGCTGCTGCAAGTGGGCAACGGAGCTGCGAGAGTGCATGATGTGACGGCACGTCTATGTGAGAAGGAAGCTGCCGAGCCGCAGTGTGTTGTGCTCAGTTTCAAGGCTGCTTGGAGCAGGGGGGGTACTTGAAGAACGCCTTCTTTCTGGACGTGTCCTTCTGGGTGTGCTCGAGCTGCATGGACTCTGCAGCACTGAAGGTGTAAGAAACTGCTTCTGGCCAGGTAGTGTCCAGGAGTGCAACGGCTGCTCCTTCCTTTCTGAAGCAGTCAGAGCATTCTTAGCTGAATGTGCTTGTGAAGAAGCTCTTGGCTGGACATTTGAAATTCGGTGCACTGAGTACATGAACCCGGTGCCCAGCTGCTTCGTTCTTCGCCTTCTGCGGTCGGGACAGAACTGAAGCCCAGCGTTGCCTTTGAGCTTTGCCGCTCTTCAGCGCGTACACTGCATGCATCCACAGTGTGCTCTGCAAGGATTTTCCTCTGCTCTCGCTCAGCGAAATGAATCAGAAGAGAAACACTGGATGGATTAGCCTTTCGCTGGCCAAGGCTCACAGTACAGCACCACACTCTGGGTGACGAGGAGAACAAAGGAAGAACATCTTTTCGCCCTGCCACGGTCTTCTCTGCGAGACGACTTCCCGCGTCTCTCTCCCTGCAAGGCTCGAATGTGCGCGATGGTACTTGGAACTGAGAAGGCAGGAGCAGAGAGCACCGCGACCTGACGGCGCTGTGCAGGCTGCAAAGGAAAGAGGACTGCCACGGGAATGTGCTGCAAATACAGGTTCCCACGCGTCGGGGACAAGCTCTGGGTAAGGCGCTTGAACTAAAACTGTTCTCTGTGCCAGACGGAGCCGAGAATCTTTCCGTAAAGATGCTGGCTACAAAGCAAACAGAATGTGGTGCTACTTCAGCGCTAGAGAGAAATTGCATAGGCCAGGCGTGTTTCGGCAGAAGCAGCAGCCTGCAGCATTTCGCTGCCGGCACCGTGCTCTCTGGGCGACAAGTAGACGACGGTTCGTCTCCAGCAAAACGAAAGCGCCACCTGCTACGAACAGCATAAGAATGAAGGCAGAGCACCGAGCTGGTGTGTGCATCGCACAGGCTGCAAGAGGAAGCGTGGCTGCCACTCGCTTGTTTTCGGATTCAAATTAGCAGTTGAAAACAGAAAATTCCACTTGCAGCTACTTGTGCTGCTACCTAGTTCTCTTCCAGCTTTCCCTGGAAAGAATTGTGCCAGGGTTTATGCTTGGAGATGCAGAGATGACAGTGGTAGAGGCAGCAGAGAATGGAAATAGAGAGTGCAGCGGACAGTTTCTGGGGCTTTACGTGAGGCAACGGGGAAAGTGCAGTCCAGCAGTGGCTTTTCCTTCTGGAGCCTTTTTCTTTGGGAGCAGCTGCTGCAAGTGGGCAACGGAGCTGCGAGAGTGCATGATGTGACGGCACGTCTATGTGAGAAGGAAGCTGCCGAGCCGCAGTGTGTTGTGCTCAGTTTCAAGGCTGCTTGGAGCAGGGGGGGTACTTGAAGAACGCCTTCTTTCTGGACGTGTCCTTCTGGGTGTGCTCGAGCTGCATGGACTCTGCAGCACTGAAGGTGTAAGAAACTGCTTCTGGCCAGGTAGTGTCCAGGAGTGCAACGGCTGCTCCTTCCTTTCTGAAGCAGTCAGAGCATTCTTAGCTGAATGTGCTTGTGAAGAAGCTCTTGGCTGGACATTTGAAATTCGGTGCACTGAGTACATGAACCCGGTGCCCAGCTGCTTCGTTCTTCGCCTTCTGCGGTCGGGACAGAACTGAAGCCCAGCGATGACTTTAACCGTGCAGCTCTTCAGCGTGTGTACTGCACGCATCCACAGTGTGCTCTGCAAGGATTTTCCTCTGCTCTCGCTCAGCGAAATGAATCAGAAGAGAAACACTGGATGGATTAGCCTTTCGCTGGCCAAGGCTCACAGTACAGCACCACACTCTGGGTGACGAGGAGAACAAAGGAAGAACATCTTTTCGCCCTGCCACGGTCTTCTCTGCGAGACGACTTCCCGCGTCTCTCTCCCTGCAAGGCTCGAATGTGCGCGATGGTACTTGGAACTGAGAAGGCAGGTGCAGAGAGCACCGCGACCTGACGGCGCTGTGCAGGCTGCGAAGGAAAGAGGACTGCCACTGGAATGTGCTGCAAATACAGGTTCCCACGCGTCGGGGACAAGCTCTGGGTAAGGCGCTTGAACTAAAACTGTTCTCTGTGCCAGACGGAGCCGAGAATCTTTCCGTAAAGATGCTGGCTACAAAGCAAACAGAATGTGGTGCTACTTCAGCGCTAGAGAGAAATTGCATCGCCCAGGCGTGTTTGCACAGAAGCAGCAGCCTGCAGCATTTCGCTGCCGGCACCGTGCTCTCTGGGCGACAAGTAGACGACGCTTCGTCTCCAGCAAAACGAAAGCGCCACCTGCTACGAAGAGTATAAGAATGAAGGCAGAGCACCGAGCTGGTGTGTGCATCGCACAGGCTGCAAGAGGAAGCGTGGCTGCCACTCGCTTGTTTTCGGATTCAAATTAGCAGTTGAAAACAGAAAATTCCACTTGCAGCTACTTGTGCTGCTACCTAGTTCTCTTCCAGCTTTCCCTGGAAAGAATTGTGCTGAGCATTATGCTTGGAGATGCAGAGATGACAGTGGTAGAGGCAGCGGAGAATGGAAATAGAGAGTGCAGCGGACAGTTTCTGGGGCTTTACGTGAGGCAACGGGGAAAGTGCAGTCCAGCAGTGGCTTTTCCTTCTGGAGCCTTTTTCTTTGGGAGCAGCTGCTGCAAGTGGGCAACGGAGCTGCGAGAGTGCATGATGTGACGGCACGTCTATGTGAGAAGGAAGCTGCCGAGCCGCAGTGTGTTGTGCTCAGTTTCAAGGCTGCTTGGAGCAGGGGGGGTACTTGAAGAACGCCTTCTTTCTGGACGTGTCCTTCTGGGTGTGCTCGAGCTGCATGGACTCTGCAGCACTGAAGGTGTAAGAAACTGCTTCTGGCCAGGTAGTGTCCAGGAGTGCAACGGCTGCTCCTTCCTTTCTGAAGCAGTCAGAGCATTCTTAGCTGAATGTGCTTGTGAAGAAGCTCTTGGCTGGACATTTGAAATTCGGTGCACTGAGTACATGAACCCGGTGCCCAGCTGCTTCGTTCTTCGCCTTCTGCGGTCGGGACAGAACTGAAGCCCAGCGTTGCCTTTGAGCTTTGCCGCTCTTCAGCGCGTACACTGCACGCATCCACTGTGTGCTCTGCAAGGATTTTCCTCTGCTCTCGCTCAGCGAAATGAATCAGAAGAGAAACACTGGATGGATTAGCCTTTCGCTGGCCAAGGCTCACAGTACAGCACCACACTCTGGGTGACGAGGAGAACAAAGGAAGAACATCTTTTCGCCCTGCCACGGTCTTCTCTGCGAGACGACTTCCCGCGTCTCTCTCCCTGCAAGGCTCGAATGTGCGCGATGGTACTTGGAACTGAGAAGGCAGGAGCAGAGAGCACCGCGACCTGACGGCGCTGTGCAGGCTGCAAAGGAAAGAGGACTGCCACGGGAATGTGCTGCAAATACAGGTTCCCACGCGTCGGGGACAAGCTCTGGGTAAGGCGCTTGAACTAAAACTGTGCCAGACGGAGCCGAGAATCTTTCCGTAAAGATGCTGGCTACAAAGCAAACAGAATGTGGTGCTACTTCAGCGCTAGAGAGAAATTGCATCGCCCAGGCGTGTTTCGGCAGAAGCAGCAGCCTGCAGCATTTCGCTGCCGGCACCGTGCTCTCTGGGCGACAAGTAGACGACGGTTCGTCTCCAGCAAAACGAAAGCGCCACCTGCTACGAAGAGTATAAGAATGAAGGCAGAGCACCGAGCTGGTGTGTGCATCGCACAGGCTGCAAGAGGAAGCGTGGCTGCCACTCGCTTGTTTTCGGATTCAAATTAGCAGTTGAAAACAGAAAATTCCACTTGCAGCTACTTGTGCTGCTACCTAGTTCTCTTCCAGCTTTCCCTGGAAAGAATTGTGCTGAGCATTATGCTTGGAGATGCAGAGATGACAGTGGTAGAGGCAGCGGAGAATGGAAATAGAGAGTGCAGCGGACAGTTTCTGGGGCTTTACGTGAGGCAACGGGGAAAGTGCAGTCCAGCAGTGGCTTTTCCTTCTGGAGCCTTTTTCTTTGGGAGCAGCTGCTGCAAGTGGGCAACGGAGCTGCGAGAGTGCATGATGTGACGGCACGTCTATGTGAGAAGGAAGCTGCCGAGCCGCAGTGTGTTGTGCTCAGTTTCAAGGCTGCTTGGAGCAGGGGGGGTACTTGAAGAACGCCTTCTTTCTGGACGTGTCCTTCTGGGTGTGCTCGAGCTGCATGGACTCTGCAGCACTGAAGGTGTAAGAAACTGCTTCTGGCCAGGTAGTGTCCAGGAGTGCAACGGCTGCTCCTTCCTTTCTGAAGCAGTCAGAGCATTCTTAGCTGAATGTGCTTGTGAAGAAGCTCTTGGCTGGACATTTGAAATTCGGTGCACTGAGTACATGAACCCGGTGCCCAGCTGCTTCGTTCTTCGCCTTCTGCGGTCGGGACAGAACTGAAGCCCAGCGATGACTTTAACCGTGCAGCTCTTCAGCGTGTGTACTGCACGCATCCACAGTGTGCTCTGCAAGGATTTTCCTCTGCTCTCGCTCAGCGAAATGAATCAGAAGAGAAACACTGGATGGATTAGCCTTTCGCTGGCCAAGGCTCACAGTACAGCACCACACTCTGGGTGACGAGGAGAACAAAGGAAGAACATCTTTTCGCCCTGCCACGGTCTTCTCTGCGAGACGACTTCCCGCGTCTCTCTCCCTGCAAGGCTCGAATGTGCGCGATGGTACTTGGAACTGAGAAGGCAGGTGCAGAGAGCACCGCGACCTGACGGCGCTGTGCAGGCTGCGAAGGAAAGAGGACTGCCACTGGAATGTGCTGCAAATACAGGTTCCCACGCGTCGGGGACAAGCTCTGGGTAAGGCGCTTGAACTAAAACTGTTCTCTGTGCCAGACGGAGCCGAGAATCTTTCCGTAAAGATGCTGGCTACAAAGCAAACAGAATGTGGTGCTACTTCAGCGCTAGAGAGAAATTGCATCGCCCAGGCGTGTTTGCACAGAAGCAGCAGCCTGCAGCATTTCGCTGCCGGCACCGTGCTCTCTGGGCGACAAGTAGACGACGCTTCGTCTCCAGCAAAACGAAAGCGCCACCTGCTACGAAGAGTATAAGAATGAAGGCAGAGCACCGAGCTGGTGTGTGCATCGCACAGGCTGCAAGAGGAAGCGTGGCTGCCACTCGCTTGTTTTCGGATTCAAATTAGCAGTTGAAAACAGAAAATTCCACTTGCAGCTACTTGTGCTGCTACCTAGTTCTCTTCCAGCTTTCCCTGGAAAGAATTGTGCTGAGCATTATGCTTGGAGATGCAGAGATGACAGTGGTAGAGGCAGCGGAGAATGGAAATAGAGAGTGCAGCGGACAGTTTCTGGGGCTTTACGTGAGGCAACGGGGAAAGTGCAGTCCAGCAGTGGCTTTTCCTTCTGGAGCCTTTTTCTTTGGGAGCAGCTGCTGCAAGTGGGCAACGGAGCTGCGAGAGTGCATGATGTGACGGCACGTCTATGTGAGAAGGAAGCTGCCGAGCCGCAGTGTGTTGTGCTCAGTTTCAAGGCTGCTTGGAGCAGGGGGGGTACTTGAAGAACGCCTTCTTTCTGGACGTGTCCTTCTGGGTGTGCTCGAGCTGCATGGACTCTGCAGCACTGAAGGTGTAAGAAACTGCTTCTGGCCAGGTAGTGTCCAGGAGTGCAACGGCTGCTCCTTCCTTTCTGAAGCAGTCAGAGCATTCTTAGCTGAATGTGCTTGTGAAGAAGCTCTTGGCTGGACATTTGAAATTCGGTGCACTGAGTACATGAACCCGGTGCCCAGCTGCTTCGTTCTTCGCCTTCTGCGGTCGGGACAGAACTGAAGCCCAGCGTTGCCTTTGAGCTTTGCCGCTCTTCAGCGCGTACACTGCACGCATCCACAGTGTGCTCTGCAAGGATTTTCCTCTGCTCAACGTACAATCATTTGCTTGCTGTTTCACAGAGTCCAAACTGTCCATGTAGCTCTCGCTCAGTGAAATGCGTCAGGAGAGAAACACTTGCTGGAGTAGCTTTTCGCTGGCCAGGACTTTCAACACAGCACCACAATTCAGGTAAGAAGCAGGAGAAAGGAAGAACATCTTTTCGTCCTGGCACGTTCTTCTCTGTGAGACGACTATCCGCGTCTTCTCTCCCTGCAAGGCTCTAATGTGTGCGGTGGCACTTGGAACTGAGAAGGCAGGTGCAGAGAGCACCGCGATCTGACGGCGCTGTGCAGGCTGCAAAGGAAAGAGCACTGCCACTGGAATGTGCTGCAAATACAGGTTCCCACGCGTCGGGTGCAAGCTCTGGGTAAGGCGCTTGAACTAAAACTGTTCTCTGTGCCAGACGGAGCCGAGAATCTTTCCGTAAAGATGCTGGCTACAAAGCAAACAGAATATGGTGCTACTTCAGCGCTAGAGAGAAATTGCATCGCCCAGGCGTGTTTCGGCAGAAGCAGCAGCCTGCAGCATTTCGCTGCCGGCACCGTGCTCTCTGGGCGACAAGTAGACGACGCTTCGTCTCCAGCAAAACGAAAGCGCCACCTGCTACGAACAGCATAAGAATGAAGGCAGAGCACCGAGCTGGTGTGTGCATCGCACAGGCTGCAAGAGGAAGCGTGGCTGCCACTCGCTTGTTTTCGGATTCAAATTAGCAGTTGAAAACAGAAAATTCCACTTGCAGCTACTTGTGCTGCTACCTAGTTCTCTTCCAGCTTTCCCTGGAAAGAATTGTGCCAGGGTTTATGCTTGGAGATGCAGAGATGACAGTGGTAGAGGCAGCGGAGAATGGAAATAGAGAGTGCAGCGGACAGTTTCTGGGGCTTTACGTGAGGCAACGGGGAAAGTGCAGTCCAGCAGTGGCTTTTCCTTCTGGAGCCTTTTTCTTTGGGAGCAGCTGCTGCAAGTGGGCAACGGAGCTGCGAGAGTGCATGATGTGACGGCACGTCTATGTGAGAAGGAAGCTGCCGAGCCGCAGTGTGTTGTGCTCAGTTTCAAGGCTGCTTGGAGCAGGGGGGGTACTTGAAGAACGCCTTCTTTCTGGACGTGTCCTTCTGGGTGTGCTCGAGCTGCATGGACTCTGCAGCACTGAAGGTGTAAGAAACTGCTTCTGGCCAGGTAGTGTCCAGGAGTGCAACGGCTGCTCCTTCCTTTCTGAAGCAGTCAGAGCATTCTTAGCTGAATGTGCTTGTGAAGAAGCTCTTGGCTGGACATTTGAAATTCGGTGCACTGAGTACATGAACCCGGTGCCCAGCTGCTTCGTTCTTCGCCTTCTGCGGTCGGGACAGAACTGAAGCCCAGCGTTGCCTTTGAGCTTTGCCGCTCTTCAGCGCGTACACTGCATGCATCCACAGTGTGCTCTGCAAGGATTTTCCTCTGCTCTCGCTCAGCGAAATGAATCAGAAGAGAAACACTGGATGGATTAGCCTTTCGCTGGCCAAGGCTCACAGTACAGCACCACACTCTGGGTGACGAGGAGAACAAAGGAAGAACATCTTTTCGCCCTGCCACGGTCTTCTCTGCGAGACGACTTCCCGCGTCTCTCTCCCTGCAAGGCTCGAATGTGCGCGATGGTACTTGGAACTGAGAAGGCAGGAGCAGAGAGCACCGCGACCTGACGGCGCTGTGCAGGCTGCAAAGGAAAGAGGACTGCCACGGGAATGTGCTGCAAATACAGGTTCCCACGCGTCGGGGACAAGCTCTGGGTAAGGCGCTTGAACTAAAACTGTTCTCTGTGCCAGACGGAGCCGAGAATCTTTCCGTAAAGATGCTGGCTACAAAGCAAACAGAATGTGGTGCTACTTCAGCGCTAGAGAGAAATTGCATAGGCCAGGCGTGTTTCGGCAGAAGCAGCAGCCTGCAGCATTTCGCTGCCGGCACCGTGCTCTCTGGGCGACAAGTAGACGACGGTTCGTCTCCAGCAAAACGAAAGCGCCACCTGCTACGAACAGCATAAGAATGAAGGCAGAGCACCGAGCTGGTGTGTGCATCGCACAGGCTGCAAGAGGAAGCGTGGCTGCCACTCGCTTGTTTTCGGATTCAAATTAGCAGTTGAAAACAGAAAATTCCACTTGCAGCTACTTGTGCTGCTACCTAGTTCTCTTCCAGCTTTCCCTGGAAAGAATTGTGCCAGGGTTTATGCTTGGAGATGCAGAGATGACAGTGGTAGAGGCAGCAGAGAATGGAAATAGAGAGTGCAGCGGACAGTTTCTGGGGCTTTACGTGAGGCAACGGGGAAAGTGCAGTCCAGCAGTGGCTTTTCCTTCTGGAGCCTTTTTCTTTGGGAGCAGCTGCTGCAAGTGGGCAACGGAGCTGCGAGAGTGCATGATGTGACGGCACGTCTATGTGAGAAGGAAGCTGCCGAGCCGCAGTGTGTTGTGCTCAGTTTCAAGGCTGCTTGGAGCAGGGGGGGTACTTGAAGAACGCCTTCTTTCTGGACGTGTCCTTCTGGGTGTGCTCGAGCTGCATGGACTCTGCAGCACTGAAGGTGTAAGAAACTGCTTCTGGCCAGGTAGTGTCCAGGAGTGCAACGGCTGCTCCTTCCTTTCTGAAGCAGTCAGAGCATTCTTAGCTGAATGTGCTTGTGAAGAAGCTCTTGGCTGGACATTTGAAATTCGGTGCACTGAGTACATGAACCCGGTGCCCAGCTGCTTCGTTCTTCGCCTTCTGCGGTCGGGACAGAACTGAAGCCCAGCGATGACTTTAACCGTGCAGCTCTTCAGCGTGTGTACTGCACGCATCCACAGTGTGCTCTGCAAGGATTTTCCTCTGCTCTCGCTCAGCGAAATGAATCAGAAGAGAAACACTGGATGGATTAGCCTTTCGCTGGCCAAGGCTCACAGTACAGCACCACACTCTGGGTGACGAGGAGAACAAAGGAAGAACATCTTTTCGCCCTGCCACGGTCTTCTCTGCGAGACGACTTCCCGCGTCTCTCTCCCTGCAAGGCTCGAATGTGCGCGATGGTACTTGGAACTGAGAAGGCAGGTGCAGAGAGCACCGCGACCTGACGGCGCTGTGCAGGCTGCGAAGGAAAGAGGACTGCCACTGGAATGTGCTGCAAATACAGGTTCCCACGCGTCGGGGACAAGCTCTGGGTAAGGCGCTTGAACTAAAACTGTTCTCTGTGCCAGACGGAGCCGAGAATCTTTCCGTAAAGATGCTGGCTACAAAGCAAACAGAATGTGGTGCTACTTCAGCGCTAGAGAGAAATTGCATCGCCCAGGCGTGTTTGCACAGAAGCAGCAGCCTGCAGCATTTCGCTGCCGGCACCGTGCTCTCTGGGCGACAAGTAGACGACGGTTCGTCTCCAGCAAAACGAAAGCGCCACCTGCTACGAAGAGTATAAGAATGAAGGCAGAGCACCGAGCTGGTGTGTGCATCGCACAGGCTGCAAGAGGAAGCGTGGCTGCCACTCGCTTGTTTTCGGATTCAAATTAGCAGTTGAAAACAGAAAATTCCACTTGCAGCTACTTGTGCTGCTACCTAGTTCTCTTCCAGCTTTCCCTGGAAAGAATTGTGCTGAGCATTATGCTTGGAGATGCAGAGATGACAGTGGTAGAGGCAGCGGAGAATGGAAATAGAGAGTGCAGCGGACAGTTTCTGGGGCTTTACGTGAGGCAACGGGGAAAGTGCAGTCCAGCAGTGGCTTTTCCTTCTGGAGCCTTTTTCTTTGGGAGCAGCTGCTGCAAGTGGGCAACGGAGCTGCGAGAGTGCATGATGTGACGGCACGTCTATGTGAGAAGGAAGCTGCCGAGCCGCAGTGTGTTGTGCTCAGTTTCAAGGCTGCTTGGAGCAGGGGGGGTACTTGAAGAACGCCTTCTTTCTGGACGTGTCCTTCTGGGTGTGCTCGAGCTGCATGGACTCTGCAGCACTGAAGGTGTAAGAAACTGCTTCTGGCCAGGTAGTGTCCAGGAGTGCAACGGCTGCTCCTTCCTTTCTGAAGCAGTCAGAGCATTCTTAGCTGAATGTGCTTGTGAAGAAGCTCTTGGCTGGACATTTGAAATTCGGTGCACTGAGTACATGAACCCGGTGCCCAGCTGCTTCGTTCTTCGCCTTCTGCGGTCGGGACAGAACTGAAGCCCAGCGTTGCCTTTGAGCTTTGCCGCTCTTCAGCGCGTACACTGCACGCATCCACTGTGTGCTCTGCAAGGATTTTCCTCTGCTCTCGCTCAGCGAAATGAATCAGAAGAGAAACACTGGATGGATTAGCCTTTCGCTGGCCAAGGCTCACAGTACAGCACCACACTCTGGGTGACGAGGAGAACAAAGGAAGAACATCTTTTCGCCCTGCCACGGTCTTCTCTGCGAGACGACTTCCCGCGTCTCTCTCCCTGCAAGGCTCGAATGTGCGCGATGGTACTTGGAACTGAGAAGGCAGGAGCAGAGAGCACCGCGACCTGACGGCGCTGTGCAGGCTGCAAAGGAAAGAGGACTGCCACGGGAATGTGCTGCAAATACAGGTTCCCACGCGTCGGGGACAAGCTCTGGGTAAGGCGCTTGAACTAAAACTGTGCCAGACGGAGCCGAGAATCTTTCCGTAAAGATGCTGGCTACAAAGCAAACAGAATGTGGTGCTACTTCAGCGCTAGAGAGAAATTGCATCGCCCAGGCGTGTTTCGGCAGAAGCAGCAGCCTGCAGCATTTCGCTGCCGGCACCGTGCTCTCTGGGCGACAAGTAGACGACGGTTCGTCTCCAGCAAAACGAAAGCGCCACCTGCTACGAAGAGTATAAGAATGAAGGCAGAGCACCGAGCTGGTGTGTGCATCGCACAGGCTGCAAGAGGAAGCGTGGCTGCCACTCGCTTGTTTTCGGATTCAAATTAGCAGTTGAAAACAGAAAATTCCACTTGCAGCTACTTGTGCTGCTACCTAGTTCTCTTCCAGCTTTCCCTGGAAAGAATTGTGCTGAGCATTATGCTTGGAGATGCAGAGATGACAGTGGTAGAGGCAGCGGAGAATGGAAATAGAGAGTGCAGCGGACAGTTTCTGGGGCTTTACGTGAGGCAACGGGGAAAGTGCAGTCCAGCAGTGGCTTTTCCTTCTGGAGCCTTTTTCTTTGGGAGCAGCTGCTGCAAGTGGGCAACGGAGCTGCGAGAGTGCATGATGTGACGGCACGTCTATGTGAGAAGGAAGCTGCCGAGCCGCAGTGTGTTGTGCTCAGTTTCAAGGCTGCTTGGAGCAGGGGGGGTACTTGAAGAACGCCTTCTTTCTGGACGTGTCCTTCTGGGTGTGCTCGAGCTGCATGGACTCTGCAGCACTGAAGGTGTAAGAAACTGCTTCTGGCCAGGTAGTGTCCAGGAGTGCAACGGCTGCTCCTTCCTTTCTGAAGCAGTCAGAGCATTCTTAGCTGAATGTGCTTGTGAAGAAGCTCTTGGCTGGACATTTGAAATTCGGTGCACTGAGTACATGAACCCGGTGCCCAGCTGCTTCGTTCTTCGCCTTCTGCGGTCGGGACAGAACTGAAGCCCAGCGATGACTTTAACCGTGCAGCTCTTCAGCGTGTGTACTGCACGCATCCACAGTGTGCTCTGCAAGGATTTTCCTCTGCTCTCGCTCAGCGAAATGAATCAGAAGAGAAACACTGGATGGATTAGCCTTTCGCTGGCCAAGGCTCACAGTACAGCACCACACTCTGGGTGACGAGGAGAACAAAGGAAGAACATCTTTTCGCCCTGCCACGGTCTTCTCTGCGAGACGACTTCCCGCGTCTCTCTCCCTGCAAGGCTCGAATGTGCGCGATGGTACTTGGAACTGAGAAGGCAGGTGCAGAGAGCACCGCGACCTGACGGCGCTGTGCAGGCTGCGAAGGAAAGAGGACTGCCACTGGAATGTGCTGCAAATACAGGTTCCCACGCGTCGGGGACAAGCTCTGGGTAAGGCGCTTGAACTAAAACTGTTCTCTGTGCCAGACGGAGCCGAGAATCTTTCCGTAAAGATGCTGGCTACAAAGCAAACAGAATGTGGTGCTACTTCAGCGCTAGAGAGAAATTGCATCGCCCAGGCGTGTTTCGGCAGAAGCAGCAGCCTGCAGCATTTCGCTGCCGGCACCGTGCTCTCTGGGCGACAAGTAGACGACGCTTCGTCTCCAGCAAAACGAAAGCGCCACCTGCTACGAAGAGTATAAGAATGAAGGCAGAGCACCGAGCTGGTGTGTGCATCGCACAGGCTGCAAGAGGAAGCGTGGCTGCCACTCGCTTGTTTTCGGATTCAAATTAGCAGTTGAAAACAGAAAATTCCACTTGCAGCTACTTGTGCTGCTACCTAGTTCTCTTCCAGCTTTCCCTGGAAAGAATTGTGCTGAGCATTATGCTTGGAGATGCAGAGATGACAGTGGTAGAGGCAGCGGAGAATGGAAATAGAGAGTGCAGCGGACAGTTTCTGGGGCTTTACGTGAGGCAACGGGGAAAGTGCAGTCCAGCAGTGGCTTTTCCTTCTGGAGCCTTTTTCTTTGGGAGCAGCTGCTGCAAGTGGGCAACGGAGCTGCGAGAGTGCATGATGTGACGGCACGTCTATGTGAGAAGGAAGCTGCCGAGCCGCAGTGTGTTGTGCTCAGTTTCAAGGCTGCTTGGAGCAGGGGGGGTACTTGAAGAACGCCTTCTTTCTGGACGTGTCCTTCTGGGTGTGCTCGAGCTGCATGGACTCTGCAGCACTGAAGGTGTAAGAAACTGCTTCTGGCCAGGTAGTGTCCAGGAGTGCAACGGCTGCTCCTTCCTTTCTGAAGCAGTCAGAGCATTCTTAGCTGAATGTGCTTGTGAAGAAGCTCTTGGCTGGACATTTGAAATTCGGTGCACTGAGTACATGAACCCGGTGCCCAGCTGCTTCGTTCTTCGCCTTCTGCGGTCGGGACAGAACTGAAGCCCAGCGTTGCCTTTGAGCTTTGCCGCTCTTCAGCGCGTACACTGCACGCATCCACTGTGTGCTCTGCAAGGATTTTCCTCTGCTCTCGCTCAGCGAAATGAATCAGAAGAGAAACACTGGATGGATTAGCCTTTCGCTGGCCAAGGCTCACAGTACAGCACCACACTCTGGGTGACGAGGAGAACAAAGGAAGAACATCTTTTCGCCCTGCCACGGTCTTCTCTGCGAGACGACTTCCCGCGTCTCTCTCCCTGCAAGGCTCGAATGTGCGCGATGGTACTTGGAACTGAGAAGGCAGGAGCAGAGAGCACCGCGACCTGACGGCGCTGTGCAGGCTGCAAAGGAAAGAGGACTGCCACGGGAATGTGCTGCAAATACAGGTTCCCACGCGTCGGGGACAAGCTCTGGGTAAGGCGCTTGAACTAAAACTGTGCCAGACGGAGCCGAGAATCTTTCCGTAAAGATGCTGGCTACAAAGCAAACAGAATGTGGTGCTACTTCAGCGCTAGAGAGAAATTGCATCGCCCAGGCGTGTTTCGGCAGAAGCAGCAGCCTGCAGCATTTCGCTGCCGGCACCGTGCTCTCTGGGCGACAAGTAGACGACGGTTCGTCTCCAGCAAAACGAAAGCGCCACCTGCTACGAAGAGTATAAGAATGAAGGCAGAGCACCGAGCTGGTGTGTGCATCGCACAGGCTGCAAGAGGAAGCGTGGCTGCCACTCGCTTGTTTTCGGATTCAAATTAGCAGTTGAAAACAGAAAATTCCACTTGCAGCTACTTGTGCTGCTACCTAGTTCTCTTCCAGCTTTCCCTGGAAAGAATTGTGCTGAGCATTATGCTTGGAGATGCAGAGATGACAGTGGTAGAGGCAGCGGAGAATGGAAATAGAGAGTGCAGCGGACAGTTTCTGGGGCTTTACGTGAGGCAACGGGGAAAGTGCAGTCCAGCAGTGGCTTTTCCTTCTGGAGCCTTTTTCTTTGGGAGCAGCTGCTGCAAGTGGGCAACGGAGCTGCGAGAGTGCATGATGTGACGGCACGTCTATGTGAGAAGGAAGCTGCCGAGCCGCAGTGTGTTGTGCTCAGTTTCAAGGCTGCTTGGAGCAGGGGGGGTACTTGAAGAACGCCTTCTTTCTGGACGTGTCCTTCTGGGTGTGCTCGAGCTGCATGGACTCTGCAGCACTGAAGGTGTAAGAAACTGCTTCTGGCCAGGTAGTGTCCAGGAGTGCAACGGCTGCTCCTTCCTTTCTGAAGCAGTCAGAGCATTCTTAGCTGAATGTGCTTGTGAAGAAGCTCTTGGCTGGACATTTGAAATTCGGTGCACTGAGTACATGAACCCGGTGCCCAGCTGCTTCGTTCTTCGCCTTCTGCGGTCGGGACAGAACTGAAGCCCAGCGTTGCCTTTGAGCTTTGCCGCTCTTCAGCGCGTACACTGCACGCATCCACTGTGTGCTCTGCAAGGATTTTCCTCTGCTCAACGTACAATCATTTGCTTGCTGTTTCACAGAGTCCAAACTGTCCATGTAGCTCTCGCTCAGTGAAATGCGTCAGGAGAGAAACACTTGCTGGAGTAGCTTTTCGCTGGCCAGGACTTTCAACACAGCACCACAATTCAGGTAAGAAGCAGGAGAAAGGAAGAACATCTTTTCGTCCTGGCACGTTCTTCTCTGTGAGACGACTATCCGCGTCTTCTCTCCCTGCAAGGCTCTAATGTGTGCGGTGGCACTTGGAACTGAGAAGGCAGGTGCAGAGAGCACCGCGATCTGACGGCGCTGTGCAGGCTGTAAAGGAAAGAGCACTGCCACTGGAATGTGCTGCAAATACAGGTTCCCACGCGTCGGGTGCAAGCTCCGGGTAAGGCGCTTGAACTAAAACTGTTCTCTGTGCCAGACGGAGCCGAGAATCTTTCCGTAAAGATGCTGGCTACAAAGCAAACAGAATGTGGTGCTACTTCAGCGCTAGAGAGAAATTGCATAGGCCAGGCGTGTTTCGGCAGAAGCAGCAGCCTGCAGCATTTCGCTGCCGGCACCGTGCTCTCTGGGCGACAAGTAGACGACGGTTCGTCTCCAGCAAAACGAAAGCGCCACCTGCTACGAACAGCATAAGAATGAAGGCAGAGCACCGAGCTGGTGTGTGCATCGCACAGGCTGCAAGAGGAAGCGTGGCTGCCACTCGCTTGTTTTCGGATTCAAATTAGCAGTTGAAAACAGAAAATTCCACTTGCAGCTACTTGTGCTGCTACCTAGTTCTCTTCCAGCTTTCCCTGGAAAGAATTGTGCCAGGGTTTATGCTTGGAGATGCAGAGATGACAGTGGTAGAGGCAGCAGAGAATGGAAATAGAGAGTGCAGCGGACAGTTTCTGGGGCTTTACGTGAGGCAACGGGGAAAGTGCAGTCCAGCAGTGGCTTTTCCTTCTGGAGCCTTTTTCTTTGGGAGCAGCTGCTGCAAGTGGGCAACGGAGCTGCGAGAGTGCATGATGTGACGGCACGTCTATGTGAGAAGGAAGCTGCCGAGCCGCAGTGTGTTGTGCTCAGTTTCAAGGCTGCTTGGAGCAGGGGGGGTACTTGAAGAACGCCTTCTTTCTGGACGTGTCCTTCTGGGTGTGCTCGAGCTGCATGGACTCTGCAGCACTGAAGGTGTAAGAAACTGCTTCTGGCCAGGTAGTGTCCAGGAGTGCAACGGCTGCTCCTTCCTTTCTGAAGCAGTCAGAGCATTCTTAGCTGAATGTGCTTGTGAAGAAGCTCTTGGCTGGACATTTGAAATTCGGTGCACTGAGTACATGAACCCGGTGCCCAGCTGCTTCGTTCTTCGCCTTCTGCGGTCGGGACAGAACTGAAGCCCAGCGTTGCCTTTGAGCTTTGCCGCTCTTCAGCGCGTACACTGCATGCATCCACAGTGTGCTCTGCAAGGATTTTCCTCTGCTCTCGCTCAGCGAAATGAATCAGAAGAGAAACACTGGATGGATTAGCCTTTCGCTGGCCAAGGCTCACAGTACAGCACCACACTCTGGGTGACGAGGAGAACAAAGGAAGAACATCTTTTCGCCCTGCCACGGTCTTCTCTGCGAGACGACTTCCCGCGTCTCTCTCCCTGCAAGGCTCGAATGTGCGCGATGGTACTTGGAACTGAGAAGGCACGTGCAGAGAGCACCGCGACCTGACGGCGCTGTGCAGGCTGCGAAGGAAAGAGGACTGCCACTGGAATGTGCTGCAAATACAGGTTCCCACGCGTCGGGGACAAGCTCTGGGTAAGGCGCTTGAACTAAAACTGTTCTCTGTGCCAGACGGAGCCGAGAATCTTTCCGTAAAGATGCTGGCTACAAAGCAAACAGAATGTGGTGCTACTTCAGCGCTAGAGAGAAATTGCATCGCCCAGGCGTGTTTCGGCAGAAGCAGCAGCCTGCAGCATTTCGCTGCCGGCACCGTGCTCTCTGGGCGACAAGTAGACGACGCTTCATCTCCAGCAAAACGAAAGCGCCACCTGCTACGAAGAGTATAAGAATGAAGGCAGAGCACCGAGCTGGTGTGTGCATCGCACAGGCTGCAAGAGGAAGCGTGGCTGCCACTCGCTTGTTTTCGGATTCAAATTAGCAGTTGAAAACAGAAAATTCCACTTGCAGCTACTTGTGCTGCTACCTAGTTCTCTTCCAGCTTTCCCTGGAAAGAATTGTGCTGAGCATTATGCTTGGAGATGCAGAGATGACAGTGGTAGAGGCAGCGGAGAATGGAAATAGAGAGTGCAGCGGACAGTTTCTGGGGCTTTACGTGAGGCAACGGGGAAAGTGCAGTCCAGCAGTGGCTTTTCCTTCTGGAGCCTTTTTCTTTGGGAGCAGCTGCTGCAAGTGGGCAACGGAGCTGCGAGAGTGCATGATGTGACGGCACGTCTATGTGAGAAGGAAGCTGCCGAGCCGCAGTGTGTTGTGCTCAGTTTCAAGGCTGCTTGGAGCAGGGGGGGTACTTGAAGAACGCCTTCTTTCTGGACGTGTCCTTCTGGGTGTGCTCGAGCTGCATGGACTCTGCAGCACTGAAGGTGTAAGAAACTGCTTGTGGCCAGGTAGTGTCCAGGAGTGCAACGGCTGCTCCTTCCTTTCTGAAGCAGTCAGAGCATTCTTAGCTGAATGTGCTTGTGAAGAAGCTCTTGGCTGGACATTTGAAATTCGGTGCACTGAGTACATGAACCCGGTGCCCAGCTGCTTCGTTCTTCGCCTTCTGCGGTCGGGACAGAACTGAAGCCCAGCGTTGCCTTTGAGCTTTGCCGCTCTTCAGCGCGTACACTGCACGCATCCACAGTGTGCTCTGCAAGGATTTTCCTCTGCTCTCGCTCAGCGAAATGAATCAGAAGAGAAACACTGGATGGATTAGCCTTTCGCTGGCCAAGGCTCACAGTACAGCACCACACTCTGGGTGACGAGGAGAACAAAGGAAGAACATCTTTTTGCCCTGCCACGGTCTTCTCTGCGAGACGACTTCCCGCGTCTCTCTCCCTGCAAGGCTCGAATGTGCGCGATGGTACTTGGAACTGAGAAGGCAGGAGCAGAGAGCACCGCGACCTGACGGCGCTGTGCAGGCTGCAAAGGAAAGAGGACTGCCACGGGAATGTGCTGCAAATACAGGTTCCCACGCGTCGGGGACAAGCTCTGGGTAAGGCGCTTGAACTAAAACTGTTCTCTGTGCCAGACGGAGCCGAGAATCTTTCCGTAAAGATGCTGGCTACAAAGCAAACAGAATGTGGTGCTACTTCAGCGCTAGAGAGAAATTGCATAGGCCAGGCGTGTTTCGGCAGAAGCAGCAGCCTGCAGCATTTCGCTGCCGGCACCGTGCTCTCTGGGCGACAAGTAGACGACGCTTCGTCTCCAGCAAAACGAAAGCGCCACCTGCTACGAAGAGTATAAGAATGAAGGCAGAGCACCGAGCTGGTGTGTGCATCGCACAGGCTGCAAGAGGAAGCGTGGCTGCCACTCGCTTGTTTTCGGATTCAAATTAGCAGTTGAAAACAGAAAATTCCACTTGCAGCTACTTGTGCTGCTACCTAGTTCTCTTCCAGCTTTCCCTGGAAAGAATTGTGCTGAGCATTATGCTTGGAGATGCAGAGATGACAGTGGTAGAGGCAGCGGAGAATGGAAATAGAGAGTGCAGCGGACAGTTTCTGGGGCTTTACGTGAGGCAACGGGGAAAGTGCAGTCCAGCAGTGGCTTTTCCTTCTGGAGCCTTTTTCTTTGGGAGCAGCTGCTGCAAGTGGGCAACGGAGCTGCGAGAGTGCATGATGTGACGGCACGTCTATGTGAGAAGGAAGCTGCCGAGCCGCAGTGTGTTGTGCTCAGTTTCAAGGCTGCTTGGAGCAGGGGGGGTACTTGAAGAACGCCTTCTTTCTGGACGTGTCCTTCTGGGTGTGCTCGAGCTGCATGGACTCTGCAGCACTGAAGGTGTAAGAAACTGCTTCTGGCCAGGTAGTGTCCAGGAGTGCAACGGCTGCTCCTTCCTTTCTGAAGCAGTCAGAGCATTCTTAGCTGAATGTGCTTGTGAAGAAGCTCTTGGCTGGACATTTGAAATTCGGTGCACTGAGTACATGAACCCGGTGCCCAGCTGCTTCGTTCTTCGCCTTCTGCGGTCGGGACAGAACTGAAGCCCAGCGTTGCCTTTGAGCTTTGCCGCTCTTCAGCGCGTACACTGCACGCATCCACAGTGTGCTCTGCAAGGATTTTCCTCTGCTCAACGTACAATCATTTGCTTGCTGTTTCACAGAGTCCAAACTGTCCATGTAGCTCTCGCTCAGTGAAATGCGTCAGGAGAGAAACACTTGCTGGAGTAGCTTTTCGCTGGCCAGGACTTTCAACACAGCACCACAATTCAGGTAAGAAGCAGGAGAAAGGAAGAACATCTTTTCGTCCTGGCACGTTCTTCTCTGTGAGACGACTATCCGCGTCTTCTCTCCCTGCAAGGCTCTAATGTGTGCGGTGGCACTTGGAACTGAGAAGGCAGGTGCAGAGAGCACCGCGATCTGACGGCGCTGTGCAGGCTGTAAAGGAAAGAGCACTGCCACTGGAATGTGGTGCAAATACAGGTTCCCACGCGTCGGGGGCAAGCTCTGGGTAAGGCGGTTGAACTAAAACTGTTCTCTGTGCCAGACGGAGCCGAGAATCTTTCCGTAAAGATGCTGGCTACAAAGCAAACAGAATGTGGTGCTACTTCAGCGCTAGAGAGAAATTGCATCGCCCAGGCGTGTTTCGGCAGAAGCAGCAGCCTGCAGCATTTCGCTGCCGGCACCGTGCTCTCTGGGCGACAAGTAGACGACGCTTCGTCTCCAGCAAAACGAAAGCGCCACCTGCTACGAACAGCATAAGAATGAAGGCAGAGCACCGAGCTGGTGTGTGCATCGCACAGGCTGCAAGAGGAAGCGTGGCTGCCACTCGCTTGTTTTCGGATTCAAATTAGCAGTTGAAAACAGAAAATTCCACTTGCAGCTACTTGTGCTGCTACCTAGTTCTCTTCCAGCTTTCTCTGGAAAGAATTGTGCCAGGGTTTATGCTTGGAGATGCAGAGATGACAGTGGTAGAGGCAGCAGAGAATGGAAATAGAGAGTGCAGCGGACAGTTTCTGGGGCTTTACGTGCGGCAACGGGGAAAGTGCAGTCCAGCAGTGGCTTTTCCTTCTGGAGCCTTTTTCTTTGGGAGCAGCTGCTGCAAGTGGGCAACGGAGCTGCGAGAGTGCATGATGTGACGGCACGTCTATGTGAGAAGGAAGCTGCCGAGCCGCAGTGTGTTGTGCTCAGTTTCAAGGCTGCTTGGAGCAGGGGGGGTACTTGAAGAACGCCTTCTTTCTGGACGTGTCCTTCTGGGTGTGCTCGAGCTGCATGGACTCTGCAGCACTGAAGGTGTAAGAAACTGCTTCTGGCCAGGTAGTGTCCAGGAGTGCAACGGCTGCTCCTTCCTTTCTGAAGCAGTCAGAGCATTCTTAGCTGAATGTGCTTGTGAAGAAGCTCTTGGCTGGACATTTGAAATTCGGTGCACTGAGTACATGAACCCGGTGCCCAGCTGCTTCGTTCTTCGCCTTCTGCGGTCGGGACAGAACTGAAGCCCAGCGATGACTTTAACCGTGCAGCTCTTCAGCGTGTGTACTGCACGCATCCACAGTGTGCTCTGCAAGGATTTTCCTCTGCTCTCGCTCAGCGAAATGAATCAGAAGAGAAACACTGGATGGATTAGCCTTTCGCTGGCCAAGGCTCACAGTACAGCACCACACTCTGGGTGACGAGGAGAACAAAGGAAGAACATCTTTTCGCCCTGCCACGGTCTTCTCTGCGAGACGACTTCCCGCGTCTCTCTCCCTGCAAGGCTCGAATGTGCGCGATGGTACTTGGAACTGAGAAGGCAGGTGCAGAGAGCACCGCGACCTGACGGCGCTGTGCAGGCTGCGAAGGAAAGAGGACTGCCACTGGAATGTGCTGCAAATACAGGTTCCCACGCGTCGGGGACAAGCTCTGGGTAAGGCGCTTGAACTAAAACTGTTCTCTGTGCCAGACGGAGCCGAGAATCTTTCCGTAAAGATGCTGGCTACAAAGCAAACAGAATGTGGTGCTACTTCAGCGCTAGAGAGAAATTGCATCGCCCAGGCGTGTTTCGGCAGAAGCAGCAGCCTGCAGCATTTCGCTGCCGGCACCGTGCTCTCTGGGCGACAAGTAGACGACGCTTCGTCTCCAGCAAAACGAAAGCGCCACCTGCTACGAAGAGTATAAGAATGAAGGCAGAGCACCGAGCTGGTGTGTGCATCGCACAGGCTGCAAGAGGAAGCGTGGCTGCCACTCGCTTGTTTTCGGATTCAAATTAGCAGTTGAAAACAGAAAATTCCACTTGCAGCTACTTGTGCTGCTACCTAGTTCTCTTCCAGCTTTCCCTGGAAAGAATTGTGCTGAGCATTATGCTTGGAGATGCAGAGATGACAGTGGTAGAGGCAGCAGAGAATGGAAATAGAGAGTGCAGCGGACAGTTTCTGGGGCTTTACGTGAGGCAACGGGGAAAGTGCAGTCCAGCAGTGGCTTTTCCTTCTGGAGCCTTTTTCTTTGGGAGCAGCTGCTGCAAGTGGGCAACGGAGCTGCGAGAGTGCATGATGTGACGGCACGTCTATGTGAGAAGGAAGCTGCCGAGCCGCAGTGTGTTGTGCTCAGTTTCAAGGCTGCTTGGAGCAGGGGGGGTACTTGAAGAACGCCTTCTTTCTGGACGTGTCCTTCTGGGTGTGCTCGAGCTGCATGGACTCTGCAGCACTGAAGGTGTAAGAAACTGCTTCTGGCCAGGTAGTGTCCAGGAGTGCAACGGCTGCTCCTTCCTTTCTGAAGCAGTCAGAGCATTCTTAGCTGAATGTGCTTGTGAAGAAGCTCTTGGCTGGACATTTGAAATTCGGTGCACTGAGTACATGAACCCGGTGCCCAGCTGCTTCGTTCTTCGCCTTCTGCGGTCGGGACAGAACTGAAGCCCAGCGTTGCCTTTGAGCTTTGCCGCTCTTCAGCGCGTACACTGCACGCATCCACAGTGTGCTCTGCAAGGATTTTCCTCTGCTCAACGTACAATCATTTGCTTGCTGTTTCACAGAGTCCAAACTGTCCATGTAGCTCTCGCTCAGTGAAATGCGTCAGGAGAGAAACACTTGCTGGAGTAGCTTTTCGCTGGCCAGGACTTTCAACACAGCACCACAATTCAGGTAAGAAGCAGGAGAAAGGAAGAACATCTTTTCGTCCTGGCACGTTCTTCTCTGTGAGACGACTATCCGCGTCTTCTCTCCCTGCAAGGCTCTAATGTGTGCGGTGGCACTTGGAACTGAGAAGGCAGGTGCAGAGAGCACCGCGATCTGACGGCGCTGTGCAGGCTGTAAAGGAAAGAGCACTGCCACTGGAATGTGCTGCAAATACAGGTTCCCACGCGTCGGGTGCAAGCTCTGAGTAAGGCGCTTGAACTAAAACTGTTCTCTGTGCCAGACGGAGCCGAGAATCTTTCCGTAAAGATGCTGGCTACAAAGCAAACAGAATGTGGTGCTACTTCAGCGCTAGAGAGAAATTGCATAGGCCAGGCGTGTTTCGGCAGAAGCAGCAGCCTGCAGCATTTCGCTGCCGGCACCGTGCTCTCTGGGCGACAAGTAGACGACGGTTCGTCTCCAGCAAAACGAAAGCGCCACCTGCTACGAAGAGTATAAGAATGAAGGCAGAGCACCGAGCTGGTGTGTGCATCGCACAGGCTGCAAGAGGAAGTGTGGCTGCCACTCGCTTGTTTTCGGATTCAAATTAGCAGTTGAAAACAGAAAATTCCACTTGCAGCTACTTGTGCTGCTACCTAGTTCTCTTCCAGCTTTCCCTGGAAAGAATTGTGCCAGGGTTTATGCTTGGAGATGCAGAGATGACAGTGGTAGAGGCAGCAGAGAATGGAAATAGAGAGTGCAGTGGACAGTTTCTGGGGCTTTACGTGAGGCAACGGGGAAAGTGCAGTCCAGCAGTGGCTTTTCCTTCTGGAGCCTTTTTCTTTGGGAGCAGCTGCTGCAAGTGGGCAACGGAGCTGCGAGAGTGCATGATGTGACGGCACGTCTATGTGAGAAGGAAGCTGCCGAGCCGCAGTGTGTTGTGCTCAGTTTCAAGGCTGCTTGGAGCAGGGGGGGTACTTGAAGAACGCCTTCTTTCTGGACGTGTCCTTCTGGGTGTGCTCGAGCTGCATGGACTCTGCAGCACTGAAGGTGTAAGAAACTGCTTCTGGCCAGGTAGTGTCCAGGAGTGCAACGGCTGCTCCTTCCTTTCTGAAGCAGTCAGAGCATTCTTAGCTGAATGTGCTTGTGAAGAAGCTCTTGGCTGGACATTTGAAATTCGGTGCACTGAGTACATGAACCCGGTGCCCAGCTGCTTCGTTCTTCGCCTTCTGCGGTCGGGACAGAACTGAAGCCCAGCGATGACTTTAACCGTGCAGCTCTTCAGCGTGTGTACTGCACGCATCCACAGTGTGCTCTGCAAGGATTTTCCTCTGCTCTCGCTCAGCGAAATGAATCAGAAGAGAAACACTGGATGGATTAGCCTTTCGCTGGCCAAGGCTCACAGTACAGCACCACACTCTGGGTGACGAGGAGAACAAAGGAAGAACATCTTTTCGCCCTGCCACGGTCTTCTCTGCGAGACGACTTCCCGCGTCTCTCTCCCTGCAAGGCTCGAATGTGCGCGATGGTACTTGGAACTGAGAAGGCAGGTGCAGAGAGCACCGCGACCTGACGGCGCTGTGCAGGCTGCGAAGGAAAGAGGACTGCCACTGGAATGTGCTGCAAATACAGGTTCCCACGCGTCGGGGACAAGCTCTGGGTAAGGCGCTTGAACTAAAACTGTTCTCTGTGCCAGACGGAGCCGAGAATCTTTCCGTAAAGATGCTGGCTACAAAGCAAACAGAATGTGGTGCTACTTCAGCGCTAGAGAGAAATTGCATCGCCCAGGCGTGTTTCGGCAGAAGCAGCAGCCTGCAGCATTTCGCTGCCGGCACCGTGCTCTCTGGGCGACAAGTAGACGACGCTTCGTCTCCAGCAAAACGAAAGCGCCACCTGCTACGAACAGCATAAGAATGAAGGCAGAGCACCGAGCTGGTGTGTGCATCGCACAGGCTGCAAGAGGAAGCGTGGCTGCCACTCGCTTGTTTTCGGATTCAAATTAGCAGTTGAAAACAGAAAATTCCACTTGCAGCTACTTGTGCTGCTACCTAGTTCTCTTCCAGCTTTCCCTGGAAAGAATTGTGCTGAGCATTATGCTTGGAGATGCAGAGATGACAGTGGTAGAGGCAGCGGAGAATGGAAATAGAGAGTGCAGCGGACAGTTTCTGGGGCTTTACGTGAGGCAACGGGGAAAGTGCAGTCCAGCAGTGGCTTTTCCTTCTGGAGCCTTTTTCTTTGGGAGCAGCTGCTGCAAGTGGGCAACGGAGCTGCGAGAGTGCATGATGTGACGGCACGTCTATGTGAGAAGGAAGCTGCCGAGCCGCAGTGTGTTGTGCTCAGTTTCAAGGCTGCTTGGAGCAGGGGGGGTACTTGAAGAACGCCTTCTTTCTGGACGTGTCCTTCTGGGTGTGCTCGAGCTGCATGGACTCTGCAGCACTGAAGGTGTAAGAAACTGCTTCTGGCCAGGTAGTGTCCAGGAGTGCAACGGCTGCTCCTTCCTTTCTGAAGCAGTCAGAGCATTCTTAGCTGAATGTGCTTGTGAAGAAGCTCTTGGCTGGACATTTGAAATTCGGTGCACTGAGTACATGAACCCGGTGCCCAGCTGCTTCGTTCTTCGCCTTCTGCGGTCGGGACAGAACTGAAGCCCAGCGTTGCCTTTGAGCTTTGCCGCTCTTCAGCGCGTACACTGCACGCATCCACAGTGTGCTCTGCAAGGATTTTCCTCTGCTCAACGTACAATCATTTGCTTGCTGTTTCACAGAGTCCAAACTGTCCATGTAGCTCTCGCTCAGTGAAATGCGTCAGGAGAGAAACACTTGCTGGAGTAGCTTTTCGCTGGCCAGGACTTTCAACACAGCACCACAATTCAGGTAAGAAGCAGGAGAAAGGAAGAACATCTTTTCGTCCTGGCACGTTCTTCTCTGTGAGACGACTATCCGCGTCTTCTCTCCCTGCAAGGCTCTAATGTGTGCGGTGGCACTTGGAACTGAGAAGGCAGGTGCAGAGAGCACCGCGATCTGACGGCGCTGTGCAGGCTGTAAAGGAAAGAGCACTGCCACTGGAATGTGGTGCAAATACAGGTTCCCACGCGTCGGGGGCAAGCTCTGGGTAAGGCGGTTGAACTAAAACTGTTCTCTGTGCCAGACGGAGCCGAGAATCTTTCCGTAAAGATGCTGGCTACAAAGCAAACAGAATGTGGTGCTACTTCAGCGCTAGAGAGAAATTGCATCGCCCAGGCGTGTTTCGGCAGAAGCAGCAGCCTGCAGCATTTCGCTGCCGGCACCGTGCTCTCTGGGCGACAAGTAGACGACGCTTCGTCTCCAGCAAAACGAAAGCGCCACCTGCTGCGAACAGCATAAGAATGAAGGCAGAGCACCGAGCTGGTGTGTGCATCGCACAGGCTGCAAGAGGAAGCGTGGCTGCCACTCGCTTGTTTTCGGATTCAAATTAGCAGTTGAAAACAGAAAATTCCACTTGCAGCTACTTGTGCTGCTACCTAGTTCTCTTCCAGCTTTCCCTGGAAAGAATTGTGCTGAGCATTATGCTTGGAGATGCAGAGATGACAGTGGTAGAGGCAGCAGAGAATGGAAATAGAGAGTGCAGCGGACAGTTTCTGGGGCTTTACGTGAGGCAACGGGGAAAGTGCAGTCCAGCAGTGGCTTTTCCTTCTGGAGCCTTTTTCTTTGGGAGCAGCTGCTGCAAGTGGGCAACGGAGCTGCGAGAGTGCATGATGTGACGGCACGTCTATGTGAGAAGGAAGCTGCCGAGCCGCAGTGTGTTGTGCTCAGTTTCAAGGCTGCTTGGAGCAGGGGGGGTACTTGAAGAACGCCTTCTTTCTGGACGTGTCCTTCTGGGTGTGCTCGAGCTGCATGGACTCTGCAGCACTGAAGGTGTAAGAAACTGCTTCTGGCCAGGTAGTGTCCAGGAGTGCAACGGCTGCTCCTTCCTTTCTGAAGCAGTCAGAGCATTCTTAGCTGAATGTGCTTGTGAAGAAGCTCTTGGCTGGACATTTGAAATTCGGTGCACTGAGTACATGAACCCGGTGCCCAGCTGCTTCGTTCTTCGCCTTCTGCGGTCGGGACAGAACTGAAGCCCAGCGATGACTTTAACCGTGCAGCTCTTCAGCGTGTGTACTGCACGCATCCACAGTGTGCTCTGCAAGGATTTTCCTCTGCTCTCGCTCAGCGAAATGAATCAGAAGAGAAACACTGGATGGATTAGCCTTTCGCTGGCCAAGGCTCACAGTACAGCACCACACTCTGGGTGACGAGGAGAACAAAGGAAGAACATCTTTTCGCCCTGCCACGGTCTTCTCTGCGAGACGACTTCCCACGTCTCTCTCCCTGCAAGGCTCGAATGTGCGCGATGGTACTTGGAACTGAGAAGGCAGGTGCAGAGAGCACCGCGACCTGACGGCGCTGTGCAGGCTGCGAAGGAAAGAGGACTGCCACTGGAATGTGCTGCAAATACAGGTTCCCACGCGTCGGGGACAAGCTCTGGGTAAGGCGCTTGAACTAAAACTGTTCTCTGTGCCAGACGGAGCCGAGAATCTTTCCGTAAAGATGCTGGCTACAAAGCAAACAGAATGTGGTGCTACTTCAGCGCTAGAGAGAAATTGCATCGCCCAGGCGTGTTTCGGCAGAAGCAGCAGCCTGCAGCATTTCGCTGCCGGCACCGTGCTCTCTGGGCGACAAGTAGACGACGCTTCGTCTCCAGCAAAACGAAAGCGCCACCTGCTACGAAGAGTATAAGAATGAAGGCAGAGCACCGAGCTGGTGTGTGCATCGCACAGGCTGCAAGAGGAAGCGTGGCTGCCACTCGCTTGTTTTCGGATTCAAATTAGCAGTTGAAAACAGAAAATTCCACTTGCAGCTACTTGTGCTGCTACCTAGTTCTCTTCCAGCTTTCCCTGGAAAGAATTGTGCTGAGCATTATGCTTGGAGATGCAGAGATGACAGTGGTAGAGGCAGCGGAGAATGGAAATAGAGAGTGCAGCGGACAGTTTCTGGGGCTTTACGTGAGGCAACGGGGAAAGTGCAGTCCAGCAGTGGCTTTTCCTTCTGGAGCCTTTTTCTTTGGGAGCAGCTGCTGCAAGTGGGCAACGGAGCTGCGAGAGTGCATGATGTGACGGCACGTCTATGTGAGAAGGAAGCTGCCGAGCCGCAGTGTGTTGTGCTCAGTTTCAAGGCTGCTTGGAGCAGGGGGGGTACTTGAAGAACGCCTTCTTTCTGGACGTGTCCTTCTGGGTGTGCTCGAGCTGCATGGACTCTGCAGCACTGAAGGTGTAAGAAACTGCTTCTGGCCAGGTAGTGTCCAGGAGTGCAACGGCTGCTCCTTCCTTTCTGAAGCAGTCAGAGCATTCTTAGCTGAATGTGCTTGTGAAGAAGCTCTTGGCTGGACATTTGAAATTCGGTGCACTGAGTACATGAACCCGGTGCCCAGCTGCTTCGTTCTTCGCCTTCTGCGGTCGGGACAGAACTGAAGCCCAGCGTTGCCTTTGAGCTTTGCCGCTCTTCAGCGCGTACACTGCACGCATCCACAGTGTGCTCTGCAAGGATTTTCCTCTGCTCAACGTACAATCATTTGCTTGCTGTTTCACAGAGTCCAAACTGTCCATGTAGCTCTCGCTCAGTGAAATGCGTCAGGAGAGAAACACTTGCTGGAGTAGCTTTTCGCTGGCCAGGACTTTCAACACAGCACCACAATTCAGGTAAGAAGCAGGAGAAAGGAAGAACATCTTTTCGTCCTGGCACGTTCTTCTCTGTGAGACGACTATCCGCGTCTTCTCTCCCTGCAAGGCTCTAATGTGTGCGGTGGCACTTGGAACTGAGAAGGCAGGTGCAGAGAGCACCGCGATCTGACGGCGCTGTGCAGGCTGTAAAGGAAAGAGCACTGCCACTGGAATGTGGTGCAAATACAGGTTCCCACGCGTCGGGGGCAAGCTCTGGGTAAGGCGGTTGAACTAAAACTGTTCTCTGTGCCAGACGGAGCCGAGAATCTTTCCGTAAAGATGCTGGCTACAAAGCAAACAGAATGTGGTGCTACTTCAGCGCTAGAGAGAAATTGCATCGCCCAGGCGTGTTTCGGCAGAAGCAGCAGCCTGCAGCATTTCGCTGCCGGCACCGTGCTCTCTGGGCGACAAGTAGACGACGGTTCGTCTCCAGCAAAACGAAAGCGCCACCTGCTACGAAGAGTATAAGAATGAAGGCAGAGCACCGAGCTGGTGTGTGCATCGCACAGGCTGCAAGAGGAAGCGTGGCTGCCACTCGCTTGTTTTCGGATTCAAATTAGCAGTTGAAAACAGAAAATTCCACTTGCAGCTACTTGTGCTGCTACCTAGTTCTCTTCCAGCTTTCCCTGGAAAGAATTGTGCTGAGCATTATGCTTGGAGATGCAGAGATGACAGTGGTAGAGGCAGCGGAGAATGGAAATAGAGAGTGCAGCGGACAGTTTCTGGGGCTTTACGTGAGGCAACGGGGAAAGTGCAGTCCAGCAGTGGCTTTTCCTTCTGGAGCCTTTTTCTTTGGGAGCAGCTGCTGCAAGTGGGCAACGGAGCTGCGAGAGTGCATGATGTGACGGCACGTCTATGTGAGAAGGAAGCTGCCGAGCCGCAGTGTGTTGTGCTCAGTTTCAAGGCTGCTTGGAGCAGGGGGGGTACTTGAAGAACGCCTTCTTTCTGGACGTGTCCTTCTGGCTGTGCTCGAGCTGCATGGACTCTGCAGCACTGAAGGTGTAAGAAACTGCTTCTGGCCAGGTAGTGTCCAGGAGTGCAACGGCTGCTCCTTCCTTTCTGAAGCAGTCAGAGCATTCTTAGCTGAATGTGCTTGTGAAGAAGCTCTTGGCTGGACATTTGAAATTCGGTGCACTGAGTACATGAACCCGGTGCCCAGCTGCTTCGTTCTTCGCCTTCTGCGGTCGGGACAGAACTGAAGCCCAGCGTTGCCTTTGAGCTTTGCCGCTCTTCAGCGCGTACACTGCACGCATCCACAGTGTGCTCTGCAAGGATTTTCCTCTGCTCAACGTACAATCATTTGCTTGCTGTTTCACAGAGTCCAAACTGTCCATGTAGCTCTCGCTCAGTGAAATGCGTCAGGAGAGAAACACTTGCTGGAGTAGCTTTTCGCTGGCCAGGACTTTCAACACAGCACCACAATTCAGGTAAGAAGCAGGAGAAAGGAAGAACATCTTTTCGTCCTGGCACGTTCTTCTCTGTGAGACGACTATCCGCGTCTTCTCTCCCTGCAAGGCTCTAATGTGTGCGGTGGCACTTGGAACTGAGAAGGCAGGTGCAGAGAGCACCGCGATCTGACGGCGCTGTGCAGGCTGTAAAGGAAAGAGCACTGCCACTGGAATGTGGTGCAAATACAGGTTCCCACGCGTCGGGGGCAAGCTCTGGGTAAGGCGGTTGAACTAAAACTGTTCTCTGTGCCAGACGGAGCCGAGAATCTTTCCGTAAAGATGCTGGCTACAAAGCAAACAGAATGTGGTGCTACTTCAGCGCTAGAGAGAAATTGCATCGCCCAGGCGTGTTTCGGCAGAAGCAGCAGCCTGCAGCATTTCGCTGCCGGCACCGTGCTCTCTGGGCGACAAGTAGACGACGCTTCGTCTCCAGCAAAACGAAAGCGCCACCTGCTACGAACAGCATAAGAATGAAGGCAGAGCACCGAGCTGGTGTGTGCATCGCACAGGCTGCAAGAGGAAGCGTGGCTGCCACTCGCTTGTTTTCGGATTCAAATTAGCAGTTGAAAACAGAAAATTCCACTTGCAGCTACTTGTGCTGCTACCTAGTTCTCTTCCAGCTTTCCCTGGAAAGAATTGTGCTGAGCATTATGCTTGGAGATGCAGAGATGACAGTGGTAGAGGCAGCAGAGAATGGAAATAGAGAGTGCAGCGGACAGTTTCTGGGGCTTTACGTGAGGCAACGGGGAAAGTGCAGTCCAGCAGTGGCTTTTCCTTCTGGAGCCTTTTTCTTTGGGAGCAGCTGCTGCAAGTGGGCAACGGAGCTGCGAGAGTGCATGATGTGACGGCACGTCTATGTGAGAAGGAAGCTGCCGAGCCGCAGTGTGTTGTGCTCAGTTTCAAGGCTGCTTGGAGCAGGGGGGGTACTTGAAGAACGCCTTCTTTCTGGACGTGTCCTTCTGGGTGTGCTCGAGCTGCATGGACTCTGCAGCACTGAAGGTGTAAGAAACTGCTTCTGGCCAGGTAGTGTCCAGGAGTGCAACGGCTGCTCCTTCCTTTCTGAAGCAGTCAGAGCATTCTTAGCTGAATGTGCTTGTGAAGAAGCTCTTGGCTGGACATTTGAAATTCGGTGCACTGAGTACATGAACCCGGTGCCCAGCTGCTTCGTTCTTCGCCTTCTGCGGTCGGGACAGAACTGAAGCCCAGCGTTGCCTTTGAGCTTTGCCGCTCTTCAGCGCGTACACTGCACGCATCCACAGTGTGCTCTGCAAGGATTTTCCTCTGCTCAACGTACAATCATTTGCTTGCTGTTTCACAGAGTCCAAACTGTCCATGTAGCTCTCGCTC
Organism: Corvus hawaiiensis; assembly: GCF_020740725.1. Lineage (NCBI taxonomy): Eukaryota > Metazoa > Chordata > Aves > Passeriformes > Corvidae > Corvus > Corvus hawaiiensis. The sequence continues at coordinate 18,305,192 of NC_063225.1, read as the reverse complement.
AGTGAAATGCATCAGGAGAGAAACACTTGCTGGAGTAGCTTTTCGCTGGCCAGGACTTTCAACACAGCACCACAATTCAGGTAAGAAGCAGGAGAAAGGAAGAACATCTTTTCGTCCTGGCACGTTCTTCTCTGTGAGACGACTATCCGCGTCTTCTCTCCCTGCAAGGCTCTAATGTGTGCGGTGGCACTTGGAACTGAGAAGGCAGGTGCAGAGAGCACCGCGATCTGACGGCGCTGTGCAGGCTGTAAAGGAAAGAGCACTGCCACTGGAATGTGGTGCAAATACAGGTTCCCACGCGTCGGGGGCAAGCTCTGGGTAAGGCGGTTGAACTAAAACTGTTCTCTGTGCCAGACGGAGCCGAGAATCTTTCCGTAAAGATGCTGGCTACAAAGCAAACAGAATGTGGTGCTACTTCAGCGCTAGAGAGAAATTGCATCGCCCAGGCGTGTTTCGGCAGAAGCAGCAGCCTGCAGCATTTCGCTGCCGGCACCGTGCTCTCTGGGCGACAAGTAGACGACGCTTCGTCTCCAGCAAAACGAAAGCGCCACCTGCTACGAACAGCATAAGAATGAAGGCAGAGCACCGAGCTGGTGTGTGCATCGCACAGGCTGCAAGAGGAAGCGTGGCTGCCACTCGCTTGTTTTCGGATTCAAATTAGCAGTTGAAAACAGAAAATTCCACTTGCAGCTACTTGTGCTGCTACCTAGTTCTCTTCCAGCTTTCTCTGGAAAGAATTGTGCCAGGGTTTATGCTTGGAGATGCAGAGATGACAGTGGTAGAGGCAGCAGAGAATGGAAATAGAGAGTGCAGCGGACAGTTTCTGGGGCTTTACGTGAGGCAACGGGGAAAGTGCAGTCCAGCAGTGGCTTTTCCTTCTGGAGCCTTTTTCTTTGGGAGCAGCTGCTGCAAGTGGGCAACGGAGCTGCGAGAGTGCATGATGTGACGGCACGTCTATGTGAGAAGGAAGCTGCCGAGCCGCAGTGTGTTGTGCTCAGTTTCAAGGCTGCTTGGAGCAGGGGGGGTACTTGAAGAACGCCTTCTTTCTGGACGTGTCCTTCTGGGTGTGCTCGAGCTGCATGGACTCTGCAGCACTGAAGGTGTAAGAAACTGCTTCTGGCCAGGTAGTGTCCAGGAGTGCAACGGCTGCTCCTTCCTTTCTGAAGCAGTCAGAGCATTCTTAGCTGAATGTGCTTGTGAAGAAGCTCTTGGCTGGACATTTGAAATTCGGTGCACTGAGTACATGAACCCGGTGCCCAGCTGCTTCGTTCTTCGCCTTCTGCGGTCGGGACAGAACTGAAGCCCAGCGATGACTTTAACCGTGCAGCTCTTCAGCGTGTGTACTGCACGCATCCACAGTGTGCTCTGCAAGGATTTTCCTCTGCTCTCGCTCAGCGAAATGAATCAGAAGAGAAACACTGGATGGATTAGCCTTTCGCTGGCCAAGGCTCACAGTACAGCACCACACTCTGGGTGACGAGGAGAACAAAGGAAGAACATCTTTTCGCCCTGCCACGGTCTTCTCTGCGAGACGACTTCCCGCGTCTCTCTCCCTGCAAGGCTCGAATGTGCGCGATGGTACTTGGAACTGAGAAGGCAGGTGCAGAGAGCACCGCGACCTGACGGCGCTGTGCAGGCTGCGAAGGAAAGAGGACTGCCACTGGAATGTGCTGCAAATACAGGTTCCCACGCGTCGGGGACAAGCTCTGGGTAAGGCGCTTGAACTAAAACTGTTCTCTGTGCCAGACGGAGCCGAGAATCTTTCCGTAAAGATGCTGGCTACAAAGCAAACAGAATGTGGTGCTACTTCAGCGCTAGAGAGAAATTGCATCGCCCAGGCGTGTTTCGGCAGAAGCAGCAGCCTGCAGCATTTCGCTGCCGGCACCGTGCTCTCTGGGCGACAAGTAGACGACGGTTCGTCTCCAGCAAAACGAAAGCGCCACCTGCTACGAAGAGTATAAGAATGAAGGCAGAGCACCGAGCTGGTGTGTGCATCGCACAGGCTGCAAGAGGAAGCGTGGCTGCCACTCGCTTGTTTTCGGATTCAAATTAGCAGTTGAAAACAGAAAATTCCACTTGCAGCTACTTGTGCTGCTACCTAGTTCTCTTCCAGCTTTCCCTGGAAAGAATTGTGCTGAGCATTATGCTTGGAGATGCAGAGATGACAGTGGTAGAGGCAGCGGAGAATGGAAATAGAGAGTGCAGCGGACAGTTTCTGGGGCTTTACGTGAGGCAACGGGGAAAGTGCAGTCCAGCAGTGGCTTTTCCTTCTGGAGCCTTTTTCTTTGGGAGCAGCTGCTGCAAGTGGGCAACGGAGCTGCGAGAGTGCATGATGTGACGGCACGTCTATGTGAGAAGGAAGCTGCCGAGCCGCAGTGTGTTGTGCTCAGTTTCAAGGCTGCTTGGAGCAGGGGGGGTACTTGAAGAACGCCTTCTTTCTGGACGTGTCCTTCTGGGTGTGCTCGAGCTGCATGGACTCTGCAGCACTGAAGGTGTAAGAAACTGCTTCTGGCCAGGTAGTGTCCAGGAGTGCAACGGCTGCTCCTTCCTTTCTGAAGCAGTCAGAGCATTCTTAGCTGAATGTGCTTGTGAAGAAGCTCTTGGCTGGACATTTGAAATTCGGTGCACTGAGTACATGAACCCGGTGCCCAGCTGCTTCGTTCTTCGCCTTCTGCGGTCGGGACAGAACTGAAGCCCAGCGTTGCCTTTGAGCTTTGCCGCTCTTCAGCGCGTACACTGCACGCATCCACAGTGTGCTCTGCAAGGATTTTCCTCTGCTCAACGTACAATCATTTGCTTGCTGTTTCACAGAGTCCAAACTGTCCATGTAGCTCTCGCTCAGTGAAATGCGTCAGGAGAGAAACACTTGCTGGAGTAGCTTTTCGCTGGCCAGGACTTTCAACACAGCACCACAATTCAGGTAAGAAGCAGGAGAAAGGAAGAACATCTTTTCGTCCTGGCACGTTCTTCTCTGTGAGACGACTATCCGCGTCTTCTCTCCCTGCAAGGCTCTAATGTGTGCGGTGGCACTTGGAACTGAGAAGGCAGGTGCAGAGAGCACCGCGATCTGACGGCGCTGTGCAGGCTGTAAAGGAAAGAGCACTGCCACTGGAATGTGGTGCAAATACAGGTTCCCACGCGTCGGGTGCAAGCTCTGAGTAAGGCGCTTGAACTAAAACTGTTCTCTGTGCCAGACGGAGCCGAGAATCTTTCCGTAAAGATGCTGGCTACAAAGCAAACAGAATGTGGTGCTACTTCAGCGCTAGAGAGAAATTGCATAGGCCAGGCGTGTTTCGGCAGAAGCAGCAGCCTGCAGCATTTCGCTGCCGGCACCGTGCTCTCTGGGCGACAAGTAGACGACGGTTCGTCTCCAGCAAAACGAAAGCGCCACCTGCTACGAACAGCATAAGAATGAAGGCAGAGCACCGAGCTGGTGTGTGCATCGCACAGGCTGCAAGAGGAAGCGTGGCTGCCACTCGCTTGTTTTCGGATTCAAATTAGCAGTTGAAAACAGAAAATTCCACTTGCAGCTACTTGTGCTGCTACCTACTTCTCTTCCAGCTTTCCCTGGAAAGAATTGTGCCAGGGTTTATGCTTGGAGATGCAGAGATGACAGTGGTAGAGGCAGCAGAGAATGGAAATAGAGAGTGCAGCGGACAGTTTCTGGGGCTTTACGTGAGGCAACGGGGAAAGTGCAGTCCAGCAGTGGCTTTTCCTTCTGGAGCCTTTTTCTTTGGGAGCAGCTGCTGCAAGTGGGCAACGGAGCTGCGAGAGTGCATGATGTGACGGCACGTCTATGTGAGAAGGAAGCTGCCGAGCCGCAGTGTGTTGTGCTCAGTTTCAAGGCTGCTTGGAGCAGGGGGGGTACTTGAAGAACGCCTTCTTTCTGGACGTGTCCTTCTGGGTGTGCTCGAGCTGCATGGACTCTGCAGCACTGAAGGTGTAAGAAACTGCTTCTGGCCAGGTAGTGTCCAGGAGTGCAACGGCTGCTCCTTCCTTTCTGAAGCAGTCAGAGCATTCTTAGCTGAATGTGCTTGTGAAGAAGCTCTTGGCTGGACATTTGAAATTCGGTGCACTGAGTACATGAACCCGGTGCCCAGCTGCTTCGTTCTTCGCCTTCTGCGGTCGGGACAGAACTGAAGCCCAGCGATGACTTTAACCGTGCAGCTCTTCAGCGTGTGTACTGCACGCATCCACAGTGTGCTCTGCAAGGATTTTCCTCTGCTCTCGCTCAGCGAAATGAATCAGAAGAGAAACACTGGATGGATTAGCCTTTCGCTGGCCAAGGCTCACAGTACAGCACCACACTCTGGGTGACGAGGAGAACAAAGGAAGAACATCTTTTCGCCCTGCCACGGTCTTCTCTGCGAGACGACTTCCCGCGTCTCTCTCCCTGCAAGGCTCGAATGTGCGCGATGGTACTTGGAACTGAGAAGGCAGGTGCAGAGAGCACCGCGACCTGACGGCGCTGTGCAGGCTGCGAAGGAAAGAGGACTGCCACTGGAATGTGCTGCAAATACAGGTTCCCACGCGTCGGGGACAAGCTCTGGGTAAGGCGCTTGAACTAAAACTGTTCTCTGTGCCAGACGGAGCCGAGAATCTTTCCGTAAAGATGCTGGCTACAAAGCAAACAGAATGTGGTGCTACTTCAGCGCTAGAGAGAAATTGCATCGCCCAGGCGTGTTTCGGCAGAAGCAGCAGCCTGCAGCATTTCGCTGCCGGCACCGTGCTCTCTGGGCGACAAGTAGACGACGCTTCGTCTCCAGCAAAACGAAAGCGCCACCTGCTACGAAGAGTATAAGAATGAAGGCAGAGCACCGAGCTGGTGTGTGCATCGCACAGGCTGCAAGAGGAAGCGTGGCTGCCACTCGCTTGTTTTCGGATTCAAATTAGCAGTTGAAAACAGAAAATTCCACTTGCAGCTACTTGTGCTGCTACCTAGTTCTCTTCCAGCTTTCCCTGGAAAGAATTGTGCTGAGCATTATGCTTGGAGATGCAGAGATGACAGTGGTAGAGGCAGCGGAGAATGGAAATAGAGAGTGCAGCGGACAGTTTCTGGGGCTTTACGTGAGGCAACGGGGAAAGTGCAGTCCAGCAGTGGCTTTTCCTTCTGGAGCCTTTTTCTTTGGGAGCAGCTGCTGCAAGTGGGCAACGGAGCTGCGAGAGTGCATGATGTGACGGCACGTCTATGTGAGAAGGAAGCTGCCGAGCCGCAGTGTGTTGTGCTCAGTTTCAAGGCTGCTTGGAGCAGGGGGGGTACTTGAAGAACGCCTTCTTTCTGGACGTGTCCTTCTGGGTGTGCTCGAGCTGCATGGACTCTGCAGCACTGAAGGTGTAAGAAACTGCTTCTGGCCAGGTAGTGTCCAGGAGTGCAACGGCTGCTCCTTCCTTTCTGAAGCAGTCAGAGCATTCTTAGCTGAATGTGCTTGTGAAGAAGCTCTTGGCTGGACATTTGAAATTCGGTGCACTGAGTACATGAACCCGGTGCCCAGCTGCTTCGTTCTTCGCCTTCTGCGGTCGGGACAGAACTGAAGCCCAGCGTTGCCTTTGAGCTTTGCCGCTCTTCAGCGCGTACACTGCACGCATCCACAGTGTGCTCTGCAAGGATTTTCCTCTGCTCTCGCTCAGCGAAATGAATCAGAAGAGAAACACTGGATGGATTAGCCTTTCGCTGGCCAAGGCTCACAGTACAGCACCACACTCTGGGTGACGAGGAGAACAAAGGAAGAACATCTTTTCGCCCTGCCACGGTCTTCTCTGCGAGACGACTTCCCGCGTCTCTCTCCCTGCAAGGCTCGAATGTGCGCGATGGTACTTGGAACTGAGAAGGCAGGAGCAGAGAGCACCGCGACCTGACGGCGCTGTGCAGGCTGCAAAGGAAAGAGGACTGCCACGGGAATGTGCTGCAAATACAGGTTCCCACGCGTCGGGGACAAGCTCTGGGTAAGGCGCTTGAACTAAAACTGTTCTCTGTGCCAGACGGAGCCGAGAATCTTTCCGTAAAGATGCTGGCTACAAAGCAAACAGAATGTGGTGCTACTTCAGCGCTAGAGAGAAATTGCATCGCCCAGGCGTGTTTCGGCAGAAGCAGCAGCCTGCAGCATTTCGCTGCCGGCACCGTGCTCTCTGGGCGACAAGTAGACGACGCTTCGTCTCCAGCAAAACGAAAGCGCCACCTGCTACGAAGAGTATAAGAATGAAGGCAGAGCACCGAGCTGGTGTGTGCATCGCACAGGCTGCAAGAGGAAGCGTGGCTGCCACTCGCTTGTTTTCGGATTCAAATTAGCAGTTGAAAACAGAAAATTCCACTTGCAGCTACTTGTGCTGCTACCTAGTTCTCTTCCAGCTTTCCCTGGAAAGAATTGTGCTGAGCATTATGCTTGGAGATGCAGAGATGACAGTGGTAGAGGCAGCGGAGAATGGAAATAGAGAGTGCAGCGGACAGTTTCTGGGGCTTTACGTGAGGCAACGGGGAAAGTGCAGTCCAGCAGTGGCTTTTCCTTCTGGAGCCTTTTTCTTTGGGAGCAGCTGCTGCAAGTGGGCAACGGAGCTGCGAGAGTGCATGATGTGACGGCACGTCTATGTGAGAAGGAAGCTGCCGAGCCGCAGTGTGTTGTGCTCAGTTTCAAGGCTGCTTGGAGCAGGGGGGGTACTTGAAGAACGCCTTCTTTCTGGACGTGTCCTTCTGGGTGTGCTCGAGCTGCATGGACTCTGCAGCACTGAAGGTGTAAGAAACTGCTTCTGGCCAGGTAGTGTCCAGGAGTGCAACGGCTGCTCCTTCCTTTCTGAAGCAGTCAGAGCATTCTTAGCTGAATGTGCTTGTGAAGAAGCTCTTGGCTGGACATTTGAAATTCGGTGCACTGAGTACATGAACCCGGTGCCCAGCTGCTTCGTTCTTCGCCTTCTGCGGTCGGGACAGAACTGAAGCCCAGCGTTGCCTTTGAGCTTTGCCGCTCTTCAGCGCGTACACTGCACGCATCCACAGTGTGCTCTGCAAGGATTTTCCTCTGCTCAACGTACAATCATTTGCTTGCTGTTTCACAGAGTCCAAACTGTCCATGTAGCTCTCGCTCAGTGAAATGCGTCAGGAGAGAAACACTTGCTGGAGTAGCTTTTCGCTGGCCAGGACTTTCAACACAGCACCACAATTCAGGTAAGAAGCAGGAGAAAGGAAGAACATCTTTTCGTCCTGGCACGTTCTTCTCTGTGAGACGACTATCCGCGTCTTCTCTCCCTGCAAGGCTCTAATGTGTGCGGTGGCACTTGGAACTGAGAAGGCAGGTGCAGAGAGCACCGCGATCTGACGGCGCTGTGCAGGCTGTAAAGGAAAGAGCACTGCCACTGGAATGTGGTGCAAATACAGGTTCCCACGCGTCGGGGGCAAGCTCTGGGTAAGGCGGTTGAACTAAAACTGTTCTCTGTGCCAGACGGAGCCGAGAATCTTTCCGTAAAGATGCTGGCTACAAAGCAAACAGAATGTGGTGCTACTTCAGCGCTAGAGAGAAATTGCATCGCCCAGGCGTGTTTCGGCAGAAGCAGCAGCCTGCAGCATTTCGCTGCCGGCACCGTGCTCTCTGGGCGACAAGTAGACGACGCTTCGTCTCCAGCAAAACGAAAGCGCCACCTGCTACGAACAGCATAAGAATGAAGGCAGAGCACCGAGCTGGTGTGTGCATCGCACAGGCTGCAAGAGGAAGCGTGGCTGCCACTCGCTTGTTTTCGGATTCAAATTAGCAGTTGAAAACAGAAAATTCCACTTGCAGCTACTTGTGCTGCTACCTAGTTCTCTTCCAGCTTTCCCTGGAAAGAATTGTGCTGAGCATTATGCTTGGAGATGCAGAGATGACAGTGGTAGAGGCAGCAGAGAATGGAAATAGAGAGTGCAGCGGACAGTTTCTGGGGCTTTACGTGAGGCAACGGGGAAAGTGCAGTCCAGCAGTGGCTTTTCCTTCTGGAGCCTTTTTCTTTGGGAGCAGCTGCTGCAAGTGGGCAACGGAGCTGCGAGAGTGCATGATGTGACGGCACGTCTATGTGAGAAGGAAGCTGCCGAGCCGCAGTGTGTTGTGCTCAGTTTCAAGGCTGCTTGGAGCAGGGGGGGTACTTGAAGAACGCCTTCTTTCTGGACGTGTCCTTCTGGGTGTGCTCGAGCTGCATGGACTCTGCAGCACTGAAGGTGTAAGAAACTGCTTCTGGCCAGGTAGTGTCCAGGAGTGCAACGGCTGCTCCTTCCTTTCTGAAGCAGTCAGAGCATTCTTAGCTGAATGTGCTTGTGAAGAAGCTCTTGGCTGGACATTTGAAATTCGGTGCACTGAGTACATGAACCCGGTGCCCAGCTGCTTCGTTCTTCGCCTTCTGCGGTCGGGACAGAACTGAAGCCCAGCGATGACTTTAACCGTGCAGCTCTTCAGCGTGTGTACTGCACGCATCCACAGTGTGCTCTGCAAGGATTTTCCTCTGCTCTCGCTCAGCGAAATGAATCAGAAGAGAAACACTGGATGGATTAGCCTTTCGCTGGCCAAGGCTCACAGTACAGCACCACACTCTGGGTGACGAGGAGAACAAAGGAAGAACATCTTTTCGCCCTGCCACGGTCTTCTCTGCGAGACGACTTCCCGCGTCTCTCTCCCTGCAAGGCTCGAATGTGCGCGATGGTACTTGGAACTGAGAAGGCAGGTGCAGAGAGCACCGCGACCTGACGGCGCTGTGCAGGCTGCGAAGGAAAGAGGACTGCCACTGGAATGTGCTGCAAATACAGGTTCCCACGCGTCGGGGACAAGCTCTGGGTAAGGCGCTTGAACTAAAACTGTTCTCTGTGCCAGACGGAGCCGAGAATCTTTCCGTAAAGATGCTGGCTACAAAGCAAACAGAATGTGGTGCTACTTCAGCGCTAGAGAGAAATTGCATCGCCCAGGCGTGTTTCGGCAGAAGCAGCAGCCTGCAGCATTTCGCTGCCGGCACCGTGCTCTCTGGGCGACAAGTAGACGACGCTTCGTCTCCAGCAAAACGAAAGCGCCACCTGCTACGAAGAGTATAAGAATGAAGGCAGAGCACCGAGCTGGTGTGTGCATCGCACAGGCTGCAAGAGGAAGCGTGGCTGCCACTCGCTTGTTTTCGGATTCAAATTAGCAGTTGAAAACAGAAAATTCCACTTGCAGCTACTTGTGCTGCTACCTAGTTCTCTTCCAGCTTTCCCTGGAAAGAATTGTGCTGAGCATTATGCTTGGAGATGCAGAGATGACAGTGGTAGAGGCAGCGGAGAATGGAAATAGAGAGTGCAGCGGACAGTTTCTGGGGCTTTACGTGAGGCAACGGGGAAAGTGCAGTCCAGCAGTGGCTTTTCCTTCTGGAGCCTTTTTCTTTGGGAGCAGCTGCTGCAAGTGGGCAACGGAGCTGCGAGAGTGCATGATGTGACGGCACGTCTATGTGAGAAGGAAGCTGCCGAGCCGCAGTGTGTTGTGCTCAGTTTCAAGGCTGCTTGGAGCAGGGGGGGTACTTGAAGAACGCCTTCTTTCTGGACGTGTCCTTCTGGGTGTGCTCGAGCTGCATGGACTCTGCAGCACTGAAGGTGTAAGAAACTGCTTCTGGCCAGGTAGTGTCCAGGAGTGCAACGGCTGCTCCTTCCTTTCTGAAGCAGTCAGAGCATTCTTAGCTGAATGTGCTTGTGAAGAAGCTCTTGGCTGGACATTTGAAATTCGGTGCACTGAGTACATGAACCCGGTGCCCAGCTGCTTCGTTCTTCGCCTTCTGCGGTCGGGACAGAACTGAAGCCCAGCGTTGCCTTTGAGCTTTGCCGCTCTTCAGCGCGTACACTGCACGCATCCACTGTGTGCTCTGCAAGGATTTTCCTCTGCTCAATGTACAATCATTTGCTTGCTGTTTCACAGAGTCCAAACTGTCCATGTAGCTCTCGCTCAGTGAAATGCGTCAGGAGAGAAACACTTGCTGGAGTAGCTTTTCGCTGGCCAGGACTTTCAACACAGCACCACAATTCAGGTAAGAAGCAGGAGAAAGGAAGAACATCTTTTCGTCCTGGCACGTTCTTCTCTGTGAGACGACTATCCGCGTCTTCTCTCCCTGCAAGGCTCTAATGTGTGCGGTGGCACTTGGAACTGAGAAGGCAGGTGCAGAGAGCACCGCGATCTGACGGCGCTGTGCAGGCTGTAAAGGAAAGAGCACTGCCACTGGAATGTGGTGCAAATACAGGTTCCCACGCGTCGGGGGCAAGCTCTGGGTAAGGCGGTTGAACTAAAACTGTTCTCTGTGCCAGACGGAGCCGAGAATCTTTCCGTAAAGATGCTGGCTACAAAGCAAACAGAATGTGGTGCTACTTCAGCGCTAGAGAGAAATTGCATCGCCCAGGCGTGTTTCGGCAGAAGCAGCAGCCTGCAGCATTTCGCTGCCGGCACCGTGCTCTCTGGGCGACAAGTAGACGACGCTTCGTCTCCAGCAAAACGAAAGCGCCACCTGCTACGAAGAGTATAAGAATGAAGGCAGAGCACCGAGCTGGTGTGTGCATCGCACAGGCTGCAAGAGGAAGCGTGGCTGCCACTCGCTTGTTTTCGGATTCAAATTAGCAGTTGAAAACAGAAAATTCCACTTGCAGCTACTTGTGCTGCTACCTAGTTCTCTTCCAGCTTTCCCTGGAAAGAATTGTGCTGAGCATTATGCTTGGAGATGCAGAGATGACAGTGGTAGAGGCAGCGGAGAATGGAAATAGAGAGTGCAGCGGACAGTTTCTGGGGCTTTACGTGAGGCAACGGGGAAAGTGCAGTCCAGCAGTGGCTTTTCCTTCTGGAGCCTTTTTCTTTGGGAGCAGCTGCTGCAAGTGGGCAACGGAGCTGCGAGAGTGCATGATGTGACGGCACGTCTATGTGAGAAGGAAGCTGCCGAGCCGCAGTGTGTTGTGCTCAGTTTCAAGGCTGCTTGGAGCAGGGGGGGTACTTGAAGAACGCCTTCTTTCTGGACGTGTCCTTCTGGGTGTGCTCGAGCTGCATGGACTCTGCAGCACTGAAGGTGTAAGAAACTGCTTCTGGCCAGGTAGTGTCCAGGAGTGCAACGGCTGCTCCTTCCTTTCTGAAGCAGTCAGAGCATTCTTAGCTGAATGTGCTTGTGAAGAAGCTCTTGGCTGGACATTTGAAATTCGGTGCACTGAGTACATGAACCCGGTGCCCAGCTGCTTCGTTCTTCGCCTTCTGCGGTCGGGACAGAACTGAAGCCCAGCGTTGCCTTTGAGCTTTGCCGCTCTTCAGCGCGTACACTGCACGCATCCACTGTGTGCTCTGCAAGGATTTTCCTCTGCTCAACGTACAATCATTTGCTTGCTGTTTCACAGAGTCCAAACTGTCCATGTAGCTCTCGCTCAGTGAAATGCGTCAGGAGAGAAACACTTGCTGGAGTAGCTTTTCGCTGGCCAGGACTTTCAACACAGCACCACAATTCAGGTAAGAAGCAGGAGAAAGGAAGAACATCTTTTCGTCCTGGCACGTTCTTCTCTGTGAGACGACTATCCGCGTCTTCTCTCCCTGCAAGGCTCTAATGTGTGCGGTGGCACTTGGAACTGAGAAGGCAGGTGCAGAGAGCACCGCGATCTGACGGCGCTGTGCAGGCTGTAAAGGAAAGAGCACTGCCACTGGAATGTGGTGCAAATACAGGTTCCCACGCGTCGGGTGCAAGCTCTGAGTAAGGCGCTTGAACTAAAACTGTTCTCTGTGCCAGACGGAGCCGAGAATCTTTCCGTAAAGATGCTGGCTACAAAGCAAACAGAATGTGGTGCTACTTCAGCGCTAGAGAGAAATTGCATAGGCCAGGCGTGTTTCGGCAGAAGCAGCAGCCTGCAGCATTTCGCTGCCGGCACCGTGCTCTCTGGGCGACAAGTAGACGACGGTTCGTCTCCAGCAAAACGAAAGCGCCACCTGCTACGAACAGCATAAGAATGAAGGCAGAGCACCGAGCTGGTGTGTGCATCGCACAGGCTGCAAGAGGAAGCGTGGCTGCCACTCGCTTGTTTTCGGATTCAAATTAGCAGTTGAAAACAGAAAATTCCACTTGCAGCTACTTGTGCTGCTACCTAGTTCTCTTCCAGCTTTCCCTGGAAAGAATTGTGCCAGGGTTTATGCTTGGAGATGCAGAGATGACAGTGGTAGAGGCAGCAGAGAATGGAAATAGAGAGTGCAGCGGACAGTTTCTGGGGCTTTACGTGAGGCAACGGGGAAAGTGCAGTCCAGCAGTGGCTTTTCCTTCTGGAGCCTTTTTCTTTGGGAGCAGCTGCTGCAAGTGGGCAACGGAGCTGCGAGAGTGCATGATGTGACGGCACGTCTATGTGAGAAGGAAGCTGCCGAGCCGCAGTGTGTTGTGCTCAGTTTCAAGGCTGCTTGGAGCAGGGGGGGTACTTGAAGAACGCCTTCTTTCTGGACGTGTCCTTCTGGGTGTGCTCGAGCTGCATGGACTCTGCAGCACTGAAGGTGTAAGAAACTGCTTCTGGCCAGGTAGTGTCCAGGAGTGCAACGGCTGCTCCTTCCTTTCTGAAGCAGTCAGAGCATTCTTAGCTGAATGTGCTTGTGAAGAAGCTCTTGGCTGGACATTTGAAATTCGGTGCACTGAGTACATGAACCCGGTGCCCAGCTGCTTCGTTCTTCGCCTTCTGCGGTCGGGACAGAACTGAAGCCCAGCGATGACTTTAACCGTGCAGCTCTTCAGCGTGTGTACTGCACGCATCCACAGTGTGCTCTGCAAGGATTTTCCTCTGCTCTCGCTCAGCGAAATGAATCAGAAGAGAAACACTGGATGGATTAGCCTTTCGCTGGCCAAGGCTCACAGTACAGCACCACACTCTGGGTGACGAGGAGAACAAAGGAAGAACATCTTTTCGCCCTGCCACGGTCTTCTCTGCGAGACGACTTCCCGCGTCTCTCTCCCTGCAAGGCTCGAATGTGCGCGATGGTACTTGGAACTGAGAAGGCACGTGCAGAGAGCACCGCGACCTGACGGCGCTGTGCAGGCTGCGAAGGAAAGAGGACTGCCACTGGAATGTGCTGCAAATACAGGTTCCCACGCGTCGGGGACAAGCTCTGGGTAAGGCGCTTGAACTAAAACTGTTCTCTGTGCCAGACGGAGCCGAGAATCTTTCCGTAAAGATGCTGGCTACAAAGCAAACAGAATGTGGTGCTACTTCAGCGCTAGAGAGAAATTGCATCGCCCAGGCGTGTTTCGGCAGAAGCAGCAGCCTGCAGCATTTCGCTGCCGGCACCGTGCTCTCTGGGCGACAAGTAGACGACGCTTCGTCTCCAGCAAAACGAAAGCGCCACCTGCTACGAAGAGTATAAGAATGAAGGCAGAGCACCGAGCTGGTGTGTGCATCGCACAGGCTGCAAGAGGAAGCGTGGCTGCCACTCGCTTGTTTTCGGATTCAAATTAGCAGTTGAAAACAGAAAATTCCACTTGCAGCTACTTGTGCTGCTACCTAGTTCTCTTCCAGCTTTCCCTGGAAAGAATTGTGCTGAGCATTATGCTTGGAGATGCAGAGATGACAGTGGTAGAGGCAGCGGAGAATGGAAATAGAGAGTGCAGCGGACAGTTTCTGGGGCTTTACGTGAGGCAACGGGGAAAGTGCAGTCCAGCAGTGGCTTTTCCTTCTGGAGCCTTTTTCTTTGGGAGCAGCTGCTGCAAGTGGGCAACGGAGCTGCGAGAGTGCATGATGTGACGGCACGTCTATGTGAGAAGGAAGCTGCCGAGCCGCAGTGTGTTGTGCTCAGTTTCAAGGCTGCTTGGAGCAGGGGGGGTACTTGAAGAACGCCTTCTTTCTGGACGTGTCCTTCTGGGTGTGCTCGAGCTGCATGGACTCTGCAGCACTGAAGGTGTAAGAAACTGCTTCTGGCCAGGTAGTGTCCAGGAGTGCAACGGCTGCTCCTTCCTTTCTGAAGCAGTCAGAGCATTCTTAGCTGAATGTGCTTGTGAAGAAGCTCTTGGCTGGACATTTGAAATTCGGTGCACTGAGTACATGAACCCGGTGCCCAGCTGCTTCGTTCTTCGCCTTCTGCGGTCGGGACAGAACTGAAGCCCAGCGTTGCCTTTGAGCTTTGCCGCTCTTCAGCGCGTACACTGCACGCATCCACAGTGTGCTCTGCAAGGATTTTCCTCTGCTCTCGCTCAGCGAAATGAATCAGAAGAGAAACACTGGATGGATTAGCCTTTCGCTGGCCAAGGCTCACAGTACAGCACCACACTCTGGGTGACGAGGAGAACAAAGGAAGAACATCTTTTCGCCCTGCCACGGTCTTCTCTGCGAGACGACTTCCCGCGTCTCTCTCCCTGCAAGGCTCGAATGTGCGCGATGGTACTTGGAACTGAGAAGGCAGGAGCAGAGAGCACCGCGACCTGACGGCGCTGTGCAGGCTGCAAAGGAAAGAGGACTGCCACGGGAATGTGCTGCAAATACAGGTTCCCACGCGTCGGGGACAAGCTCTGGGTAAGGCGCTTGAACTAAAACTGTTCTCTGTGCCAGACGGAGCCGAGAATCTTTCCGTAAAGATGCTGGCTACAAAGCAAACAGAATGTGGTGCTACTTCAGCGCTAGAGAGAAATTGCATCGCCCAGGCGTGTTTCGGCAGAAGCAGCAGCCTGCAGCATTTCGCTGCCGGCACCGTGCTCTCTGGGCGACAAGTAGACGACGCTTCGTCTCCAGCAAAACGAAAGCGCCACCTGCTACGAACAGCATAAGAATGAAGGCAGAGCACCGAGCTGGTGTGTGCATCGCACAGGCTGCAAGAGGAAGCGTGGCTGCCACTCGCTTGTTTTCGGATTCAAATTAGCAGTTGAAAACAGAAAATTCCACTTGCAGCTACTTGTGCTGCTACCTAGTTCTCTTCCAGCTTTCCCTGGAAAGAATTGTGCTGAGCATTATGCTTGGAGATGCAGAGATGACAGTGGTAGAGGCAGCAGAGAATGGAAATAGAGAGTGCAGCGGACAGTTTCTGGGGCTTTACGTGAGGCAACGGGGAAAGTGCAGTCCAGCAGTGGCTTTTCCTTCTGGAGCCTTTTTCTTTGGGAGCAGCTGCTGCAAGTGGGCAACGGAGCTGCGAGAGTGCATGATGTGACGGCACGTCTATGTGAGAAGGAAGCTGCCGAGCCGCAGTGTGTTGTGCTCAGTTTCAAGGCTGCTTGGAGCAGGGGGGGTACTTGAAGAACGCCTTCTTTCTGGACGTGTCCTTCTGGGTGTGCTCGAGCTGCATGGACTCTGCAGCACTGAAGGTGTAAGAAACTGCTTCTGGCCAGGTAGTGTCCAGGAGTGCAACGGCTGCTCCTTCCTTTCTGAAGCAGTCAGAGCATTCTTAGCTGAATGTGCTTGTGAAGAAGCTCTTGGCTGGACATTTGAAATTCGGTGCACTGAGTACATGAACCCGGTGCCCAGCTGCTTCGTTCTTCGCCTTCTGCGGTCGGGACAGAACTGAAGCCCAGCGATGACTTTAACCGTGCAGCTCTTCAGCGTGTGTACTGCACGCATCCACAGTGTGCTCTGCAAGGATTTTCCTCTGCTCTCGCTCAGCGAAATGAATCAGAAGAGAAACACTGGATGGATTAGCCTTTCGCTGGCCAAGGCTCACAGTACAGCACCACACTCTGGGTGACGAGGAGAACAAAGGAAGAACATCTTTTCGCCCTGCCACGGTCTTCTCTGCGAGACGACTTCCCGCGTCTCTCTCCCTGCAAGGCTCGAATGTGCGCGATGGTACTTGGAACTGAGAAGGCAGGTGCAGAGAGCACCGCGACCTGACGGCGCTGTGCAGGCTGCGAAGGAAAGAGGACTGCCACTGGAATGTGCTGCAAATACAGGTTCCCACGCGTCGGGGACAAGCTCTGGGTAAGGCGCTTGAACTAAAACTGTTCTCTGTGCCAGACGGAGCCGAGAATCTTTCCGTAAAGATGCTGGCTACAAAGCAAACAGAATGTGGTGCTACTTCAGCGCTAGAGAGAAATTGCATCGCCCAGGCGTGTTTCGGCAGAAGCAGCAGCCTGCAGCATTTCGCTGCCGGCACCGTGCTCTCTGGGCGACAAGTAGACGACGCTTCGTCTCCAGCAAAACGAAAGCGCCACCTGCTACGAAGAGTATAAGAATGAAGGCAGAGCACCGAGCTGGTGTGTGCATCGCACAGGCTGCAAGAGGAAGCGTGGCTGCCACTCGCTTGTTTTCGGATTCAAATTAGCAGTTGAAAACAGAAAATTCCACTTGCAGCTACTTGTGCTGCTACCTAGTTCTCTTCCAGCTTTCCCTGGAAAGAATTGTGCTGAGCATTATGCTTGGAGATGCAGAGATGACAGTGGTAGAGGCAGCGGAGAATGGAAATAGAGAGTGCAGCGGACAGTTTCTGGGGCTTTACGTGAGGCAACGGGGAAAGTGCAGTCCAGCAGTGGCTTTTCCTTCTGGAGCCTTTTTCTTTGGGAGCAGCTGCTGCAAGTGGGCAACGGAGCTGCGAGAGTGCATGATGTGACGGCACGTCTATGTGAGAAGGAAGCTGCCGAGCCGCAGTGTGTTGTGCTCAGTTTCAAGGCTGCTTGGAGCAGGGGGGGTACTTGAAGAACGCCTTCTTTCTGGACGTGTCCTTCTGGGTGTGCTCGAGCTGCATGGACTCTGCAGCACTGAAGGTGTAAGAAACTGCTTCTGGCCAGGTAGTGTCCAGGAGTGCAACGGCTGCTCCTTCCTTTCTGAAGCAGTCAGAGCATTCTTAGCTGAATGTGCTTGTGAAGAAGCTCTTGGCTGGACATTTGAAATTCGGTGCACTGAGTACATGAACCCGGTGCCCAGCTGCTTCGTTCTTCGCCTTCTGCGGTCGGGACAGAACTGAAGCCCAGCGTTGCCTTTGAGCTTTGCCGCTCTTCAGCGCGTACACTGCACGCATCCACTGTGTGCTCTGCAAGGATTTTCCTCTGCTCAATGTACAATCATTTGCTTGCTGTTTCACAGAGTCCAAACTGTCCATGTAGCTCTCGCTCAGTGAAATGCGTCAGGAGAGAAACACTTGCTGGAGTAGCTTTTCGCTGGCCAGGACTTTCAACACAGCACCACAATTCAGGTAAGAAGCAGGAGAAAGGAAGAACATCTTTTCGTCCTGGCACGTTCTTCTCTGTGAGACGACTATCCGCGTCTTCTCTCCCTGCAAGGCTCTAATGTGTGCGGTGGCACTTGGAACTGAGAAGGCAGGTGCAGAGAGCACCGCGATCTGACGGCGCTGTGCAGGCTGTAAAGGAAAGAGCACTGCCACTGGAATGTGGTGCAAATACAGGTTCCCACGCGTCGGGGGCAAGCTCTGGGTAAGGCGGTTGAACTAAAACTGTTCTCTGTGCCAGACGGAGCCGAGAATCTTTCCGTAAAGATGCTGGCTACAAAGCAAACAGAATGTGGTGCTACTTCAGCGCTAGAGAGAAATTGCATCGCCCAGGCGTGTTTCGGCAGAAGCAGCAGCCTGCAGCATTTCGCTGCCGGCACCGTGCTCTCTGGGCGACAAGTAGACGACGGTTCGTCTCCAGCAAAACGAAAGCGCCACCTGCTACGAAGAGTATAAGAATGAAGGCAGAGCACCGAGCTGGTGTGTGCATCGCACAGGCTGCAAGAGGAAGCGTGGCTGCCACTCGCTTGTTTTCGGATTCAAATTAGCAGTTGAAAACAGAAAATTCCACTTGCAGCTACTTGTGCTGCTACCTAGTTCTCTTCCAGCTTTCCCTGGAAAGAATTGTGCTGAGCATTATGCTTGGAGATGCAGAGATGACAGTGGTAGAGGCAGCGGAGAATGGAAATAGAGAGTGCAGCGGACAGTTTCTGGGGCTTTACGTGAGGCAACGGGGAAAGTGCAGTCCAGCAGTGGCTTTTCCTTCTGGAGCCTTTTTCTTTGGGAGCAGCTGCTGCAAGTGGGCAACGGAGCTGCGAGAGTGCATGATGTGACGGCACGTCTATGTGAGAAGGAAGCTGCCGAGCCGCAGTGTGTTGTGCTCAGTTTCAAGGCTGCTTGGAGCAGGGGGGGTACTTGAAGAACGCCTTCTTTCTGGACGTGTCCTTCTGGGTGTGCTCGAGCTGCATGGACTCTGCAGCACTGAAGGTGTAAGAAACTGCTTCTGGCCAGGTAGTGTCCAGGAGTGCAACGGCTGCTCCTTCCTTTCTGAAGCAGTCAGAGCATTCTTAGCTGAATGTGCTTGTGAAGAAGCTCTTGGCTGGACATTTGAAATTCGGTGCACTGAGTACATGAACCCGGTGCCCAGCTGCTTCGTTCTTCGCCTTCTGCGGTCGGGACAGAACTGAAGCCCAGCGTTGCCTTTGAGCTTTGCCGCTCTTCAGCGCGTACACTGCACGCATCCACAGTGTGCTCTGCAAGGATTTTCCTCTGCTCAACGTACAATCATTTGCTTGCTGTTTCACAGAGTCCAAACTGTCCATGTAGCTCTCGCTCAGTGAAATGCGTCAGGAGAGAAACACTTGCTGGAGTAGCTTTTCGCTGGCCAGGACTTTCAACACAGCACCACAATTCAGGTAAGAAGCAGGAGAAAGGAAGAACATCTTTTCGTCCTGGCACGTTCTTCTCTGTGAGACGACTATCCGCGTCTTCTCTCCCTGCAAGGCTCTAATGTGTGCGGTGGCACTTGGAACTGAGAAGGCAGGTGCAGAGAGCACCGCGATCTGACGGCGCTGTGCAGGCTGTAAAGGAAAGAGCACTGCCACTGGAATGTGGTGCAAATACAGGTTCCCACGCGTCGGGGGCAAGCTCTGGGTAAGGCGGTTGAACTAAAACTGTTCTCTGTGCCAGACGGAGCCGAGAATCTTTCCGTAAAGATGCTGGCTACAAAGCAAACAGAATGTGGTGCTACTTCAGCGCTAGAGAGAAATTGCATAGGCCAGGCGTGTTTCGGCAGAAGCAGCAGCCTGCAGCATTTCGCTGCCGGCACCGTGCTCTCTGGGCGACAAGTAGACGACGCTTCGTCTCCAGCAAAACGAAAGCGCCACCTGCTACGAACAGCATAAGAATGAAGGCAGAGCACCGAGCTGGTGTGTGCATCGCACAGGCTGCAAGAGGAAGCGTGGCTGCCACTCGCTTGTTTTCGGATTCAAATTAGCAGTTGAAAACAGAAAATTCCACTTGCAGCTACTTGTGCTGCTACCTAGTTCTCTTCCAGCTTTCCCTGGAAAGAATTGTGCCAGGGTTTATGCTTGGAGATGCAGAGATGACAGTGGTAGAGGCAGCAGAGAATGGAAATAGAGAGTGCAGCGGACAGTTTCTGGGGCTTTACGTGAGGCAACGGGGAAAGTGCAGTCCAGCAGTGGCTTTTCCTTCTGGAGCCTTTTTCTTTGGGAGCAGCTGCTGCAAGTGGGCAACGGAGCTGCGAGAGTGCATGATGTGACGGCACGTCTATGTGAGAAGGAAGCTGCCGAGCCGCAGTGTGTTGTGCTCAGTTTCAAGGCTGCTTGGAGCAGGGGGGGTACTTGAAGAACGCCTTCTTTCTGGACGTGTCCTTCTGGGTGTGCTCGAGCTGCATGGACTCTGCAGCACTGAAGGTGTAAGAAACTGCTTCTGGCCAGGTAGTGTCCAGGAGTGCAACGGCTGCTCCTTCCTTTCTGAAGCAGTCAGAGCATTCTTAGCTGAATGTGCTTGTGAAGAAGCTCTTGGCTGGACATTTGAAATTCGGTGCACTGAGTACATGAACCCGGTGCCCAGCTGCTTCGTTCTTCGCCTTCTGCGGTCGGGACAGAACTGAAGCCCAGCGATGACTTTAACCGTGCAGCTCTTCAGCGTGTGTACTGCACGCATCCACAGTGTGCTCTGCAAGGATTTTCCTCTGCTCTCGCTCAGCGAAATGAATCAGAAGAGAAACACTGGATGGATTAGCCTTTCGCTGGCCAAGGCTCACAGTACAGCACCACACTCTGGGTGACGAGGAGAACAAAGGAAGAACATCTTTTCGCCCTGCCACGGTCTTCTCTGCGAGACGACTTCCCGCGTCTCTCTCCCTGCAAGGCTCGAATGTGCGCGATGGTACTTGGAACTGAGAAGGCACGTGCAGAGAGCACCGCGACCTGACGGCGCTGTGCAGGCTGCGAAGGAAAGAGGACTGCCACTGGAATGTGCTGCAAATACAGGTTCCCACGCGTCGGGGACAAGCTCTGGGTAAGGCGCTTGAACTAAAACTGTTCTCTGTGCCAGACGGAGCCGAGAATCTTTCCGTAAAGATGCTGGCTACAAAGCAAACAGAATGTGGTGCTACTTCAGCGCTAGAGAGAAATTGCATCGCCCAGGCGTGTTTCGGCAGAAGCAGCAGCCTGCAGCATTTCGCTGCCGGCACCGTGCTCTCTGGGCGACAAGTAGACGACGCTTCGTCTCCAGCAAAACGAAAGCGCCACCTGCTACGAAGAGTATAAGAATGAAGGCAGAGCACCGAGCTGGTGTGTGCATCGCACAGGCTGCAAGAGGAAGCGTGGCTGCCACTCGCTTGTTTTCGGATTCAAATTAGCAGTTGAAAACAGAAAATTCCACTTGCAGCTACTTGTGCTGCTACCTAGTTCTCTTCCAGCTTTCCCTGGAAAGAATTGTGCTGAGCATTATGCTTGGAGATGCAGAGATGACAGTGGTAGAGGCAGCGGAGAATGGAAATAGAGAGTGCAGCGGACAGTTTCTGGGGCTTTACGTGAGGCAACGGGGAAAGTGCAGTCCAGCAGTGGCTTTTCCTTCTGGAGCCTTTTTCTTTGGGAGCAGCTGCTGCAAGTGGGCAACGGAGCTGCGAGAGTGCATGATGTGACGGCACGTCTATGTGAGAAGGAAGCTGCCGAGCCGCAGTGTGTTGTGCTCAGTTTCAAGGCTGCTTGGAGCAGGGGGGGTACTTGAAGAACGCCTTCTTTCTGGACGTGTCCTTCTGGGTGTGCTCGAGCTGCATGGACTCTGCAGCACTGAAGGTGTAAGAAACTGCTTCTGGCCAGGTAGTGTCCAGGAGTGCAACGGCTGCTCCTTCCTTTCTGAAGCAGTCAGAGCATTCTTAGCTGAATGTGCTTGTGAAGAAGCTCTTGGCTGGACATTTGAAATTCGGTGCACTGAGTACATGAACCCGGTGCCCAGCTGCTTCGTTCTTCGCCTTCTGCGGTCGGGACAGAACTGAAGCCCAGCGTTGCCTTTGAGCTTTGCCGCTCTTCAGCGCGTACACTGCACGCATCCACAGTGTGCTCTGCAAGGATTTTCCTCTGCTCTCGCTCAGCGAAATGAATCAGAAGAGAAACACTGGATGGATTAGCCTTTCGCTGGCCAAGGCTCACAGTACAGCACCACACTCTGGGTGACGAGGAGAACAAAGGAAGAACATCTTTTCGCCCTGCCACGGTCTTCTCTGCGAGACGACTTCCCGCGTCTCTCTCCCTGCAAGGCTCGAATGTGCGCGATGGTACTTGGAACTGAGAAGGCAGGAGCAGAGAGCACCGCGACCTGACGGCGCTGTGCAGGCTGCAAAGGAAAGAGGACTGCCACGGGAATGTGCTGCAAATACAGGTTCCCACGCGTCGGGGACAAGCTCTGGGTAAGGCGCTTGAACTAAAACTGTTCTCTGTGCCAGACGGAGCCGAGAATCTTTCCGTAAAGATGCTGGCTACAAAGCAAACAGAATGTGGTGCTACTTCAGCGCTAGAGAGAAATTGCATCGCCCAGGCGTGTTTCGGCAGAAGCAGCAGCCTGCAGCATTTCGCTGCCGGCACCGTGCTCTCTGGGCGACAAGTAGACGACGCTTCGTCTCCAGCAAAACGAAAGCGCCACCTGCTACGAAGAGTATAAGAATGAAGGCAGAGCACCGAGCTGGTGTGTGCATCGCACAGGCTGCAAGAGGAAGCGTGGCTGCCACTCGCTTGTTTTCGGATTCAAATTAGCAGTTGAAAACAGAAAATTCCACTTGCAGCTACTTGTGCTGCTACCTAGTTCTCTTCCAGCTTTCCCTGGAAAGAATTGTGCTGAGCATTATGCTTGGAGATGCAGAGATGACAGTGGTAGAGGCAGCGGAGAATGGAAATAGAGAGTGCAGCGGACAGTTTCTGGGGCTTTACGTGAGGCAACGGGGAAAGTGCAGTCCAGCAGTGGCTTTTCCTTCTGGAGCCTTTTTCTTTGGGAGCAGCTGCTGCAAGTGGGCAACGGAGCTGCGAGAGTGCATGATGTGACGGCACGTCTATGTGAGAAGGAAGCTGCCGAGCCGCAGTGTGTTGTGCTCAGTTTCAAGGCTGCTTGGAGCAGGGGGGGTACTTGAAGAACGCCTTCTTTCTGGACGTGTCCTTCTGGGTGTGCTCGAGCTGCATGGACTCTGCAGCACTGAAGGTGTAAGAAACTGCTTCTGGCCAGGTAGTGTCCAGGAGTGCAACGGCTGCTCCTTCCTTTCTGAAGCAGTCAGAGCATTCTTAGCTGAATGTGCTTGTGAAGAAGCTCTTGGCTGGACATTTGAAATTCGGTGCACTGAGTACATGAACCCGGTGCCCAGCTGCTTCGTTCTTCGCCTTCTGCGGTCGGGACAGAACTGAAGCCCAGCGTTGCCTTTGAGCTTTGCCGCTCTTCAGCGCGTACACTGCACGCATCCACAGTGTGCTCTGCAAGGATTTTCCTCTGCTCAACGTACAATCATTTGCTTGCTGTTTCACAGAGTCCAAACTGTCCATGTAGCTCTCGCTCAGTGAAATGCGTCAGGAGAGAAACACTTGCTGGAGTAGCTTTTCGCTGGCCAGGACTTTCAACACAGCACCACAATTCAGGTAAGAAGCAGGAGAAAGGAAGAACATCTTTTCGTCCTGGCACGTTCTTCTCTGTGAGACGACTATCCGCGTCTTCTCTCCCTGCAAGGCTCTAATGTGTGCGGTGGCACTTGGAACTGAGAAGGCAGGTGCAGAGAGCACCGCGATCTGACGGCGCTGTGCAGGCTGTAAAGGAAAGAGCACTGCCACTGGAATGTGGTGCAAATACAGGTTCCCACGCGTCGGGGGCAAGCTCTGGGTAAGGCGGTTGAACTAAAACTGTTCTCTGTGCCAGACGGAGCCGAGAATCTTTCCGTAAAGATGCTGGCTACAAAGCAAACAGAATGTGGTGCTACTTCAGCGCTAGAGAGAAATTGCATCGCCCAGGCGTGTTTCGGCAGAAGCAGCAGCCTGCAGCATTTCGCTGCCGGCACCGTGCTCTCTGGGCGACAAGTAGACGACGCTTCGTCTCCAGCAAAACGAAAGCGCCACCTGCTACGAACAGCATAAGAATGAAGGCAGAGCACCGAGCTGGTGTGTGCATCGCACAGGCTGCAAGAGGAAGCGTGGCTGCCACTCGCTTGTTTTCGGATTCAAATTAGCAGTTGAAAACAGAAAATTCCACTTGCAGCTACTTGTGCTGCTACCTAGTTCTCTTCCAGCTTTCCCTGGAAAGAATTGTGCTGAGCATTATGCTTGGAGATGCAGAGATGACAGTGGTAGAGGCAGCAGAGAATGGAAATAGAGAGTGCAGCGGACAGTTTCTGGGGCTTTACGTGAGGCAACGGGGAAAGTGCAGTCCAGCAGTGGCTTTTCCTTCTGGAGCCTTTTTCTTTGGGAGCAGCTGCTGCAAGTGGGCAACGGAGCTGCGAGAGTGCATGATGTGACGGCACGTCTATGTGAGAAGGAAGCTGCCGAGCCGCAGTGTGTTGTGCTCAGTTTCAAGGCTGCTTGGAGCAGGGGGGGTACTTGAAGAACGCCTTCTTTCTGGACGTGTCCTTCTGGGTGTGCTCGAGCTGCATGGACTCTGCAGCACTGAAGGTGTAAGAAACTGCTTCTGGCCAGGTAGTGTCCAGGAGTGCAACGGCTGCTCCTTCCTTTCTGAAGCAGTCAGAGCATTCTTAGCTGAATGTGCTTGTGAAGAAGCTCTTGGCTGGACATTTGAAATTCGGTGCACTGAGTACATGAACCCGGTGCCCAGCTGCTTCGTTCTTCGCCTTCTGCGGTCGGGACAGAACTGAAGCCCAGCGATGACTTTAACCGTGCAGCTCTTCAGCGTGTGTACTGCACGCATCCACAGTGTGCTCTGCAAGGATTTTCCTCTGCTCTCGCTCAGCGAAATGAATCAGAAGAGAAACACTGGATGGATTAGCCTTTCGCTGGCCAAGGCTCACAGTACAGCACCACACTCTGGGTGACGAGGAGAACAAAGGAAGAACATCTTTTCGCCCTGCCACGGTCTTCTCTGCGAGACGACTTCCCGCGTCTCTCTCCCTGCAAGGCTCGAATGTGCGCGATGGTACTTGGAACTGAGAAGGCAGGTGCAGAGAGCACCGCGACCTGACGGCGCTGTGCAGGCTGCGAAGGAAAGAGGACTGCCACTGGAATGTGCTGCAAATACAGGTTCCCACGCGTCGGGGACAAGCTCTGGGTAAGGCGCTTGAACTAAAACTGTTCTCTGTGCCAGACGGAGCCGAGAATCTTTCCGTAAAGATGCTGGCTACAAAGCAAACAGAATGTGGTGCTACTTCAGCGCTAGAGAGAAATTGCATCGCCCAGGCGTGTTTCGGCAGAAGCAGCAGCCTGCAGCATTTCGCTGCCGGCACCGTGCTCTCTGGGCGACAAGTAGACGACGCTTCGTCTCCAGCAAAACGAAAGCGCCACCTGCTACGAAGAGTATAAGAATGAAGGCAGAGCACCGAGCTGGTGTGTGCATCGCACAGGCTGCAAGAGGAAGCGTGGCTGCCACTCGCTTGTTTTCGGATTCAAATTAGCAGTTGAAAACAGAAAATTCCACTTGCAGCTACTTGTGCTGCTACCTAGTTCTCTTCCAGCTTTCCCTGGAAAGAATTGTGCTGAGCATTATGCTTGGAGATGCAGAGATGACAGTGGTAGAGGCAGCGGAGAATGGAAATAGAGAGTGCAGCGGACAGTTTCTGGGGCTTTACGTGAGGCAACGGGGAAAGTGCAGTCCAGCAGTGGCTTTTCCTTCTGGAGCCTTTTTCTTTGGGAGCAGCTGCTGCAAGTGGGCAACGGAGCTGCGAGAGTGCATGATGTGACGGCACGTCTATGTGAGAAGGAAGCTGCCGAGCCGCAGTGTGTTGTGCTCAGTTTCAAGGCTGCTTGGAGCAGGGGGGGTACTTGAAGAACGCCTTCTTTCTGGACGTGTCCTTCTGGGTGTGCTCGAGCTGCATGGACTCTGCAGCACTGAAGGTGTAAGAAACTGCTTCTGGCCAGGTAGTGTCCAGGAGTGCAACGGCTGCTCCTTCCTTTCTGAAGCAGTCAGAGCATTCTTAGCTGAATGTGCTTGTGAAGAAGCTCTTGGCTGGACATTTGAAATTCGGTGCACTGAGTACATGAACCCGGTGCCCAGCTGCTTCGTTCTTCGCCTTCTGCGGTCGGGACAGAACTGAAGCCCAGCGTTGCCTTTGAGCTTTGCCGCTCTTCAGCGCGTACACTGCACGCATCCACTGTGTGCTCTGCAAGGATTTTCCTCTGCTCAATGTACAATCATTTGCTTGCTGTTTCACAGAGTCCAAACTGTCCATGTAGCTCTCGCTCAGTGAAATGCGTCAGGAGAGAAACACTTGCTGGAGTAGCTTTTCGCTGGCCAGGACTTTCAACACAGCACCACAATTCAGGTAAGAAGCAGGAGAAAGGAAGAACATCTTTTCGTCCTGGCACGTTCTTCTCTGTGAGACGACTATCCGCGTCTTCTCTCCCTGCAAGGCTCTAATGTGTGCGGTGGCACTTGGAACTGAGAAGGCAGGTGCAGAGAGCACCGCGATCTGACGGCGCTGTGCAGGCTGTAAAGGAAAGAGCACTGCCACTGGAATGTGGTGCAAATACAGGTTCCCACGCGTCGGGGGCAAGCTCTGGGTAAGGCGGTTGAACTAAAACTGTTCTCTGTGCCAGACGGAGCCGAGAATCTTTCCGTAAAGATGCTGGCTACAAAGCAAACAGAATGTGGTGCTACTTCAGCGCTAGAGAGAAATTGCATCGCCCAGGCGTGTTTCGGCAGAAGCAGCAGCCTGCAGCATTTCGCTGCCGGCACCGTGCTCTCTGGGCGACAAGTAGACGACGCTTCGTCTCCAGCAAAACGAAAGCGCCACCTGCTACGAAGAGTATAAGAATGAAGGCAGAGCACCGAGCTGGTGTGTGCATCGCACAGGCTGCAAGAGGAAGCGTGGCTGCCACTCGCTTGTTTTCGGATTCAAATTAGCAGTTGAAAACAGAAAATTCCACTTGCAGCTACTTGTGCTGCTACCTAGTTCTCTTCCAGCTTTCCCTGGAAAGAATTGTGCTGAGCATTATGCTTGGAGATGCAGAGATGACAGTGGTAGAGGCAGCGGAGAATGGAAATAGAGAGTGCAGCGGACAGTTTCTGGGGCTTTACGTGAGGCAACGGGGAAAGTGCAGTCCAGCAGTGGCTTTTCCTTCTGGAGCCTTTTTCTTTGGGAGCAGCTGCTGCAAGTGGGCAACGGAGCTGCGAGAGTGCATGATGTGACGGCACGTCTATGTGAGAAGGAAGCTGCCGAGCCGCAGTGTGTTGTGCTCAGTTTCAAGGCTGCTTGGAGCAGGGGGGGTACTTGAAGAACGCCTTCTTTCTGGACGTGTCCTTCTGGGTGTGCTCGAGCTGCATGGACTCTGCAGCACTGAAGGTGTAAGAAACTGCTTCTGGCCAGGTAGTGTCCAGGAGTGCAACGGCTGCTCCTTCCTTTCTGAAGCAGTCAGAGCATTCTTAGCTGAATGTGCTTGTGAAGAAGCTCTTGGCTGGACATTTGAAATTCGGTGCACTGAGTACATGAACCCGGTGCCCAGCTGCTTCGTTCTTCGCCTTCTGCGGTCGGGACAGAACTGAAGCCCAGCGTTGCCTTTGAGCTTTGCCGCTCTTCAGCGCGTACACTGCACGCATCCACTGTGTGCTCTGCAAGGATTTTCCTCTGCTCAACGTACAATCATTTGCTTGCTGTTTCACAGAGTCCAAACTGTCCATGTAGCTCTCGCTCAGTGAAATGCGTCAGGAGAGAAACACTTGCTGGAGTAGCTTTTCGCTGGCCAGGACTTTCAACACAGCACCACAATTCAGGTAAGAAGCAGGAGAAAGGAAGAACATCTTTTCGTCCTGGCACGTTCTTCTCTGTGAGACGACTATCCGCGTCTTCTCTCCCTGCAAGGCTCTAATGTGTGCGGTGGCACTTGGAACTGAGAAGGCACGTGCAGAGAGCACCGCGATCTGACGGCGCTGTGCAGGCTGTAAAGGAAAGAGCACTGCCACTGGAATGTGCTGCAAATACAGGTTCCCACGCGTCGGGGACAAGCTCTGGGTAAGGCGGTTGAACTAAAACTGTTCTCTGTGCCAGACGGAGCCGAGAATCTTTCCGTAAAGATGCTGGCTACAAAGCAAACAGAATGTGGTGCTACTTCAGCGCTAGAGAGAAATTGCATCGCCCAGGCGTGTTTCGGCAGAAGCAGCAGCCTGCAGCATTTCGCTGCCGGCACCGTGCTCTCTGGGCGACAAGTAGACGACGCTTCGTCTCCAGCAAAACGAAAGCGCCACCTGCTACGAACAGCATAAGAATGAAGGCAGAGCACCGAGCTGGTGTGTGCATCGCACAGGCTGCAAGAGGAAGCGTGGCTGCCACTCGCTTGTTTTCGGATTCAAATTAGCAGTTGAAAACAGAAAATTCCACTTGCAGCTACTTGTGCTGCTACCTAGTTCTCTTCCAGCTTTCCCTGGAAAGAATTGTGCTGAGCATTATGCTTGGAGATGCAGAGATGACAGTGGTAGAGGCAGCGGAGAATGGAAATAGAGAGTGCAGCGGACAGTTTCTGGGGCTTTACGTGAGGCAACGGGGAAAGTGCAGTCCAGCAGTGGCTTTTCCTTCTGGAGCCTTTTTCTTTGGGAGCAGCTGCTGCAAGTGGGCAACGGAGCTGCGAGAGTGCATGATGTGACGGCACGTCTATGTGAGAAGGAAGCTGCCGAGCCGCAGTGTGTTGTGCTCAGTTTCAAGGCTGCTTGGAGCAGGGGGGGTACTTGAAGAACGCCTTCTTTCTGGACGTGTCCTTCTGGGTGTGCTCGAGCTGCATGGACTCTGCAGCACTGAAGGTGTAAGAAACTGCTTCTGGCCAGGTAGTGTCCAGGAGTGCAACGGCTGCTCCTTCCTTTCTGAAGCAGTCAGAGCATTCTTAGCTGAATGTGCTTGTGAAGAAGCTCTTGGCTGGACATTTGAAATTCGGTGCACTGAGTACATGAACCCGGTGCCCAGCTGCTTCGTTCTTCGCCTTCTGCGGTCGGGACAGAACTGAAGCCCAGCGATGACTTTAACCATGCAGCTCTTCAGCGTGTGTACTGCACGCATCCACAGTGTGCTCTGCAAGGATTTTCCTCTGCTCTCGCTCAGCGAAATGAATCAGAAGAGAAACACTGGATGGATTAGCCTTTCGCTGGCCAAGGCTCACAGTACAGCACCACACTCTGGGTGACGAGGAGAACAAAGGAAGAACATCTTTTCGCCCTGCCACGGTCTTCTCTGCGAGACGACTTCCCGCGTCTCTCTCCCTGCAAGGCTCGAATGTGCGCGATGGTACTTGGAACTGAGAAGGCAGGTGCAGAGAGCACCGCGACCTGACGGCGCTGTGCAGGCTGCGAAGGAAAGAGGACTGCCACTGGAATGTGCTGCAAATACAGGTTCCCACGCGTCGGGGACAAGCTCTGGGTAAGGCGCTTGAACTAAAACTGTTCTCTGTGCCAGACGGAGCCGAGAATCTTTCCGTAAAGATGCTGGCTACAAAGCAAACAGAATGTGGTGCTACTTCAGCGCTAGAGAGAAATTGCATCGCCCAGGCGTGTTTCGGCAGAAGCAGCAGCCTGCAGCATTTCGCTGCCGGCACCGTGCTCTCTGGGCGACAAGTAGACGACGCTTCGTCTCCAGCAAAACGAAAGCGCCACCTGCTACGAAGAGTATAAGAATGAAGGCAGAGCACCGAGCTGGTGTGTGCATCGCACAGGCTGCAAGAGGAAGCGTGGCTGCCACTCGCTTGTTTTCGGATTCAAATTAGCAGTTGAAAACAGAAAATTCCACTTGCAGCTACTTGTGCTGCTACCTAGTTCTCTTCCAGCTTTCCCTGGAAAGAATTGTGCTGAGCATTATGCTTGGAGATGCAGAGATGACAGTGGTAGAGGCAGCAGAGAATGGAAATAGAGAGTGCAGCGGACAGTTTCTGGGGCTTTACGTGAGGCAACGGGGAAAGTGCAGTCCAGCAGTGGCTTTTCCTTCTGGAGCCTTTTTCTTTGGGAGCAGCTGCTGCAAGTGGGCAACGGAGCTGCGAGAGTGCATGATGTGACGGCACGTCTATGTGAGAAGGAAGCTGCCGAGCCGCAGTGTGTTGTGCTCAGTTTCAAGGCTGCTTGGAGCAGGGGGGGTACTTGAAGAACGCCTTCTTTCTGGACGTGTCCTTCTGGGTGTGCTCGAGCTGCATGGACTCTGCAGCACTGAAGGTGTAAGAAACTGCTTCTGGCCAGGTAGTGTCCAGGAGTGCAACGGCTGCTCCTTCCTTTCTGAAGCAGTCAGAGCATTCTTAGCTGAATGTGCTTGTGAAGAAGCTCTTGGCTGGACATTTGAAATTCGGTGCACTGAGTACATGAACCCGGTGCCCAGCTGCTTCGTTCTTCGCCTTCTGCGGTCGGGACAGAACTGAAGCCCAGCGTTGCCTTTGAGCTTTGCCGCTCTTCAGCGCGTACACTGCACGCATCCACTGTGTGCTCTGCAAGGATTTTCCTCTGCTCAACGTACAATCATTTGCTTGCTGTTTCACAGAGTCCAAACTGTCCATGTAGCTCTCGCTCAGTGAAATGCGTCAGGAGAGAAACACTTGCTGGAGTAGCTTTTCGCTGGCCAGGACTTTCAACACAGCACCACAATTCAGGTAAGAAGCAGGAGAAAGGAAGAACATCTTTTCGTCCTGGCACGTTCTTCTCTGTGAGACGACTATCCGCGTCTTCTCTCCCTGCAAGGCTCTAATGTGTGCGGTGGCACTTGGAACTGAGAAGGCAGGTGCAGAGAGCACCGCGATCTGACGGCGCTGTGCAGGCTGTAAAGGAAAGAGCACTGCCACTGGAATGTGCTGCAAATACAGGTTCCCACGCGTCGGGGGCAAGCTCTGGGTAAGGCGGTTGAACTAAAACTGTTCTCTGTGCCAGACGGAGCCGAGAATCTTTCCGTAAAGATGCTGGCTACAAAGCAAACAGAATGTGGTGCTACTTCAGCGCTAGAGAGAAATTGCATCGCCCAGGCGTGTTTCGGCAGAAGCAGCAGCCTGCAGCATTTCGCTGCCGGCACCGTGCTCTCTGGGCGACAAGTAGACGACGGTTCGTCTCCAGCAAAACGAAAGCGCCACCTGCTACGAACAGCATAAGAATGAAGGCAGAGCACCGAGCTGGTGTGTGCATCGCACAGGCTGCAAGAGGAAGCGTGGCTGCCACTCGCTTGTTTTCGGATTCAAATTAGCAGTTGAAAACAGAAAATTCCACTTGCAGCTACTTGTGCTGCTACCTAGTTCTCTTCCAGCTTTCCCTGGAAAGAATTGTGCCAGGGTTTATGCTTGGAGATGCAGAGATGACAGTGGTAGAGGCAGCGGAGAATGGAAATAGAGAGTGCAGCGGACAGTTTCTGGGGCTTTACGTGAGGCAACGGGGAAAGTGCAGTCCAGCAGTGGCTTTTCCTTCTGGAGCCTTTTTCTTTGGGAGCAGCTGCTGCAAGTGGGCAACGGAGCTGCGAGAGTGCATGATGTGACGGCACGTCTATGTGAGAAGGAAGCTGCCGAGCCGCAGTGTGTTGTGCTCAGTTTCAAGGCTGCTTGGAGCAGGGGGGGTACTTGAAGAACGCCTTCTTTCTGGACGTGTCCTTCTGGGTGTGCTCGAGCTGCATGGACTCTGCAGCACTGAAGGTGTAAGAAACTGCTTCTGGCCAGGTAGTGTCCAGGAGTGCAACGGCTGCTCCTTCCTTTCTGAAGCAGTCAGAGCATTCTTAGCTGAATGTGCTTGTGAAGAAGCTCTTGGCTGGACATTTGAAATTCGGTGCACTGAGTACATGAACCCGGTGCCCAGCTGCTTCGTTCTTCGCCTTCTGCGGTCGGGACAGAACTGAAGCCCAGCGATGACTTTAACCGTGCAGCTCTTCAGCGTGTGTACTGCACGCATCCACAGTGTGCTCTGCAAGGATTTTCCTCTGCTCTCGCTCAGCGAAATGAATCAGAAGAGAAACACTGGATGGATTAGCCTTTCGCTGGCCAAGGCTCACAGTACAGCACCACACTCTGGGTGACGAGGAGAACAAAGGAAGAACATCTTTTCGCCCTGCCACGGTCTTCTCTGCGAGACGACTTCCCGCGTCTCTCTCCCTGCAAGGCTCGAATGTGCGCGATGGTACTTGGAACTGAGAAGGCAGGTGCAGAGAGCACCGCGACCTGACGGCGCTGTGCAGGCTGCGAAGGAAAGAGGACTGCCACTGGAATGTGCTGCAAATACAGGTTCCCACGCGTCGGGGACAAGCTCTGGGTAAGGCGGTTGAACTAAAACTGTTCTCTGTGCCAGACGGAGCCGAGAATCTTTCCGTAAAGATGCTGGCTACAAAGCAAACAGAATGTGGTGCTACTTCAGCGCTAGAGAGAAATTGCATCGCCCAGGCGTGTTTCGGCAGAAGCAGCAGCCTGCAGCATTTCGCTGCCGGCACCGTGCTCTCTGGGCGACAAGTAGACGACGCTTCGTCTCCAGCAAAACGAAAGCGCCACCTGCTACGAAGAGTATAAGAATGAAGGCAGAGCACCGAGCTGGTGTGTGCATCGCACAGGCTGCAAGAGGAAGCGTGGCTGCCACTCGCTTGTTTTCGGATTCAAATTAGCAGTTGAAAACAGAAAATTCCACTTGCAGCTACTTGTGCTGCTACCTAGTTCTCTTCCAGCTTTCCCTGGAAAGAATTGTGCTGAGCATTATGCTTGGAGATGCAGAGATGACAGTGGTAGAGGCAGCGGAGAATGGAAATAGAGAGTGCAGCGGACAGTTTCTGGGGCTTTACGTGAGGCAACGGGGAAAGTGCAGTCCAGCAGTGGCTTTTCCTTCTGGAGCCTTTTTCTTTGGGAGCAGCTGCTGCAAGTGGGCAACGGAGCTGCGAGAGTGCATGATGTGACGGCACGTCTATGTGAGAAGGAAGCTGCCGAGCCGCAGTGTGTTGTGCTCAGTTTCAAGGCTGCTTGGAGCAGGGGGGGTACTTGAAGAACGCCTTCTTTCTGGACGTGTCCTTCTGGGTGTGCTCGAGCTGCATGGACTCTGCAGCACTGAAGGTGTAAGAAACTGCTTCTGGCCAGGTAGTGTCCAGGAGTGCAACGGCTGCTCCTTCCTTTCTGAAGCAGTCAGAGCATTCTTAGCTGAATGTGCTTGTGAAGAAGCTCTTGGCTGGACATTTGAAATTCGGTGCACTGAGTACATGAACCCGGTGCCCAGCTGCTTCGTTCTTCGCCTTCTGCGGTCGGGACAGAACTGAAGCCCAGCGTTGCCTTTGAGCTTTGCCGCTCTTCAGCGCGTACACTGCACGCATCCACAGTGTGCTCTGCAAGGATTTTCCTCTGCTCAACGTACAATCATTTGCTTGCTGTTTCACAGAGTCCAAACTGTCCATGTAGCTCTCGCTCAGTGAAATGCGTCAGGAGAGAAACACTTGCTGGAGTAGCTTTTCGCTGGCCAGGACTTTCAACACAGCACCACAATTCAGGTAAGAAGCAGGAGAAAGGAAGAACATCTTTTCGTCCTGGCACGTTCTTCTCTGTGAGACGACTATCCGCGTCTTCTCTCCCTGCAAGGCTCTAATGTGTGCGGTGGCACTTGGAACTGAGAAGGCAGGTGCAGAGAGCACCGCGATCTGACGGCGCTGTGCAGGCTGTAAAGGAAAGAGCACTGCCACTGGAATGTGGTGCAAATACAGGTTCCCACGCGTCGGGGGCAAGCTCTGGGTAAGGCGGTTGAACTAAAACTGTTCTCTGTGCCAGACGGAGCCGAGAATCTTTCCGTAAAGATGCTGGCTACAAAGCAAACAGAATGTGGTGCTACTTCAGCGCTAGAGAGAAATTGCATCGCCCAGGCGTGTTTCGGCAGAAGCAGCAGCCTGCAGCATTTCGCTGCCGGCACCGTGCTCTCTGGGCGACAAGTAGACGACGCTTCGTCTCCAGCAAAACGAAAGCGCCACCTGCTACGAAGAGTATAAGAATGAAGGCAGAGCACCGAGCTGGTGTGTGCATCGCACAGGCTGCAAGAGGAAGCGTGGCTGCCACTCGCTTGTTTTCGGATTCAAATTAGCAGTTGAAAACAGAAAATTCCACTTGCAGCTACTTGTGCTGCTACCTAGTTCTCTTCCAGCTTTCCCTGGAAAGAATTGTGCTGAGCATTATGCTTGGAGATGCAGAGATGACAGTGGTAGAGGCAGCGGAGAATGGAAATAGAGAGTGCAGCGGACAGTTTCTGGGGCTTTACGTGAGGCAACGGGGAAAGTGCAGTCCAGCA
Organism: Corvus hawaiiensis; assembly: GCF_020740725.1. Taxonomy (NCBI): domain Eukaryota; kingdom Metazoa; phylum Chordata; class Aves; order Passeriformes; family Corvidae; genus Corvus; species Corvus hawaiiensis. Next base: position 18,271,692 of record NC_063225.1, on the reverse strand, counting down.
GTGGCTTTTCCTTCTGGAGCCTTTTTCTTTGGGAGCAGCTGCTGCAAGTGGGCAACGGAGCTGCGAGAGTGCATGATGTGACGGCACGTCTATGTGAGAAGGAAGCTGCCGAGCCGCAGTGTGTTGTGCTCAGTTTCAAGGCTGCTTGGAGCAGGGGGGGTACTTGAAGAACGCCTTCTTTCTGGACGTGTCCTTCTGGGTGTGCTCGAGCTGCATGGACTCTGCAGCACTGAAGGTGTAAGAAACTGCTTCTGGCCAGGTAGTGTCCAGGAGTGCAACGGCTGCTCCTTCCTTTCTGAAGCAGTCAGAGCATTCTTAGCTGAATGTGCTTGTGAAGAAGCTCTTGGCTGGACATTTGAAATTCGGTGCACTGAGTACATGAACCCGGTGCCCAGCTGCTTCGTTCTTCGCCTTCTGCGGTCGGGACAGAACTGAAGCCCAGCGTTGCCTTTGAGCTTTGCCGCTCTTCAGCGCGTACACTGCACGCATCCACTGTGTGCTCTGCAAGGATTTTCCTCTGCTCAACGTACAATCATTTGCTTGCTGTTTCACAGAGTCCAAACTGTCCATGTAGCTCTCGCTCAGTGAAATGCGTCAGGAGAGAAACACTTGCTGGAGTAGCTTTTCGCTGGCCAGGACTTTCAACACAGCACCACAATTCAGGTAAGAAGCAGGAGAAAGGAAGAACATCTTTTCGTCCTGGCACGTTCTTCTCTGTGAGACGACTATCCGCGTCTTCTCTCCCTGCAAGGCTCTAATGTGTGCGGTGGCACTTGGAACTGAGAAGGCAGGTGCAGAGAGCACCGCGATCTGACGGCGCTGTGCAGGCTGTAAAGGAAAGAGCACTGCCACTGGAATGTGGTGCAAATACAGGTTCCCACGCGTCGGGGGCAAGCTCTGGGTAAGGCGGTTGAACTAAAACTGTTCTCTGTGCCAGACGGAGCCGAGAATCTTTCCGTAAAGATGCTGGCTACAAAGCAAACAGAATGTGGTGCTACTTCAGCGCTAGAGAGAAATTGCATCGCCCAGGCGTGTTTCGGCAGAAGCAGCAGCCTGCAGCATTTCGCTGCCGGCACCGTGCTCTCTGGGCGACAAGTAGACGACGCTTCGTCTCCAGCAAAACGAAAGCGCCACCTGCTACGAAGAGTATAAGAATGAAGGCAGAGCACCGAGCTGGTGTGTGCATCGCACAGGCTGCAAGAGGAAGCGTGGCTGCCACTCGCTTGTTTTCGGATTCAAATTAGCAGTTGAAAACAGAAAATTCCACTTGCAGCTACTTGTGCTGCTACCTAGTTCTCTTCCAGCTTTCCCTGGAAAGAATTGTGCTGAGCATTATGCTTGGAGATGCAGAGATGACAGTGGTAGAGGCAGCGGAGAATGGAAATAGAGAGTGCAGCGGACAGTTTCTGGGGCTTTACGTGAGGCAACGGGGAAAGTGCAGTCCAGCAGTGGCTTTTCCTTCTGGAGCCTTTTTCTTTGGGAGCAGCTGCTGCAAGTGGGCAACGGAGCTGCGAGAGTGCATGATGTGACGGCACGTCTATGTGAGAAGGAAGCTGCCGAGCCGCAGTGTGTTGTGCTCAGTTTCAAGGCTGCTTGGAGCAGGGGGGGTACTTGAAGAACGCCTTCTTTCTGGACGTGTCCTTCTGGGTGTGCTCGAGCTGCATGGACTCTGCAGCACTGAAGGTGTAAGAAACTGCTTCTGGCCAGGTAGTGTCCAGGAGTGCAACGGCTGCTCCTTCCTTTCTGAAGCAGTCAGAGCATTCTTAGCTGAATGTGCTTGTGAAGAAGCTCTTGGCTGGACATTTGAAATTCGGTGCACTGAGTACATGAACCCGGTGCCCAGCTGCTTCGTTCTTCGCCTTCTGCGGTCGGGACAGAACTGAAGCCCAGCGATGACTTTAACCGTGCAGCTCTTCAGCGTGTGTACTGCACGCATCCACAGTGTGCTCTGCAAGGATTTTCCTCTGCTCTCGCTCAGCGAAATGAATCAGAAGAGAAACACTGGATGGATTAGCCTTTCGCTGGCCAAGGCTCACAGTACAGCACCACACTCTGGGTGACGAGGAGAACAAAGGAAGAACATCTTTTCGCCCTGCCACGGTCTTCTCTGCGAGACGACTTCCCGCGTCTCTCTCCCTGCAAGGCTCGAATGTGCGCGATGGTACTTGGAACTGAGAAGGCAGGTGCAGAGAGCACCGCGACCTGACGGCGCTGTGCAGGCTGCGAAGGAAAGAGGACTGCCACTGGAATGTGCTGCAAATACAGGTTCCCACGCGTCGGGGACAAGCTCTGGGTAAGGCGCTTGAACTAAAACTGTTCTCTGTGCCAGACGGAGCCGAGAATCTTTCCGTAAAGATGCTGGCTACAAAGCAAACAGAATGTGGTGCTACTTCAGCGCTAGAGAGAAATTGCATCGCCCAGGCGTGTTTCGGCAGAAGCAGCAGCCTGCAGCATTTCGCTGCCGGCACCGTGCTCTCTGGGCGACAAGTAGACGACGCTTCGTCTCCAGCAAAACGAAAGCGCCACCTGCTACGAAGAGTATAAGAATGAAGGCAGAGCACCGAGCTGGTGTGTGCATCGCACAGGCTGCAAGAGGAAGCGTGGCTGCCACTCGCTTGTTTTCGGATTCAAATTAGCAGTTGAAAACAGAAAATTCCACTTGCAGCTACTTGTGCTGCTACCTAGTTCTCTTCCAGCTTTCCCTGGAAAGAATTGTGCTGAGCATTATGCTTGGAGATGCAGAGATGACAGTGGTAGAGGCAGCGGAGAATGGAAATAGAGAGTGCAGCGGACAGTTTCTGGGGCTTTACGTGAGGCAACGGGGAAAGTGCAGTCCAGCAGTGGCTTTTCCTTCTGGAGCCTTTTTCTTTGGGAGCAGCTGCTGCAAGTGGGCAACGGAGCTGCGAGAGTGCATGATGTGACGGCACGTCTATGTGAGAAGGAAGCTGCCGAGCCGCAGTGTGTTGTGCTCAGTTTCAAGGCTGCTTGGAGCAGGGGGGGTACTTGAAGAACGCCTTCTTTCTGGACGTGTCCTTCTGGGTGTGCTCGAGCTGCATGGACTCTGCAGCACTGAAGGTGTAAGAAACTGCTTCTGGCCAGGTAGTGTCCAGGAGTGCAACGGCTGCTCCTTCCTTTCTGAAGCAGTCAGAGCATTCTTAGCTGAATGTGCTTGTGAAGAAGCTCTTGGCTGGACATTTGAAATTCGGTGCACTGAGTACATGAACCCGGTGCCCAGCTGCTTCGTTCTTCGCCTTCTGCGGTCGGGACAGAACTGAAGCCCAGCGTTGCCTTTGAGCTTTGCCGCTCTTCAGCGCGTACACTGCACGCATCCACTGTGTGCTCTGCAAGGATTTTCCTCTGCTCAACGTACAATCATTTGCTTGCTGTTTCACAGAGTCCAAACTGTCCATGTAGCTCTCGCTCAGTGAAATGCGTCAGGAGAGAAACACTTGCTGGAGTAGCTTTTCGCTGGCCAGGACTCTCAACACAGCACCACAATTCAGGTAAGAAGCAGGAGAAAGGAAGAACATCTTTTCGTCCTGGCACGTTCTTCTCTGTGAGACGACTATCCGCGTCTTCTCTCCCTGCAAGGCTCTAATGTGTGCGGTGGCACTTGGAACTGAGAAGGCAGGTGCAGAGAGCACCGCGATCTGACGGCGCTGTGCAGGCTGTAAAGGAAAGAGCACTGCCACTGGAATGTGCTGCAAATACAGGTTCCCACGCGTCGGGGGCAAGCTCTGGGTAAGGCGCTTGAACTAAAACTGTTCTCTGTGCCAGACGGAGCCGAGAATCTTTCCGTAAAGATGCTGGCTACAAAGCAAACAGAATGTGGTGCTACTTCAGCGCTAGAGAGAAATTGCATCGCCCAGGCGTGTTTCGGCAGAAGCAGCAGCCTGCAGCATTTCGCTGCCGGCACCGTGCTCTCTGGGCGACAAGTAGACGACGCTTCGTCTCCAGCAAAACGAAAGCGCCACCTGCTACGAAGAGTATAAGAATGAAGGCAGAGCACCGAGCTGGTGTGTGCATCGCACAGGCTGCAAGAGGAAGCGTGGCTGCCACTCGCTTGTTTTCGGATTCAAATTAGCAGTTGAAAACAGAAAATTCCACTTGCAGCTACTTGTGCTGCTACCTAGTTCTCTTCCAGCTTTCCCTGGAAAGAATTGTGCTGAGCATTATGCTTGGAGATGCAGAGATGACAGTGGTAGAGGCAGCGGAGAATGGAAATAGAGAGTGCAGCGGACAGTTTCTGGGGCTTTACGTGAGGCAACGGGGAAAGTGCAGTCCAGCAGTGGCTTTTCCTTCTGGAGCCTTTTTCTTTGGGAGCAGCTGCTGCAAGTGGGCAACGGAGCTGCGAGAGTGCATGATGTGACGGCACGTCTATGTGAGAAGGAAGCTGCCGAGCCGCAGTGTGTTGTGCTCAGTTTCAAGGCTGCTTGGAGCAGGGGGGGTACTTGAAGAACGCCTTCTTTCTGGACGTGTCCTTCTGGGTGTGCTCGAGCTGCATGGACTCTGCAGCACTGAAGGTGTAAGAAACTGCTTCTGGCCAGGTAGTGTCCAGGAGTGCAACGGCTGCTCCTTCCTTTCTGAAGCAGTCAGAGCATTCTTAGCTGAATGTGCTTGTGAAGAAGCTCTTGGCTGGACATTTGAAATTCGGTGCACTGAGTACATGAACCCGGTGCCCAGCTGCTTCGTTCTTCGCCTTCTGCGGTCGGGACAGAACTGAAGCCCAGCGTTGCCTTTGAGCTTTGCCGCTCTTCAGCGCGTACACTGCACGCATCCACTGTGTGCTCTGCAAGGATTTTCCTCTGCTCAACGTACAATCATTTGCTTGCTGTTTCACAGAGTCCAAACTGTCCATGTAGCTCTCGCTCAGTGAAATGCGTCAGGAGAGAAACACTTGCTGGAGTAGCTTTTCGCTGGCCAGGACTTTCAACACAGCACCACAATTCAGGTAAGAAGCAGGAGAAAGGAAGAACATCTTTTCGTCCTGGCACGTTCTTCTCTGTGAGACGACTATCCGCGTCTTCTCTCCCTGCAAGGCTCTAATGTGTGCGGTGGCACTTGGAACTGAGAAGGCAGGTGCAGAGAGCACCGCGATCTGACGGCGCTGTGCAGGCTGTAAAGGAAAGAGCACTGCCACTGGAATGTGCTGCAAATACAGGTTCCCACGCGTCGGGGGCAAGCTCTGGGTAAGGCGCTTGAACTAAAACTGTTCTCTGTGCCAGACGGAGCCGAGAATCTTTCCGTAAAGATGCTGGCTACAAAGCAAACAGAATGTGGTGCTACTTCAGCGCTAGAGAGAAATTGCATCGCCCAGGCGTGTTTCGGCAGAAGCAGCAGCCTGCAGCATTTCGCTGCCGGCACCGTGCTCTCTGGGCGACAAGTAGACGACGCTTCGTCTCCAGCAAAACGAAAGCGCCACCTGCTACGAAGAGTATAAGAATGAAGGCAGAGCACCGAGCTGGTGTGTGCATCGCACAGGCTGCAAGAGGAAGCGTGGCTGCCACTCGCTTGTTTTCGGATTCAAATTAGCAGTTGAAAACAGAAAATTCCACTTGCAGCTACTTGTGCTGCTACCTAGTTCTCTTCCAGCTTTCCCTGGAAAGAATTGTGCTGAGCATTATGCTTGGAGATGCAGAGATGACAGTGGTAGAGGCAGCGGAGAATGGAAATAGAGAGTGCAGCGGACAGTTTCTGGGGCTTTACGTGAGGCAACGGGGAAAGTGCAGTCCAGCAGTGGCTTTTCCTTCTGGAGCCTTTTTCTTTGGGAGCAGCTGCTGCAAGTGGGCAACGGAGCTGCGAGAGTGCATGATGTGACGGCACGTCTATGTGAGAAGGAAGCTGCCGAGCCGCAGTGTGTTGTGCTCAGTTTCAAGGCTGCTTGGAGCAGGGGGGGTACTTGAAGAACGCCTTCTTTCTGGACGTGTCCTTCTGGGTGTGCTCGAGCTGCATGGACTCTGCAGCACTGAAGGTGTAAGAAACTGCTTCTGGCCAGGTAGTGTCCAGGAGTGCAACGGCTGCTCCTTCCTTTCTGAAGCAGTCAGAGCATTCTTAGCTGAATGTGCTTGTGAAGAAGCTCTTGGCTGGACATTTGAAATTCGGTGCACTGAGTACATGAACCCGGTGCCCAGCTGCTTCGTTCTTCGCCTTCTGCGGTCGGGACAGAACTGAAGCCCAGCGTTGCCTTTGAGCTTTGCCGCTCTTCAGCGCGTACACTGCACGCATCCACAGTGTGCTCTGCAAGGATTTTCCTCTGCTCAACGTACAATCATTTGCTTGCTGTTTCACAGAGTCCAAACTGTCCATGTAGCTCTCGCTCAGTGAAATGCGTCAGGAGAGAAACACTTGCTGGAGTAGCTTTTCGCTGGCCAGGACTTTCAACACAGCACCACAATTCAGGTAAGAAGCAGGAGAAAGGAAGAACATCTTTTCGTCCTGGCACGTTCTTCTCTGTGAGACGACTATCCGCGTCTTCTCTCCCTGCAAGGCTCTAATGTGTGCGGTGGCACTTGGAACTGAGAAGGCAGGTGCAGAGAGCACCGCGATCTGACGGCGCTGTGCAGGCTGTAAAGGAAAGAGCACTGCCACTGGAATGTGCTGCAAATACAGGTTCCCACGCGTCGGGGGCAAGCTCTGGGTAAGGCGCTTGAACTAAAACTGTTCTCTGTGCCAGACGGAGCCGAGAATCTTTCCGTAAAGATGCTGGCTACAAAGCAAACAGAATGTGGTGCTACTTCAGCGCTAGAGAGAAATTGCATAGGCCAGGCGTGTTTCGGCAGAAGCAGCAGCCTGCAGCATTTCGCTGCCGGCACCGTGCTCTCTGGGCGACAAGTAGACGACGGTTCGTCTCCAGCAAAACGAAAGCGCCACCTGCTACGAAGAGTATAAGAATGAAGGCAGAGCACCGAGCTGGTGTGTGCATCGCACAGGCTGCAAGAGGAAGCGTGGCTGCCACTCGCTTGTTTTCGGATTCAAATTAGCAGTTGAAAACAGAAAATTCCACTTGCAGCTACTTGTGCTGCTACTTAGTTCTCTTCCAGCTTTCCCTGGAAAGAATTGTGCCAGGGTTTATGCTTGGAGATGCAGAGATGACAGTGGTAGAGGCAGCAGAGAATGGAAATAGAGAGTGCAGCGGACAGTTTCTGGGGCTTTACGTGAGGCAACGGGGAAAGTGCAGTCCAGCAGTGGCTTTTCCTTCTGGAGCCTTTTTCTTTGGGAGCAGCTGCTGCAAGTGGGCAACGGAGCTGCGAGAGTGCATGATGTGACGGCACGTCTATGTGAGAAGGAAGCTGCCGAGCCGCAGTGTGTTGTGCTCAGTTTCAAGGCTGCTTGGAGCAGGGGGGGTACTTGAAGAACGCCTTCTTTCTGGACGTGTCCTTCTGGGTGTGCTCGAGCTGCATGGACTCTGCAGCACTGAAGGTGTAAGAAACTGCTTCTGGCCAGGTAGTGTCCAGGAGTGCAACGGCTGCTCCTTCCTTTCTGAAGCAGTCAGAGCATTCTTAGCTGAATGTGCTTGTGAAGAAGCTCTTGGCTGGACATTTGAAATTCGGTGCACTGATTACATGAACCCGGTGCCCAGCTGCTTCGTTCTTCGCCTTCTGCTGTCGGGACAGAACTGAAGCCCAGCGTTGCCTTTGAGCTTTGCCGCTCTTCAGCGCGTACACTGCACGCATCCACAGTGTGCTCTGCAAGGATTTTCCTCTGCTCTCGCTCAGCGAAATGAATCAGAAGAGAAACACTGGATGGATTAGCCTTTCGCTGGCCAAGGCTCACAGTACAGCACCACACTCTGGGTGACGAGGAGAACAAAGGAAGAACATCTTTTCGCCCTGCCACGGTCTTCTCTGCGAGACGACTTCCCGCGTCTCTCTCCCTGCAAGGCTCGAATGTGCGCGATGGTACTTGGAACTGAGAAGGCAGGAGCAGAGAGCACCGCGACCTGACGGCGCTGTGCAGGCTGCAAAGGAAAGAGGACTGCCACGGGAATGTGCTGCAAATACAGGTTCCCACGCGTCGGGGACAAGCTCTGGGTAAGGCGCTTGAACTAAAACTGTGCCAGACGGAGCCGAGAATCTTTCCGTAAAGATGCTGGCTACAAAGCAAACAGAATGTGGTGCTACTTCAGCGCTAGAGAGAAATTGCATAGGCCAGGCGTGTTTCGGCAGAAGCAGCAGCCTGCAGCATTTCGCTGCCGGCACCGTGCTCTCTGGGCGACAAGTAGACGACGGTTCGTCTCCAGCAAAACGAAAGCGCCACCTGCTACGAAGAGTATAAGAATGAAGGCAGAGCACCGAGCTGGTGTGTGCATCGCACAGGCTGCAAGAGGAAGCGTGGCTGCCACTCGCTTGTTTTCGGATTCAAATTAGCAGTTGAAAACAGAAAATTCCACTTGCAGCTACTTGTGCTGCTACCTAGTTCTCTTCCAGCTTTCCCTGGAAAGAATTGTGCTGAGCATTATGCTTGGAGATGCAGAGATGACAGTGGTAGAGGCAGCGGAGAATGGAAATAGAGAGTGCAGCGGACAGTTTCTGGGGCTTTACGTGAGGCAACGGGGAAAGTGCAGTCCAGCAGTGGCTTTTCCTTCTGGAGCCTTTTTCTTTGGGAGCAGCTGCTGCAAGTGGGCAACGGAGCTGCGAGAGTGCATGATGTGACGGCACGTCTATGTGAGAAGGAAGCTGCCGAGCCGCAGTGTGTTGTGCTCAGTTTCAAGGCTGCTTGGAGCAGGGGGGGTACTTGAAGAACGCCTTCTTTCTGGACGTGTCCTTCTGGGTGTGCTCGAGCTGCATGGACTCTGCAGCACTGAAGGTGTAAGAAACTGCTTCTGGCCAGGTAGTGTCCAGGAGTGCAACGGCTGCTCCTTCCTTTCTGAAGCAGTCAGAGCATTCTTAGCTGAATGTGCTTGTGAAGAAGCTCTTGGCTGGACATTTGAAATTCGGTGCACTGAGTACATGAACCCGGTGCCCAGCTGCTTCGTTCTTCGCCTTCTGCGGTCGGGACAGAACTGAAGCCCAGCGTTGCCTTTGAGCTTTGCCGCTCTTCAGCGCGTACACTGCACGCATCCACAGTGTGCTCTGCAAGGATTTTCCTCTGCTCAACGTACAATCATTTGCTTGCTGTTTCACAGAGTCCAAACTGTCCATGTAGCTCTCGCTCAGTGAAATGCGTCAGGAGAGAAACACTTGCTGGAGTAGCTTTTCGCTGGCCAGGACTTTCAACACAGCACCACAATTCAGGTAAGAAGCAGGAGAAAGGAAGAACATCTTTTCGTCCTGGCACGTTCTTCTCTGTGAGACGACTATCCGCGTCTTCTCTCCCTGCAAGGCTCTAATGTGTGCGGTGGCACTTGGAACTGAGAAGGCAGGTGCAGAGAGCACCGCGATCTGACGGCGCTGTGCAGGCTGTAAAGGAAAGAGCACTGCCACTGGAATGTGGTGCAAATACAGGTTCCCACGCGTCGGGGGCAAGCTCTGGGTAAGGCGGTTGAACTAAAACTGTTCTCTGTGCCAGACGGAGCCGAGAATCTTTCCGTAAAGATGCTGGCTACAAAGCAAACAGAATGTGGTGCTACTTCAGCGCTAGAGAGAAATTGCATAGGCCAGGCGTGTTTCGGCAGAAGCAGCAGCCTGCAGCATTTCGCTGCCGGCACCGTGCTCTCTGGGCGACAAGTAGACGACGCTTCGTCTCCAGCAAAACGAAAGCGCCACCTGCTACGAACAGCATAAGAATGAAGGCAGAGCACCGAGCTGGTGTGTGCATCGCACAGGCTGCAAGAGGAAGCGTGGCTGCCACTCGCTTGTTTTCGGATTCAAATTAGCAGTTGAAAACAGAAAATTCCACTTGCAGCTACTTGTGCTGCTACCTAGTTCTCTTCCAGCTTTCCCTGGAAAGAATTGTGCCAGGGTTTATGCTTGGAGATGCAGAGATGACAGTGGTAGAGGCAGCAGAGAATGGAAATAGAGAGTGCAGCGGACAGTTTCTGGGGCTTTACGTGAGGCAACGGGGAAAGTGCAGTCCAGCAGTGGCTTTTCCTTCTGGAGCCTTTTTCTTTGGGAGCAGCTGCTGCAAGTGGGCAACGGAGCTGCGAGAGTGCATGATGTGACGGCACGTCTATGTGAGAAGGAAGCTGCCGAGCCGCAGTGTGTTGTGCTCAGTTTCAAGGCTGCTTGGAGCAGGGGGGGTACTTGAAGAACGCCTTCTTTCTGGACGTGTCCTTCTGGGTGTGCTCGAGCTGCATGGACTCTGCAGCACTGAAGGTGTAAGAAACTGCTTCTGGCCAGGTAGTGTCCAGGAGTGCAACGGCTGCTCCTTCCTTTCTGAAGCAGTCAGAGCATTCTTAGCTGAATGTGCTTGTGAAGAAGCTCTTGGCTGGACATTTGAAATTCGGTGCACTGAGTACATGAACCCGGTGCCCAGCTGCTTCGTTCTTCGCCTTCTGCGGTCGGGACAGAACTGAAGCCCAGCGATGACTTTAACCGTGCAGCTCTTCAGCGTGTGTACTGCACGCATCCACAGTGTGCTCTGCAAGGATTTTCCTCTGCTCTCGCTCAGCGAAATGAATCAGAAGAGAAACACTGGATGGATTAGCCTTTCGCTGGCCAAGGCTCACAGTACAGCACCACACTCTGGGTGACGAGGAGAACAAAGGAAGAACATCTTTTCGCCCTGCCACGGTCTTCTCTGCGAGACGACTTCCCGCGTCTCTCTCCCTGCAAGGCTCGAATGTGCGCGATGGTACTTGGAACTGAGAAGGCACGTGCAGAGAGCACCGCGACCTGACGGCGCTGTGCAGGCTGCGAAGGAAAGAGGACTGCCACTGGAATGTGCTGCAAATACAGGTTCCCACGCGTCGGGGACAAGCTCTGGGTAAGGCGCTTGAACTAAAACTGTTCTCTGTGCCAGACGGAGCCGAGAATCTTTCCGTAAAGATGCTGGCTACAAAGCAAACAGAATGTGGTGCTACTTCAGCGCTAGAGAGAAATTGCATCGCCCAGGCGTGTTTCGGCAGAAGCAGCAGCCTGCAGCATTTCGCTGCCGGCACCGTGCTCTCTGGGCGACAAGTAGACGACGCTTCGTCTCCAGCAAAACGAAAGCGCCACCTGCTACGAAGAGTATAAGAATGAAGGCAGAGCACCGAGCTGGTGTGTGCATCGCACAGGCTGCAAGAGGAAGCGTGGCTGCCACTCGCTTGTTTTCGGATTCAAATTAGCAGTTGAAAACAGAAAATTCCACTTGCAGCTACTTGTGCTGCTACCTAGTTCTCTTCCAGCTTTCCCTGGAAAGAATTGTGCTGAGCATTATGCTTGGAGATGCAGAGATGACAGTGGTAGAGGCAGCGGAGAATGGAAATAGAGAGTGCAGCGGACAGTTTCTGGGGCTTTACGTGAGGCAACGGGGAAAGTGCAGTCCAGCAGTGGCTTTTCCTTCTGGAGCCTTTTTCTTTGGGAGCAGCTGCTGCAAGTGGGCAACGGAGCTGCGAGAGTGCATGATGTGACGGCACGTCTATGTGAGAAGGAAGCTGCCGAGCCGCAGTGTGTTGTGCTCAGTTTCAAGGCTGCTTGGAGCAGGGGGGGTACTTGAAGAACGCCTTCTTTCTGGACGTGTCCTTCTGGCTGTGCTCGAGCTGCATGGACTCTGCAGCACTGAAGGTGTAAGAAACTGCTTCTGGCCAGGTAGTGTCCAGGAGTGCAACGGCTGCTCCTTCCTTTCTGAAGCAGTCAGAGCATTCTTAGCTGAATGTGCTTGTGAAGAAGCTCTTGGCTGGACATTTGAAATTCGGTGCACTGAGTACATGAACCCGGTGCCCAGCTGCTTCGTTCTTCGCCTTCTGCGGTCGGGACAGAACTGAAGCCCAGCGTTGCCTTTGAGCTTTGCCGCTCTTCAGCGCGTACACTGCACGCATCCACAGTGTGCTCTGCAAGGATTTTCCTCAGCTCAACGTACAATCATTTGCTTGCTGTTTCACAGAGTCCAAACTGTCCATGTAGCTCTCGCTCAGTGAAATGCGTCAGGAGAGAAACACTTGCTGGAGTAGCTTTTCGCTGGCCAGGACTTTCAACACAGCACCACAATTCAGGTAAGAAGCAGGAGAAAGGAAGAACATCTTTTCGTCCTGGCACGTTCTTCTCTGTGAGACGACTATCCGCGTCTTCTCTCCCTGCAAGGCTCTAATGTGTGCGGTGGCACTTGGAACTGAGAAGGCAGGTGCAGAGAGCACCGCGATCTGACGGCGCTGTGCAGGCTGTAAAGGAAAGAGCACTGCCACTGGAATGTGGTGCAAATACAGGTTCCCACGCGTCGGGGGCAAGCTCTGGGTAAGGCGGTTGAACTAAAACTGTTCTCTGTGCCAGACGGAGCCGAGAATCTTTCCGTAAAGATGCTGGCTACAAAGCAAACAGAATGTGGTGCTACTTCAGCGCTAGAGAGAAATTGCATCGCCCAGGCGTGTTTCGGCAGAAGCAGCAGCCTGCAGCATTTCGCTGCCGGCACCGTGCTCTCTGGGCGACAAGTAGACGACGGTTCGTCTCCAGCAAAACGAAAGCGCCACCTGCTACGAACAGCATAAGAATGAAGGCAGAGCACCGAGCTGGTGTGTGCATCGCACAGGCTGCAAGAGGAAGCGTGGCTGCCACTCGCTTGTTTTCGGATTCAAATTAGCAGTTGAAAACAGAAAATTCCACTTGCAGCTACTTGTGCTGCTACCTAGTTCTCTTCCAGCTTTCCCTGGAAAGAATTGTGCTGAGCATTATGCTTGGAGATGCAGAGATGACAGTGGTAGAGGCAGCGGAGAATGGAAATAGAGAGTGCAGCGGACAGTTTCTGGGGCTTTACGTGAGGCAACGGGGAAAGTGCAGTCCAGCAGTGGCTTTTCCTTCTGGAGCCTTTTTCTTTGGGAGCAGCTGCTGCAAGTGGGCAACGGAGCTGCGAGAGTGCATGATGTGACGGCACGTCTATGTGAGAAGGAAGCTGCCGAGCCGCAGTGTGTTGTGCTCAGTTTCAAGGCTGCTTGGAGCAGGGGGGGTACTTGAAGAACGCCTTCTTTCTGGACGTGTCCTTCTGGGTGTGCTCGAGCTGCATGGACTCTGCAGCACTGAAGGTGTAAGAAACTGCTTCTGGCCAGGTAGTGTCCAGGAGTGCAACGGCTGCTCCTTCCTTTCTGAAGCAGTCAGAGCATTCTTAGCTGAATGTGCTTGTGAAGAAGCTCTTGGCTGGACATTTGAAATTCGGTGCACTGAGTACATGAACCCGGTGCCCAGCTGCTTCGTTCTTCGCCTTCTGCGGTCGGGACAGAACTGAAGCCCAGCGATGACTTTAACCGTGCAGCTCTTCAGCGTGTGTACTGCACGCATCCACAGTGTGCTCTGCAAGGATTTTCCTCTGCTCTCGCTCAGCGAAATGAATCAGAAGAGAAACACTGGATGGATTAGCCTTTCGCTGGCCAAGGCTCACAGTACAGCACCACACTCTGGGTGACGAGGAGAACAAAGGAAGAACATCTTTTCGCCCTGCCACGGTCTTCTCTGCGAGACGACTTCCCGCGTCTCTCTCCCTGCAAGGCTCGAATGTGCGCGATGGTACTTGGAACTGAGAAGGCAGGAGCAGAGAGCACCGCGACCTGACGGCGCTGTGCAGGCTGCAAAGGAAAGAGGACTGCCACGGGAATGTGCTGCAAATACAGGTTCCCACGCGTCGGGGACAAGCTCTGGGTAAGGCGCTTGAACTAAAACTGTTCTCTGTGCCAGACGGAGCCGAGAATCTTTCCGTAAAGATGCTGGCTACAAAGCAAACAGAATGTGGTGCTACTTCAGCGCTAGAGAGAAATTGCATCGCCCAGGCGTGTTTCGGCAGAAGCAGCAGCCTGCAGCATTTCGCTGCCGGCACCGTGCTCTCTGGGCGACAAGTAGACGACGCTTCGTCTCCAGCAAAACGAAAGCGCCACCTGCTACGAAGAGTATAAGAATGAAGGCAGAGCACCGAGCTGGTGTGTGCATCGCACAGGCTGCAAGAGGAAGCGTGGCTGCCACTCGCTTGTTTTCGGATTCAAATTAGCAGTTGAAAACAGAAAATTCCACTTGCAGCTACTTGTGCTGCTACCTAGTTCTCTTCCAGCTTTCCCTGGAAAGAATTGTGCTGAGCATTATGCTTGGAGATGCAGAGATGACAGTGGTAGAGGCAGCGGAGAATGGAAATAGAGAGTGCAGCGGACAGTTTCTGGGGCTTTACGTGAGGCAACGGGGAAAGTGCAGTCCAGCAGTGGCTTTTCCTTCTGGAGCCTTTTTCTTTGGGAGCAGCTGCTGCAAGTGGGCAACGGAGCTGCGAGAGTGCATGATGTGACGGCACGTCTATGTGAGAAGGAAGCTGCCGAGCCGCAGTGTGTTGTGCTCAGTTTCAAGGCTGCTTGGAGCAGGGGGGGTACTTGAAGAACGCCTTCTTTCTGGACGTGTCCTTCTGGGTGTGCTCGAGCTGCATGGACTCTGCAGCACTGAAGGTGTAAGAAACTGCTTCTGGCCAGGTAGTGTCCAGGAGTGCAACGGCTGCTCCTTCCTTTCTGAAGCAGTCAGAGCATTCTTAGCTGAATGTGCTTGTGAAGAAGCTCTTGGCTGGACATTTGAAATTCGGTGCACTGAGTACATGAACCCGGTGCCCAGCTGCTTCGTTCTTCGCCTTCTGCGGTCGGGACAGAACTGAAGCCCAGCGATGACTTTAACCGTGCAGCTCTTCAGCGTGTGTACTGCACGCATCCACAGTGTGCTCTGCAAGGATTTTCCTCTGCTCTCGCTCAGCGAAATGAATCAGAAGAGAAACACTGGATGGATTAGCCTTTCGCTGGCCAAGGCTCACAGTACAGCACCACACTCTGGGTGACGAGGAGAACAAAGGAAGAACATCTTTTCGCCCTGCCACGGTCTTCTCTGCGAGACGACTTCCCGCGTCTCTCTCCCTGCAAGGCTCGAATGTGCGCGATGGTACTTGGAACTGAGAAGGCAGGAGCAGAGAGCACCGCGACCTGACGGCGCTGTGCAGGCTGCAAAGGAAAGAGGACTGCCACGGGAATGTGCTGCAAATACAGGTTCCCACGCGTCGGGGACAAGCTCTGGGTAAGGCGCTTGAACTAAAACTGTTCTCTGTGCCAGACGGAGCCGAGAATCTTTCCGTAAAGATGCTGGCTACAAAGCAAACAGAATGTGGTGCTACTTCAGCGCTAGAGAGAAATTGCATCGCCCAGGCGTGTTTCGGCAGAAGCAGCAGCCTGCAGCATTTCGCTGCCGGCACCGTGCTCTCTGGGCGACAAGTAGACGACGCTTCGTCTCCAGCAAAACGAAAGCGCCACCTGCTACGAAGAGTATAAGAATGAAGGCAGAGCACCGAGCTGGTGTGTGCATCGCACAGGCTGCAAGAGGAAGCGTGGCTGCCACTCGCTTGTTTTCGGATTCAAATTAGCAGTTGAAAACAGAAAATTCCACTTGCAGCTACTTGTGCTGCTACCTACTTCTCTTCCAGCTTTCCCTGGAAAGAATTGTGCTGAGCATTATGCTTGGAGATGCAGAGATGACAGTGGTAGAGGCAGCGGAGAATGGAAATAGAGAGTGCAGCGGACAGTTTCTGGGACTTTACGTGAGGCAACGGGGAAAGTGCAGTCCAGCAGTGGCTTTTCCTTCTGGAGCCTTTTTCTTTGGGAGCAGCTGCTGCAAGTGGGCAACGGAGCTGCGAGAGTGCATGATGTGACGGCACGTCTATGTGAGAAGGAAGCTGCCGAGCCGCAGTGTGTTGTGCTCAGTTTCAAGGCTGCTTGGAGCAGGGGGGGTACTTGAAGAACGCCTTCTTTCTGGACGTGTCCTTCTGGGTGTGCTCGAGCTGCATGGACTCTGCAGCACTGAAGGTGTAAGAAACTGCTTCTGGCCAGGTAGTGTCCAGGAGTGCAACGGCTGCTCCTTCCTTTCTGAAGCAGTCAGAGCATTCTTAGCTGAATGTGCTTGTGAAGAAGCTCTTGGCTGGACATTTGAAATTCGGTGCACTGAGTACATGAACCCGGTGCCCAGCTGCTTCGTTCTTCGCCTTCTGCGGTCGGGACAGAACTGAAGCCCAGCGATGACTTTAACCGTGCAGCTCTTCAGCGTGTGTACTGCACGCATCCACAGTGTGCTCTGCAAGGATTTTCCTCTGCTCTCGCTCAGCGAAATGAATCAGAAGAGAAACACTGGATGGATTAGCCTTTCGCTGGCCAAGGCTCACAGTACAGCACCACACTCTGGGTGACGAGGAGAACAAAGGAAGAACATCTTTTCGCCCTGCCACGGTCTTCTCTGCGAGACGACTTCCCGCGTCTCTCTCCCTGCAAGGCTCGAATGTGCGCGATGGTACTTGGAACTGAGAAGGCAGGAGCAGAGAGCACCGCGACCTGACGGCGCTGTGCAGGCTGCAAAGGAAAGAGGACTGCCACGGGAATGTGCTGCAAATACAGGTTCCCACGCGTCGGGGACAAGCTCTGGGTAAGGCGCTTGAACTAAAACTGTTCTCTGTGCCAGACGGAGCCGAGAATCTTTCCGTAAAGATGCTGGCTACAAAGCAAACAGAATGTGGTGCTACTTCAGCGCTAGAGAGAAATTGCATCGCCCAGGCGTGTTTCGGCAGAAGCAGCAGCCTGCAGCATTTCGCTGCCGGCACCGTGCTCTCTGGGCGACAAGTAGACGACGGTTCGTCTCCAGCAAAACGAAAGCGCCACCTGCTACGAACAGCATAAGAATGAAGGCAGAGCACCGAGCTGGTGTGTGCATCGCACAGGCTGCAAGAGGAAGCGTGGCTGCCACTCGCTTGTTTTCGGATTCAAATTAGCAGTTGAAAACAGAAAATTCCACTTGCAGCTACTTGTGCTGCTACCTAGTTCTCTTCCAGCTTTCCCTGGAAAGAATTGTGCTGAGCATTATGCTTGGAGATGCAGAGATGACAGTGGTAGAGGCAGCGGAGAATGGAAATAGAGAGTGCAGCGGACAGTTTCTGGGGCTTTACGTGAGGCAACGGGGAAAGTGCAGTCCAGCAGTGGCTTTTCCTTCTGGAGCCTTTTTCTTTGGGAGCAGCTGCTGCAAGTGGGCAACGGAGCTGCGAGAGTGCATGATGTGACGGCACGTCTATGTGAGAAGGAAGCTGCCGAGCCGCAGTGTGTTGTGCTCAGTTTCAAGGCTGCTTGGAGCAGGGGGGGTACTTGAAGAACGCCTTCTTTCTGGACGTGTCCTTCTGGGTGTGCTCGAGCTGCATGGACTCTGCAGCACTGAAGGTGTAAGAAACTGCTTCTGGCCAGGTAGTGTCCAGGAGTGCAACGGCTGCTCCTTCCTTTCTGAAGCAGTCAGAGCATTCTTAGCTGAATGTGCTTGTGAAGAAGCTCTTGGCTGGACATTTGAAATTCGGTGCACTGAGTACATGAACCCGGTGCCCAGCTGCTTCGTTCTTCGCCTTCTGCGGTCGGGACAGAACTGAAGCCCAGCGATGACTTTAACCGTGCAGCTCTTCAGCGTGTGTACTGCACGCATCCACAGTGTGCTCTGCAAGGATTTTCCTCTGCTCTCGCTCAGCGAAATGAATCAGAAGAGAAACACTGGATGGATTAGCCTTTCGCTGGCCAAGGCTCACAGTACAGCACCACACTCTGGGTGACGAGGAGAACAAAGGAAGAACATCTTTTCGCCCTGCCACGGTCTTCTCTGCGAGACGACTTCCCGCGTCTCTCTCCCTGCAAGGCTCGAATGTGCGCGATGGTACTTGGAACTGAGAAGGCAGGAGCAGAGAGCACCGCGACCTGACGGCGCTGTGCAGGCTGCAAAGGAAAGAGGACTGCCACGGGAATGTGCTGCAAATACAGGTTCCCACGCGTCGGGGACAAGCTCTGGGTAAGGCGCTTGAACTAAAACTGTTCTCTGTGCCAGACGGAGCCGAGAATCTTTCCGTAAAGATGCTGGCTACAAAGCAAACAGAATGTGGTGCTACTTCAGCGCTAGAGAGAAATTGCATCGCCCAGGCGTGTTTCGGCAGAAGCAGCAGCCTGCAGCATTTCGCTGCCGGCACCGTGCTCTCTGGGCGACAAGTAGACGACGCTTCGTCTCCAGCAAAACGAAAGCGCCACCTGCTACGAAGAGTATAAGAATGAAGGCAGAGCACCGAGCTGGTGTGTGCATCGCACAGGCTGCAAGAGGAAGCGTGGCTGCCACTCGCTTGTTTTCGGATTCAAATTAGCAGTTGAAAACAGAAAATTCCACTTGCAGCTACTTGTGCTGCTACCTAGTTCTCTTCCAGCTTTCCCTGGAAAGAATTGTGCTGAGCATTATGCTTGGAGATGCAGAGATGACAGTGGTAGAGGCAGCGGAGAATGGAAATAGAGAGTGCAGCGGACAGTTTCTGGGGCTTTACGTGAGGCAACGGGGAAAGTGCAGTCCAGCAGTGGCTTTTCCTTCTGGAGCCTTTTTCTTTGGGAGCAGCTGCTGCAAGTGGGCAACGGAGCTGCGAGAGTGCATGATGTGACGGCACGTCTATGTGAGAAGGAAGCTGCCGAGCCGCAGTGTGTTGTGCTCAGTTTCAAGGCTGCTTGGAGCAGGGGGGGTACTTGAAGAACGCCTTCTTTCTGGACGTGTCCTTCTGGGTGTGCTCGAGCTGCATGGACTCTGCAGCACTGAAGGTGTAAGAAACTGCTTCTGGCCAGGTAGTGTCCAGGAGTGCAACGGCTGCTCCTTCCTTTCTGAAGCAGTCAGAGCATTCTTAGCTGAATGTGCTTGTGAAGAAGCTCTTGGCTGGACATTTGAAATTCGGTGCACTGAGTACATGAACCCGGTGCCCAGCTGCTTCGTTCTTCGCCTTCTGCGGTCGGGACAGAACTGAAGCCCAGCGATGACTTTAACCGTGCAGCTCTTCAGCGTGTGTACTGCACGCATCCACAGTGTGCTCTGCAAGGATTTTCCTCTGCTCTCGCTCAGCGAAATGAATCAGAAGAGAAACACTGGATGGATTAGCCTTTCGCTGGCCAAGGCTCACAGTACAGCACCACACTCTGGGTGACGAGGAGAACAAAGGAAGAACATCTTTTCGCCCTGCCACGGTCTTCTCTGCGAGACGACTTCCCGCGTCTCTCTCCCTGCAAGGCTCGAATGTGCGCGATGGTACTTGGAACTGAGAAGGCAGGAGCAGAGAGCACCGCGACCTGACGGCGCTGTGCAGGCTGCAAAGGAAAGAGGACTGCCACGGGAATGTGCTGCAAATACAGGTTCCCACGCGTCGGGGACAAGCTCTGGGTAAGGCGCTTGAACTAAAACTGTTCTCTGTGCCAGACGGAGCCGAGAATCTTTCCGTAAAGATGCTGGCTACAAAGCAAACAGAATGTGGTGCTACTTCAGCGCTAGAGAGAAATTGCATCGCCCAGGCGTGTTTCGGCAGAAGCAGCAGCCTGCAGCATTTCGCTGCCGGCACCGTGCTCTCTGGGCGACAAGTAGACGACGCTTCGTCTCCAGCAAAACGAAAGCGCCACCTGCTACGAAGAGTATAAGAATGAAGGCAGAGCACCGAGCTGGTGTGTGCATCGCACAGGCTGCAAGAGGAAGCGTGGCTGCCACTCGCTTGTTTTCGGATTCAAATTAGCAGTTGAAAACAGAAAATTCCACTTGCAGCTACTTGTGCTGCTACCTACTTCTCTTCCAGCTTTCCCTGGAAAGAATTGTGCTGAGCATTATGCTTGGAGATGCAGAGATGACAGTGGTAGAGGCAGCGGAGAATGGAAATAGAGAGTGCAGCGGACAGTTTCTGGGACTTTACGTGAGGCAACGGGGAAAGTGCAGTCCAGCAGTGGCTTTTCCTTCTGGAGCCTTTTTCTTTGGGAGCAGCTGCTGCAAGTGGGCAACGGAGCTGCGAGAGTGCATGATGTGACGGCACGTCTATGTGAGAAGGAAGCTGCCGAGCCGCAGTGTGTTGTGCTCAGTTTCAAGGCTGCTTGGAGCAGGGGGGGTACTTGAAGAACGCCTTCTTTCTGGACGTGTCCTTCTGGGTGTGCTCGAGCTGCATGGACTCTGCAGCACTGAAGGTGTAAGAAACTGCTTCTGGCCAGGTAGTGTCCAGGAGTGCAACGGCTGCTCCTTCCTTTCTGAAGCAGTCAGAGCATTCTTAGCTGAATGTGCTTGTGAAGAAGCTCTTGGCTGGACATTTGAAATTCGGTGCACTGAGTACATGAACCCGGTGCCCAGCTGCTTCGTTCTTCGCCTTCTGCGGTCGGGACAGAACTGAAGCCCAGCGATGACTTTAACCGTGCAGCTCTTCAGCGTGTGTACTGCACGCATCCACAGTGTGCTCTGCAAGGATTTTCCTCTGCTCTCGCTCAGCGAAATGAATCAGAAGAGAAACACTGGATGGATTAGCCTTTCGCTGGCCAAGGCTCACAGTACAGCACCACACTCTGGGTGACGAGGAGAACAAAGGAAGAACATCTTTTCGCCCTGCCACGGTCTTCTCTGCGAGACGACTTCCCGCGTCTCTCTCCCTGCAAGGCTCGAATGTGCGCGATGGTACTTGGAACTGAGAAGGCAGGAGCAGAGAGCACCGCGACCTGACGGCGCTGTGCAGGCTGCAAAGGAAAGAGGACTGCCACGGGAATGTGCTGCAAATACAGGTTCCCACGCGTCGGGGACAAGCTCTGGGTAAGGCGCTTGAACTAAAACTGTTCTCTGTGCCAGACGGAGCCGAGAATCTTTCCGTAAAGATGCTGGCTACAAAGCAAACAGAATGTGGTGCTACTTCAGCGCTAGAGAGAAATTGCATCGCCCAGGCGTGTTTCGGCAGAAGCAGCAGCCTGCAGCATTTCGCTGCCGGCACCGTGCTCTCTGGGCGACAAGTAGACGACGCTTCGTCTCCAGCAAAACGAAAGCGCCACCTGCTACGAAGAGTATAAGAATGAAGGCAGAGCACCGAGCTGGTGTGTGCATCGCACAGGCTGCAAGAGGAAGCGTGGCTGCCACTCGCTTGTTTTCGGATTCAAATTAGCAGTTGAAAACAGAAAATTCCACTTGCAGCTACTTGTGCTGCTACCTAGTTCTCTTCCAGCTTTCCCTGGAAAGAATTGTGCTGAGCATTATGCTTGGAGATGCAGAGATGACAGTGGTAGAGGCAGCGGAGAATGGAAATAGAGAGTGCAGCGGACAGTTTCTGGGACTTTACGTGAGGCAACGGGGAAAGTGCAGTCCAGCAGTGGCTTTTCCTTCTGGAGCCTTTTTCTTTGGGAGCAGCTGCTGCAAGTGGGCAACGGAGCTGCGAGAGTGCATGATGTGACGGCACGTCTATGTGAGAAGGAAGCTGCCGAGCCGCAGTGTGTTGTGCTCAGTTTCAAGGCTGCTTGGAGCAGGGGGGGTACTTGAAGAACGCCTTCTTTCTGGACGTGTCCTTCTGGGTGTGCTCGAGCTGCATGGACTCTGCAGCACTGAAGGTGTAAGAAACTGCTTCTGGCCAGGTAGTGTCCAGGAGTGCAACGGCTGCTCCTTCCTTTCTGAAGCAGTCAGAGCATTCTTAGCTGAATGTGCTTGTGAAGAAGCTCTTGGCTGGACATTTGAAATTCGGTGCACTGAGTACATGAACCCGGTGCCCAGCTGCTTCGTTCTTCGCCTTCTGCGGTCGGGACAGAACTGAAGCCCAGCGATGACTTTAACCGTGCAGCTCTTCAGCGTGTGTACTGCACGCATCCACAGTGTGCTCTGCAAGGATTTTCCTCTGCTCTCGCTCAGCGAAATGAATCAGAAGAGAAACACTGGATGGATTAGCCTTTCGCTGGCCAAGGCTCACAGTACAGCACCACACTCTGGGTGACGAGGAGAACAAAGGAAGAACATCTTTTCGCCCTGCCACGGTCTTCTCTGCGAGACGACTTCCCGCGTCTCTCTCCCTGCAAGGCTCGAATGTGCGCGATGGTACTTGGAACTGAGAAGGCAGGTGCAGAGAGCACCGCGACCTGACGGCGCTGTGCAGGCTGCGAAGGAAAGAGGACTGCCACTGGAATGTGCTGCAAATACAGGTTCCCACGCGTCGGGGACAAGCTCTGGGTAAGGCGCTTGAACTAAAACTGTTCTCTGTGCCAGACGGAGCCGAGAATCTTTCCGTAAAGATGCTGGCTACAAAGCAAACAGAATGTGGTGCTACTTCAGCGCTAGAGAGAAATTGCATAGGCCAGGCGTGTTTCGGCAGAAGCAGCAGCCTGCAGCATTTCGCTGCCGGCACCGTGCTCTCTGGGCGACAAGTAGACGACGCTTCGTCTCCAGCAAAACGAAAGCGCCACCTGCTACGAAGAGTATAAGAATGAAGGCAGAGCACCGAGCTGGTGTGTGCATCGCACAGGCTGCAAGAGGAAGCGTGGCTGCCACTCGCTTGTTTTCGGATTCAAATTAGCAGTTGAAAACAGAAAATTCCACTTGCAGCTACTTGTGCTGCTACCTAGTTCTCTTCCAGCTTTCCCTGGAAAGAATTGTGCTGAGCATTATGCTTGGAGATGCAGAGATGACAGTGGTAGAGGCAGCGGAGAATGGAAATAGAGAGTGCAGCGGACAGTTTCTGGGGCTTTACGTGAGGCAACGGGGAAAGTGCAGTCCAGCAGTGGCTTTTCCTTCTGGAGCCTTTTTCTTTGGGAGCAGCTGCTGCAAGTGGGCAACGGAGCTGCGAGAGTGCATGATGTGACGGCACGTCTATGTGAGAAGGAAGCTGCCGAGCCGCAGTGTGTTGTGCTCAGTTTCAAGGCTGCTTGGAGCAGGGGGGGTACTTGAAGAACGCCTTCTTTCTGGACGTGTCCTTCTGGCTGTGCTCGAGCTGCATGGACTCTGCAGCACTGAAGGTGTAAGAAACTGCTTCTGGCCAGGTAGTGTCCAGGAGTGCAACGGCTGCTCCTTCCTTTCTGAAGCAGTCAGAGCATTCTTAGCTGAATGTGCTTGTGAAGAAGCTCTTGGCTGGACATTTGAAATTCGGTGCACTGAGTACATGAACCCGGTGCCCAGCTGCTTCGTTCTTCGCCTTCTGCGGTCGGGACAGAACTGAAGCCCAGCGATGACTTTAACCGTGCAGCTCTTCAGCGTGTGTACTGCACGCATCCACAGTGTGCTCTGCAAGGATTTTCCTCTGCTCTCGCTCAGCGAAATGAATCAGAAGAGAAACACTGGATGGATTAGCCTTTCGCTGGCCAAGGCTCACAGTACAGCACCACACTCTGGGTGACGAGGAGAACAAAGGAAGAACATCTTTTCGCCCTGCCACGGTCTTCTCTGCGAGACGACTTCCCGCGTCTCTCTCCCTGCAAGGCTCGAATGTGCGCGATGGTACTTGGAACTGAGAAGGCAGGTGCAGAGAGCACCGCGACCTGACGGCGCTGTGCAGGCTGCGAAGGAAAGAGGACTGCCACTGGAATGTGCTGCAAATACAGGTTCCCACGCGTCGGGGACAAGCTCTGGGTAAGGCGCTTGAACTAAAACTGTTCTCTGTGCCAGACGGAGCCGAGAATCTTTCCGTAAAGATGCTGGCTACAAAGCAAACAGAATGTGGTGCTACTTCAGCGCTAGAGAGAAATTGCATCGCCCAGGCGTGTTTCGGCAGAAGCAGCAGCCTGCAGCATTTCGCTGCCGGCACCGTGCTCTCTGGGCGACAAGTAGACGACGCTTCGTCTCCAGCAAAACGAAAGCGCCACCTGCTACGAAGAGTATAAGAATGAAGGCAGAGCATCGAGCTGGTGTGTGCATCGCACAGGCTGCAAGAGGAAGCGTGGCTGCCACTCGCTTGTTTTCGGATTCAAATTAGCAGTTGAAAACAGAAAATTCCACTTGCAGCTACTTGTGCTGCTACCTAGTTCTCTTCCAGCTTTCCCTGGAAAGAATTGTGCTGAGCATTATGCTTGGAGATGCAGAGATGACAGTGGTAGAGGCAGCGGAGAATGGAAATAGAGAGTGCAGCGGACAGTTTCTGGGGCTTTACGTGAGGCAACGGGGAAAGTGCAGTCCAGCAGTGGCTTTTCCTTCTGGAGCCTTTTTCTTTGGGAGCAGCTGCTGCAAGTGGGCAACGGAGCTGCGAGAGTGCATGATGTGACGGCACGTCTATGTGAGAAGGAAGCTGCCGAGCCGCAGTGTGTTGTGCTCAGTTTCAAGGCTGCTTGGAGCAGGGGGGGTACTTGAAGAACGCCTTCTTTCTGGACGTGTCCTTCTGGGTGTGCTCGAGCTGCATGGACTCTGCAGCACTGAAGGTGTAAGAAACTGCTTGTGGCCAGGTAGTGTCCAGGAGTGCAACGGCTGCTCCTTCCTTTCTGAAGCAGTCAGAGCATTCTTAGCTGAATGTGCTTGTGAAGAAGCTCTTGGCTGGACATTTGAAATTCGGTGCACTGAGTACATGAACCCGGTGCCCAGCTGCTTCGTTCTTCGCCTTCTGCGGTCGGGACAGAACTGAAGCCCAGCGTTGCCTTTGAGCTTTGCCGCTCTTCAGCGCGTACACTGCACGCATCCACTGTGTGCTCTGCAAGGATTTTCCTCTGCTCAACGTACAATCATTTGCTTGCTGTTTCACAGAGTCCAAACTGTCCATGTAGCTCTCGCTCAGTGAAATGCGTCAGGAGAGAAACACTTGCTGGAGTAGCTTTTCGCTGGCCAGGACTTTCAACACAGCACCACAATTCAGGTAAGAAGCAGGAGAAAGGAAGAACATCTTTTCGTCCTGGCACGTTCTTCTCTGTGAGACGACTATCCGCGTCTTCTCTCCCTGCAAGGCTCTAATGTGTGCGGTGGCACTTGGAACTGAGAAGGCAGGAGCAGAGAGCACCGCGATCTGACGGCGCTGTGCAGGCTGTAAAGGAAAGAGCACTGCCACTGGAATGTGCTGCAAATACAGGTTCCCACGCGTCGGGGGCAAGCTCTGGGTAAGGCGGTTGAACTAAAACTGTTCTCTGTGCCAGACGGAGCCGAGAATCTTTCCGTAAAGATGCTGGCTACAAAGCAAACAGAATGTGGTGCTACTTCAGCGCTAGAGAGAAATTGCATCGCCCAGGCGTGTTTCGGCAGAAGCAGCAGCCTGCAGCATTTCGCTGCCGGCACCGTGCTCTCTGGGCGACAAGTAGACGACGCTTCGTCTCCAGCAAAACGAAAGCGCCACCTGCTACGAACAGCATAAGAATGAAGGCAGAGCACCGAGCTGGTGTGTGCATCGCACAGGCTGCAAGAGGAAGCGTGGCTGCCACTCGCTTGTTTTCGGATTCAAATTAGCAGTTGAAAACAGAAAATTCCACTTGCAGCTACTTGTGCTGCTACTTAGTTCTCTTCCAGCTTTCCCTGGAAAGAATTGTGCCAGGGTTTATGCTTGGAGATGCAGAGATGACAGTGGTAGAGGCAGCGGAGAATGGAAATAGAGAGTGCAGCGGACAGTTTCTGGGGCTTTACGTGAGGCAACGGGGAAAGTGCAGTCCAGCAGTGGCTTTTCCTTCTGGAGCCTTTTTCTTTGGGAGCAGCTGCTGCAAGTGGGCAACGGAGCTGCGAGAGTGCATGATGTGACGGCACGTCTATGTGAGAAGGAAGCTGCCGAGCCGCAGTGTGTTGTGCTCAGTTTCAAGGCTGCTTGGAGCAGGGGGGGTACTTGAAGAACGCCTTCTTTCTGGACGTGTCCTTCTGGGTGTGCTCGAGCTGCATGGACTCTGCAGCACTGAAGGTGTAAGAAACTGCTTGTGGCCAGGTAGTGTCCAGGAGTGCAACGGCTGCTCCTTCCTTTCTGAAGCAGTCAGAGCATTCTTAGCTGAATGTGCTTGTGAAGAAGCTCTTGGCTGGACATTTGAAATTCGGTGCACTGAGTACATGAACCCGGTGCCCAGCTGCTTCGTTCTTCGCCTTCTGCGGTCGGGACAGAACTGAAGCCCAGCGATGACTTTAACCGTGCAGCTCTTCAGCGTGTGTACTGCACGCATCCACAGTGTGCTCTGCAAGGATTTTCCTCTGCTCTCGCTCAGCGAAATGAATCAGAAGAGAAACACTGGATGGATTAGCCTTTCGCTGGCCAAGGCTCACAGTACAGCACCACACTCTGGGTGACGAGGAGAACAAAGGAAGAACATCTTTTCGCCCTGCCACGGTCTTCTCTGCGAGACGACTTCCCGCGTCTCTCTCCCTGCAAGGCTCGAATGTGCGCGATGGTACTTGGAACTGAGAAGGTAGGTGCAGAGAGCACCGCGACCTGACGGCGCTGTGCAGGCTGCAAAGGAAAGAGGACTGCCACGGGAATGTGCTGCAAATACAGGTTCCCACGCGTCGGGGACAAGCTCTGGGTAAGGCGGTTGAACTAAAACTGTTCTCTGTGCCAGACGGAGCCGAGAATCTTTCCGTAAAGATGCTGGCTACAAAGCAAACAGAATGTGGTGCTACTTCAGCGCTAGAGAGAAATTGCATCGCCCAGGCGTGTTTCGGCAGAAGCAGCAGCCTGCAGCATTTCGCTGCCGGCACCGTGCTCTCTGGGCGACAAGTAGACGACGCTTCGTCTCCAGCAAAACGAAAGCGCCACCTGCTACGAAGAGTATAAGAATGAAGGCAGAGCACCGAGCTGGTGTGTGCATCGCACAGGCTGCAAGAGGAAGCGTGGCTGCCACTCGCTTGTTTTCGGATTCAAATTAGCAGTTGAAAACAGAAAATTCCACTTGCAGCTACTTGTGCTGCTACCTAGTTCTCTTCCAGCTTTCCCTGGAAAGAATTGTGCTGAGCATTATGCTTGGAGATGCAGAGATGACAGTGGTAGAGGCAGCGGAGAATGGAAATAGAGAGTGCAGCGGACAGTTTCTGGGGCTTTACGTGAGGCAACGGGGAAAGTGCAGTCCAGCAGTGGCTTTTCCTTCTGGAGCCTTTTTCTTTGGGAGCAGCTGCTGCAAGTGGGCAACGGAGCTGCGAGAGTGCATGATGTGACGGCACGTCTATGTGAGAAGGAAGCTGCCGAGCCGCAGTGTGTTGTGCTCAGTTTCAAGGCTGCTTGGAGCAGGGGGGGTACTTGAAGAACGCCTTCTTTCTGGACGTGTCCTTCTGGGTGTGCTCGAGCTGCATGGACTCTGCAGCACTGAAGGTGTAAGAAACTGCTTCTGGCCAGGTAGTGTCCAGGAGTGCAACGGCTGCTCCTTCCTTTCTGAAGCAGTCAGAGCATTCTTAGCTGAATGTGCTTGTGAAGAAGCTCTTGGCTGGACATTTGAAATTCGGTGCACTGAGTACATGAACCCGGTGCCCAGCTGCTTCGTTCTTCGCCTTCTGCGGTCGGGACAGAACTGAAGCCCAGCGATGACTTTAACCGTGCAGCTCTTCAGCGTGTGTACTGCACGCATCCACAGTGTGCTCTGCAAGGATTTTCCTCTGCTCTCGCTCAGCGAAATGAATCAGAAGAGAAACACTGGATGGATTAGCCTTTCGCTGGCCAAGGCTCACAGTACAGCACCACACTCTGGGTGACGAGGAGAACAAAGGAAGAACATCTTTTCGCCCTGCCACGGTCTTCTCTGCGAGACGACTTCCCGCGTCTCTCTCCCTGCAAGGCTCGAATGTGCGCGATGGTACTTGGAACTGAGAAGGCAGGTGCAGAGAGCACCGCGACCTGACGGCGCTGTGCAGGCTGCGAAGGAAAGAGGACTGCCACTGGAATGTGCTGCAAATACAGGTTCCCACGCGTCGGGGACAAGCTCTGGGTAAGGCGGTTGAACTAAAACTGTTCTCTGTGCCAGACGGAGCCGAGAATCTTTCCGTAAAGATGCTGGCTACAAAGCAAACAGAATGTGGTGCTACTTCAGCGCTAGAGAGAAATTGCATCGCCCAGGCGTGTTTCGGCAGAAGCAGCAGCCTGCAGCATTTCGCTGCCGGCACCGTGCTCTCTGGGCGACAAGTAGACGACGCTTCGTCTCCAGCAAAACGAAAGCGCCACCTGCTACGAAGAGTATAAGAATGAAGGCAGAGCACCGAGCTGGTGTGTGCATCGCACAGGCTGCAAGAGGAAGCGTGGCTGCCACTCGCTTGTTTTCGGATTCAAATTAGCAGTTGAAAACAGAAAATTCCACTTGCAGCTACTTGTGCTGCTACCTAGTTCTCTTCCAGCTTTCTCTGGAAAGAATTGTGCTGAGCATTATGCTTGGAGATGCAGAGATGACAGTGGTAGAGGCAGCGGAGAATGGAAATAGAGAGTGCAGCGGACAGTTTCTGGGGCTTTATGTGAGGCAACGGGGAAAGTGCAGTCCAGCAGTGGCTTTTCCTTCTGGAGCCTTTTTCTTTGGGAGCAGCTGCTGCAAGTGGGCAACGGAGCTGCGAGAGTGCATGATGTGACGGCACGTCTATGTGAGAAGGAAGCTGCCGAGCCGCAGTGTGTTGTGCTCAGTTTCAAGGCTGCTTGGAGCAGGGGGGGTACTTGAAGAACGCCTTCTTTCTGGACGTGTCCTTCTGGGTGTGCTCGAGCTGCATGGACTCTGCAGCACTGAAGGTGTAAGAAACTGCTTCTGGCCAGGTAGTGTCCAGGAGTGCAACGGCTGCTCCTTCCTTTCTGAAGCAGTCAGAGCATTCTTAGCTGAATGTGCTTGTGAAGAAGCTCTTGGCTGGACATTTGAAATTCGGTGCACTGAGTACATGAACCCGGTGCCCAGCTGCTTCGTTCTTCGCCTTCTGCGGTCGGGACAGAACTGAAGCCCAGCGTTGCCTTTGAGCTTTGCCGCTCTTCAGCGTGTGTACTGCACGCATCCACAGTGTACTCTGCAAGGATTTTCCTCTGCTCAACGTACAATCATTTGCTTGCTGTTTCACAGAGTCCAAACTGTCCATGTAGCTCTCGCTCAGTGAAATGCGTCAGGAGAGAAACACTTGCTGGAGTAGCTTTTCGCTGGCCAGGACTTTCAACACAGCACCACAATTCAGGTAAGAAGCAGGAGAAAGGAAGAACATCTTTTCGTCCTGGCACGTTCTTCTCTGTGAGACGACTATCCGCGTCTTCTCTCCCTGCAAGGCTCTAATGTGTGCGGTGGCACTTGGAACTGAGAAGGCAGGTGCAGAGAGCACCGCGATCTGACGGCGCTGTGCAGGCTGTAAAGGAAAGAGCACTGCCACTGGAATGTGGTGCAAATACAGGTTCCCACGCGTCGGGGGCAAGCTCTGGGTAAGGCGCTTGAACTAAAACTGTTCTCTGTGCCAGACGGAGCCGAGAATCTTTCCGTAAAGATGCTGGCTACAAAGCAAACAGAATGTGGTGCTACTTCAGCGCTAGAGAGAAATTGCATCGCCCAGGCGTGTTTCGGCAGAAGCAGCAGCCTGCAGCATTTCGCTGCCGGCACCGTGCTCTCTGGGCGACAAGTAGACGACGGTTCGTCTCCAGCAAAACGAAAGCGCCACCTGCTACGAAGAGTATAAGAATGAAGGCAGAGCACCGAGCTGGTGTGTGCATCGCACAGGCTGCAAGAGGAAGCGTGGCTGCCACTCGCTTGTTTTCGGATTCAAATTAGCAGTTGAAAACAGAAAATTCCACTTGCAGCTACTTGTGCTGCTACCTAGTTCTCTTCCAGCTTTCCCTGGAAAGAATTGTGCTGAGCATTATGCTTGGAGATGCAGAGATGACAGTGGTAGAGGCAGCGGAGAATGGAAATAGAGAGTGCAGCGGACAGTTTCTGGGGCTTTACGTGAGGCAACGGGGAAAGTGCAGTCCAGCAGTGGCTTTTCCTTCTGGAGCCTTTTTCTTTGGGAGCAGCTGCTGCAAGTGGGCAACGGAGCTGCGAGAGCGCATGATGTGACGGCACGTCTATGTGAGAAGGAAGCTGCCGAGCCGCAGTGTGTTGTGCTCAGTTTCAAGGCTGCTTGGAGCAGGGGGGGTACTTGAAGAACGCCTTCTTTCTGGACGTGTCCTTCTGGGTGTGCTCGAGCTGCATGGACTCTGCAGCACTGAAGGTGTAAGAAACTGCTTCTGGCCAGGTAGTGTCCAGGAGTGCAACGGCTGCTCCTTCCTTTCTGAAGCAGTCAGAGCATTCTTAGCTGAATGTGCTTGTGAAGAAGCTCTTGGCTGGACATTTGAAATTCGGTGCACTGAGTACATGAACCCGGTGCCCAGCTGCTTCGTTCTTCGCCTTCTGCGGTCGGGACAGAACTGAAGCCCAGCGATGACTTTAACCGTGCAGCTCTTCAGCGTGTGTACTGCACGCATCCACAGTGTGCTCTGCAAGGATTTTCCTCTGCTCTCGCTCAGCGAAATGAATCAGAAGAGAAACACTGGATGGATTAGCCTTTCGCTGGCCAAGGCTCACAGTACAGCACCACACTCTGGGTGACGAGGAGAACAAAGGAAGAACATCTTTTCGCCCTGCCACGGTCTTCTCTGCGAGACGACTTCCCGCGTCTCTCTCCCTGCAAGGCTCGAATATGCGCGATGGTACTTGGAACTGAGAAGGCAGGTGCAGAGAGCACCGCGACCTGACGGCGCTGTGCAGGCTGCAAAGGAAAGAGGACTGCCACGGGAATGTGCTGCAAATACAGGTTCCCACGCGTCGGGGACAAGCTCTGGGTAAGGCGCTTGAACTAAAACTGTTCTCTGTGCCAGACGGAGCCGAGAATCTTTCCGTAAAGATGCTGGCTACAAAGCAAACAGAATGTGGTGCTACTTCAGCGCTAGAGAGAAATTGCATCGCCCAGGCGTGTTTCGGCAGAAGCAGCAGCCTGCAGCATTTCGCTGCCGGCACCGTGCTCTCTGGGCGACAAGTAGACGACGCTTCGTCTCCAGCAAAACGAAAGCGCCACCTGCTACGAAGAGTATAAGAATGAAGGCAGAGCACCGAGCTGGTGTGTGCATCGCACAGGCTGCAAGAGGAAGCGTGGCTGCCACTCGCTTGTTTTCGGATTCAAATTAGCAGTTGAAAACAGAAAATTCCACTTGCAGCTACTTGTGCTGCTACCTAGTTCTCTTCCAGCTTTCCCTGGAAAGAATTGTGCTGAGCATTATGCTTGGAGATGCAGAGATGACAGTGGTAGAGGCAGCGGAGAATGGAAATAGAGAGTGCAGCGGACAGTTTCTGGGGCTTTACGTGAGGCAACGGGGAAAGTGCAGTCCAGCAGTGGCTTTTCCTTCTGGAGCCTTTTTCTTTGGGAGCAGCTGCTGCAAGTGGGCAACGGAGCTGCGAGAGTGCATGATGTGACGGCACGTCTATGTGAGAAGGAAGCTGCCGAGCCGCAGTGTGTTGTGCTCAGTTTCAAGGCTGCTTGGAGCAGGGGGGGTACTTGAAGAACGCCTTCTTTCTGGACGTGTCCTTCTGGGTGTGCTCGAGCTGCATGGACTCTGCAGCACTGAAGGTGTAAGAAACTGCTTCTGGCCAGGTAGTGTCCAGGAGTGCAACGGCTGCTCCTTCCTTTCTGAAGCAGTCAGAGCATTCTTAGCTGAATGTGCTTGTGAAGAAGCTCTTGGCTGGACATTTGAAATTCGGTGCACTGAGTACATGAACCCGGTGCCCAGCTGCTTCGTTCTTCGCCTTCTGCGGTCGGGACAGAACTGAAGCCCAGCGTTGCCTTTGAGCTTTGCCGCTCTTCAGCGCGTACACTGCACGCATCCACTGTGTGCTCTGCAAGGATTTTCCTCTGCTCAACGTACAATCATTTGCTTGCTGTTTCACAGAGTCCAAACTGTCCATGTAGCTCTCGCTCAGTGAAATGCGTCAGGAGAGAAACACTTGCTGGAGTAGCTTTTCGCTGGCCAGGACTTTCAACACAGCACCACAATTCAGGTAAGAAGCAGGAGAAAGGAAGAACATCTTTTCGTCCTGGCACGTTCTTCTCTGTGAGACGACTATCCGCGTCTTCTCTCCCTGCAAGGCTCTAATGTGTGCGGTGGCACTTGGAACTGAGAAGGCAGGTGCAGAGAGCACCGCGATCTGACGGCGCTGTGCAGGCTGTAAAGGAAAGAGCACTGCCACTGGAATGTGGTGCAAATACAGGTTCCCACGCGTCGGGGGCAAGCTCTGGGTAAGGCGCTTGAACTAAAACTGTTCTCTGTGCCAGACGGAGCCGAGAATCTTTCCGTAAAGATGCTGGCTACAAAGCAAACAGAATGTGGTGCTACTTCAGCGCTAGAGAGAAATTGCATAGGCCAGGCGTGTTTCGGCAGAAGCAGCAGCCTGCAGCATTTCGCTGCCGGCACCGTGCTCTCTGGGCGACAAGTAGACGACGGTTCGTCTCCAGCAAAACGAAAGCGCCACCTGCTACGAAGAGTATAAGAATGAAGGCAGAGCACCGAGCTGGTGTGTGCATCGCACAGGCTGCAAGAGGAAGCGTGGCTGCCACTCGCTTGTTTTCGGATTCAAATTAGCAGTTGAAAACAGAAAATTCCACTTGCAGCTACTTGTGCTGCTACCTAGCTCTCTTCCAGCTTTCCCTGGAAAGAATTGTGCCAGGGTTTATGCTTGGAGATGCAGAGATGACAGTGGTAGAGGCAGCAGAGAATGGAAATAGAGAGTGCAGCGGACAGTTTCTGGGGCTTTACGTGAGGCAACGGGGAAAGTGCAGTCCAGCAGTGGCTTTTCCTTCTGGAGCCTTTTTCTTTGGGAGCAGCTGCTGCAAGTGGGCAACGGAGCTGCGAGAGTGCATGATGTGACGGCACGTCTATGTGAGAAGGAAGCTGCCGAGCCGCAGTGTGTTGTGCTCAGTTTCAAGGCTGCTTGGAGCAGGGGGGGTACTTGAAGAACGCCTTCTTTCTGGACGTGTCCTTCTGGGTGTGCTCGAGCTGCATGGACTCTGCAGCACTGAAGGTGTAAGAAACTGCTTCTGGCCAGGTAGTGTCCAGGAGTGCAACGGCTGCTCCTTCCTTTCTGAAGCAGTCAGAGCATTCTTAGCTGAATGTGCTTGTGAAGAAGCTCTTGGCTGGACATTTGAAATTCGGTGCACTGAGTACATGAACCCGGTGCCCAGCTGCTTCGTTCTTCGCCTTCTGCGGTCGGGACAGAACTGAAGCCCAGCGATGACTTTAACCGTGCAGCTCTTCAGCGTGTGTACTGCACGCATCCACAGTGTGCTCTGCAAGGATTTTCCTCTGCTCTCGCTCAGCGAAATGAATCAGAAGAGAAACACTGGATGGATTAGCCTTTCGCTGGCCAAGGCTCACAGTACAGCACCACACTCTGGGTGACGAGGAGAACAAAGGAAGAACATCTTTTCGCCCTGCCACGGTCTTCTCTGCGAGACGACTTCCCGCGTCTCTCTCCCTGCAAGGCTCGAATGTGCGCGATGGTACTTGGAACTGAGAAGGCACGTGCAGAGAGCACCGCGACCTGACGGCGCTGTGCAGGCTGCGAAGGAAAGAGGACTGCCACTGGAATGTGCTGCAAATACAGGTTCCCACGCGTCGGGGACAAGCTCTGGGTAAGGCGCTTGAACTAAAACTGTTCTCTGTGCCAGACGGAGCCGAGAATCTTTCCGTAAAGATGCTGGCTACAAAGCAAACAGAATGTGGTGCTACTTCAGCGCTAGAGAGAAATTGCATCGCCCAGGCGTGTTTCGGCAGAAGCAGCAGCCTGCAGCATTTCGCTGCCGGCACCGTGCTCTCTGGGCGACAAGTAGACGACGCTTCGTCTCCAGCAAAACGAAAGCGCCACCTGCTACGAACAGCATAAGAATGAAGGCAGAGCACCGAGCTGGTGTGTGCATCGCACAGGCTGCAAGAGGAAGCGTGGCTGCCACTCGCTTGTTTTCGGATTCAAATTAGCAGTTGAAAACAGAAAATTCCACTTGCAGCTACTTGTGCTGCTACCTAGTTCTCTTCCAGCTTTCCCTGGAAAGAATTGTGCTGAGCATTATGCTTGGAGATGCAGAGATGACAGTGGTAGAGGCAGCGGAGAATGGAAATAGAGAGTGCAGCGGACAGTTTCTGGGGCTTTACGTGAGGCAACGGGGAAAGTGCAGTCCAGCAGTGGCTTTTCCTTCTGGAGCCTTTTTCTTTGGGAGCAGCTGCTGCAAGTGGGCAACGGAGCTGCGAGAGTGCATGATGTGACGGCATGTCTATGTGAGAAGGAAGCTGCTGAGCCGCAGTGTGTTGTGCTCAGTTTCAAGGCTGCTTGGAGCAGGGGGGGTACTTGAAGAACGCCTTCTTTCTGGACGTGTCCTTCTGGGTGTGCTCGAGCTGCATGGACTCTGCAGCACTGAAGGTGTAAGAAACTGCTTCTGGCCAGGTAGTGTCCAGGAGTGCAACGGCTGCTCCTTCCTTTCTGAAGCAGTCAGAGCATTCTTAGCTGAATGTGCTTGTGAAGAAGCTCTTGGCTGGACATTTGAAATTCGGTGCACTGAGTACATGAACCCGGTGCCCAGCTGCTTCGTTCTTCGCCTTCTGCGGTCGGGACAGAACTGAAGCCCAGCGATGACTTTAACCGTGCAGCTCTTCAGCGTGTGTACTGCACGCATCCACAGTGTGCTCTGCAAGGATTTTCCTCTGCTCTCGCTCAGCGAAATGAATCAGAAGAGAAACACTGGATGGATTAGCCTTTCGCTGGCCAAGGCTCACAGTACAGCACCACACTCTGGGTGACGAGGAGAACAAAGGAAGAACATCTTTTCGCCCTGCCACGGTCTTCTCTGCGAGACGACTTCCCGCGTCTCTCTCCCTGCAAGGCTCGAATGTGCGCGATGGTACTTGGAACTGAGAAGGCAGGTGCAGAGAGCACCGCGACCTGACGGCGCTGTGCAGGCTGCGAAGGAAAGAGGACTGCCACTGGAATGTGCTGCAAATACAGGTTCCCACGCGTCGGGGACAAGCTCTGGGTAAGGCGCTTGAACTAAAACTGTTCTCTGTGCCAGACGGAGCCGAGAATCTTTCCGTAAAGATGCTGGCTACAAAGCAAACAGAATGTGGTGCTACTTCAGCGCTAGAGAGAAATTGCATAGGCCAGGCGTGTTTCGGCAGAAGCAGCAGCCTGCAGCATTTCGCTGCCGGCACCGTGCTCTCTGGGCGACAAGTAGACGACGCTTCGTCTCCAGCAAAACGAAAGCGCCACCTGCTACGAAGAGTATAAGAATGAAGGCAGAGCATCGAGCTGGTGTGTGCATCGCACAGGCTGCAAGAGGAAGCGTGGCTGCCACTCGCTTGTTTTCGGATTCAAATTAGCAGTTGAAAACAGAAAATTCCACTTGCAGCTACTTGTGCTGCTACCTAGTTCTCTTCCAGCTTTCCCTGGAAAGAATTGTGCTGAGCATTATGCTTGGAGATGCAGAGATGACAGTGGTAGAGGCAGCGGAGAATGGAAATAGAGAGTGCAGCGGACAGTTTCTGGGGCTTTATGTGAGGCAACGGGGAAAGTGCAGTCCAGCAGTGGCTTTTCCTTCTGGAGCCTTTTTCTTTGGGAGCAGCTGCTGCAAGTGGGCAACGGAGCTGCGAGAGTGCATGATGTGACGGCACGTCTATGTGAGAAGGAAGCTGCCGAGCCGCAGTGTGTTGTGCTCAGTTTCAAGGCTGCTTGGAGCAGGGGGGGTACTTGAAGAACGCCTTCTTTCTGGACGTGTCCTTCTGGGTGTGCTCGAGCTGCATGGACTCTGCAGCACTGAAGGTGTAAGAAACTGCTTCTGGCCAGGTAGTGTCCAGGAGTGCAACGGCTGCTCCTTCCTTTCTGAAGCAGTCAGAGCATTCTTAGCTGAATGTGCTTGTGAAGAAGCTCTTGGCTGGACATTTGAAATTCGGTGCACTGAGTACATGAACCCGGTGCCCAGCTGCTTCGTTCTTCGCCTTCTGCGGTCGGGACAGAACTGAAGCCCAGCGTTGCCTTTGAGCTTTGCCGCTCTTCAGCGCGTACACTGCACGCATCCACAGTGTGCTCTGCAAGGATTTTCCTCTGCTCAACGTACAATCATTTGCTTGCTGTTTCACAGAGTCCAAACTGTCCATGTAGCTCTCGCTCAGTGAAATGCGTCAGGAGAGAAACACTTGCTGGAGTAGCTTTTCGCTGGCCAGGACTTTCAACACAGCACCACAATTCAGGTAAGAAGCAGGAGAAAGGAAGAACATCTTTTCGTCCTGGCACGTTCTTCTCTGTGAGACGACTATCCGCGTCTTCTCTCCCTGCAAGGCTCTAATGTGTGCGGTGGCACTTGGAACTGAGAAGGCAGGTGCAGAGAGCACCGCGATCTGACGGCGCTGTGCAGGCTGTAAAGGAAAGAGCACTGCCACTGGAATGTGCTGCAAATACAGGTTCCCACGCGTCGGGGGCAAGCTCTGGGTAAGGCGCTTGAACTAAAACTGTTCTCTGTGCCAGACGGAGCCGAGAATCTTTCCGTAAAGATGCTGGCTACAAAGCAAACAGAATGTGGTGCTACTTCAGCGCTAGAGAGAAATTGCATCGCCCAGGCGTGTTTCGGCAGAAGCAGCAGCCTGCAGCATTTCGCTGCCGGCACCGTGCTCTCTGGGCGACAAGTAGACGACGCTTCGTCTCCAGCAAAACGAAAGCGCCACCTGCTACGAAGAGTATAAGAATGAAGGCAGAGCACCGAGCTGGTGTGTGCATCGCACAGGCTGCAAGAGGAAGCGTGGCTGCCACTCGCTTGTTTTCGGATTCAAATTAGCAGTTGAAAACAGAAAATTCCACTTGCAGCTACTTGTGCTGCTACTTAGTTCTCTTCCAGCTTTCCCTGGAAAGAATTGTGCCAGGGTTTATGCTTGGAGATGCAGAGATGACAGTGGTAGAGGCAGCGGAGAATGGAAATAGAGAGTGCAGCGGACAGTTTCTGGGGCTTTACGTGAGGCAACGGGGAAAGTGCAGTCCAGCAGTGGCTTTTCCTTCTGGAGCCTTTTTCTTTGGGAGCAGCTGCTGCAAGTGGGCAACGGAGCTGCGAGAGTGCATGATGTGACGGCACGTCTATGTGAGAAGGAAGCTGCCGAGCCGCAGTGTGTTGTGCTCAGTTTCAAGGCTGCTTGGAGCAGGGGGGGTACTTGAAGAACGCCTTCTTTCTGGACGTGTCCTTCTGGGTGTGCTCGAGCTGCATGGACTCTGCAGCACTGAAGGTGTAAGAAACTGCTTCTGGCCAGGTAGTGTCCAGGAGTGCAACGGCTGCTCCTTCCTTTCTGAAGCAGTCAGAGCATTCTTAGCTGAATGTGCTTGTGAAGAAGCTCTTGGCTGGACATTTGAAATTCGGTGCACTGAGTACATGAACCCGGTGCCCAGCTGCTTCGTTCTTCGCCTTCTGCGGTCGGGACAGAACTGAAGCCCAGCGATGACTTTAACCGTGCAGCTCTTCAGCGTGTGTACTGCACGCATCCACAGTGTGCTCTGCAAGGATTTTCCTCTGCTCTCGCTCAGCGAAATGAATCAGAAGAGAAACACTGGATGGATTAGCCTTTCGCTGGCCAAGGCTCACAGTACAGCACCACACTCTGGGTGACGAGGAGAACAAAGGAAGAACATCTTTTCGCCCTGCCACGGTCTTCTCTGCGAGACGACTTCCCGCGTCTCTCTCCCTGCAAGGCTCGAATGTGCGCGATGGTACTTGGAACTGAGAAGGCAGGTGCAGAGAGCACCGCGACCTGACGGCGCTGTGCAGGCTGCGAAGGAAAGAGGACTGCCACTGGAATGTGGTGCAAATACAGGTTCCCACGCGTCGGGGACAAGCTCTGGGTAAGGCGGTTGAACTAAAACTGTTCTCTGTGCCAGACAGAGCCGAGAATCTTTCCGTAAAGATGCTGGCTACAAAGCAAACAGAATGTGGTGCTACTTCAGCGCTAGAGAGAAATTGCATAGGCCAGGCGTGTTTCGGCAGAAGCAGCAGCCTGCAGCATTTCGCTGCCGGCACCGTGCTCTCTGGGCGACAAGTAGACGACGGTTCGTCTCCAGCAAAACGAAAGCGCCACCTGCTACGAAGAGTATAAGAATGAAGGCAGAGCACCGAGCTGGTGTGTGCATCGCACAGGCTGCAAGAGGAAGCGTGGCTGCCACTCGCTTGTTTTCGGATTCAAATTAGCAGTTGAAAACAGAAAATTCCACTTGCAGCTACTTGTGCTGCTACCTAGTTCTCTTCCAGCTTTCTCTGGAAAGAATTGTGCTGAGCATTATGCTTGGAGATGCAGAGATGACAGTGGTAGAGGCAGCGGAGAATGGAAATAGAGAGTGCAGCGGACAGTTTCTGGGGCTTTATGTGAGGCAACGGGGAAAGTGCAGTCCAGCAGTGGCTTTTCCTTCTGGAGCCTTTTTCTTTGGGAGCAGCTGCTGCAAGTGGGCAACGGAGCTGCGAGAGTGCATGATGTGACGGCACGTCTATGTGAGAAGGAAGCTGCCGAGCCGCAGTGTGTTGTGCTCAGTTTCAAGGCTGCTTGGAGCAGGGGGGGTACTTGAAGAACGCCTTCTTTCTGGACGTGTCCTTCTGGGTGTGCTCGAGCTGCATGGACTCTGCAGCACTGAAGGTGTAAGAAACTGCTTCTGGCCAGGTAGTGTCCAGGAGTGCAACGGCTGCTCCTTCCTTTCTGAAGCAGTCAGAGCATTCTTAGCTGAATGTGCTTGTGAAGAAGCTCTTGGCTGGACATTTGAAATTCGGTGCACTGAGTACATGAACCCGGTGCCCAGCTGCTTCGTTCTTCGCCTTCTGCGGTCGGGACAGAACTGAAGCCCAGCGTTGCCTTTGAGCTTTGCCGCTCTTCAGCGTGTGTACTGCACGCATCCACAGTGTACTCTGCAAGGATTTTCCTCTGCTCAACGTACAATCATTTGCTTGCTGTTTCACAGAGTCCAAACTGTCCATGTAGCTCTCGCTCAGTGAAATGCGTCAGGAGAGAAACACTTGCTGGAGTAGCTTTTCGCTGGCCAGGACTTTCAACACAGCACCACAATTCAGGTAAGAAGCAGGAGAAAGGAAGAACATCTTTTCGTCCTGGCACGTTCTTCTCTGTGAGACGACTATCCGCGTCTTCTCTCCCTGCAAGGCTCTAATGTGTGCGGTGGCACTTGGAACTGAGAAGGCAGGTGCAGAGAGCACCGCGATCTGACGGCGCTGTGCAGGCTGTAAAGGAAAGAGCACTGCCACTGGAATGTGCTGCAAATACAGGTTCCCACGCGTCGGGGGCAAGCTCTGGGTAAGGCGCTTGAACTAAAACTGTTCTCTGTGCCAGACGGAGCCGAGAATCTTTCCGTAAAGATGCTGGCTACAAAGCAAACAGAATGTGGTGCTACTTCAGCGCTAGAGAGAAATTGCATAGGCCAGGCGTGTTTCGGCAGAAGCAGCAGCCTGCAGCATTTCGCTGCCGGCACCGTGCTCTCTGGGCGACAAGTAGACGACGCTTCGTCTCCAGCAAAACGAAAGCGCCACCTGCTACGAAGAGTATAAGAATGAAGGCAGAGCACCGAGCTGGTGTGTGCATCGCACAGGCTGCAAGAGGAAACGTGGCTGCCACTCGCTTGTTTTCGGATTCAAATTAGCAGTTGAAAACAGAAAATTCCACTTGCAGCTACTTGTGCTGCTACCTAGTTCTCTTCCAGCTTTCCCTGGAAAGAATTGTGCTGAGCATTATGCTTGGAGATGCAGAGATGACAGTGGTAGAGGCAGCGGAGAATGGAAATAGAGAGTGCAGCGGACAGTTTCTGGGGCTTTACGTGAGGCAACGGGGAAAGTGCAGTCCAGCAGTGGCTTTTCCTTCTGGAGCCTTTTTCTTTGGGAGCAGCTGCTGCAAGTGGGCAACGGAGCTGCGAGAGCGCATGATGTGACGGCACGTCTATGTGAGAAGGAAGCTGCCGAGCCGCAGTGTGTTGTGCTCAGTTTCAAGGCTGCTTGGAGCAGGGGGGGTACTTGAAGAACGCCTTCTTTCTGGACGTGTCCTTCTGGGTGTGCTCGAGCTGCATGGACTCTGCAGCACTGAAGGTGTAAGAAACTGCTTCTGGCCAGGTAGTGTCCAGGAGTGCAACGGCTGCTCCTTCCTTTCTGAAGCAGTCAGAGCATTCTTAGCTGAATGTGCTTGTGAAGAAGCTCTTGGCTGGACATTTGAAATTCGGTGCACTGAGTACATGAACCCGGTGCCCAGCTGCTTCGTTCTTCGCCTTCTGCGGTCGGGACAGAACTGAAGCCCAGCGATGACTTTAACCGTGCAGCTCTTCAGCGTGTGTACTGCACGCATCCACAGTGTGCTCTGCAAGGATTTTCCTCTGCTCTCGCTCAGCGAAATGAATCAGAAGAGAAACACTGGATGGATTAGCCTTTCGCTGGCCAAGGCTCACAGTACAGCACCACACTCTGGGTGACGAGGAGAACAAAGGAAGAACATCTTTTCGCCCTGCCACGGTCTTCTCTGCGAGACGACTTCCCGCGTCTCTCTCCCTGCAAGGCTCGAATATGCGCGATGGTACTTGGAACTGAGAAGGCAGGTGCAGAGAGCACCGCGACCTGACGGCGCTGTGCAGGCTGCAAAGGAAAGAGGACTGCCACGGGAATGTGCTGCAAATACAGGTTCCCACGCGTCGGGGACAAGCTCTGGGTAAGGCGGTTGAACTAAAACTGTTCTCTGTGCCAGACGGAGCCGAGAATCTTTCCGTAAAGATGCTGGCTACAAAGCAAACAGAATGTGGTGCTACTTCAGCGCTAGAGAGAAATTGCATCGCCCAGGCGTGTTTCGGCAGAAGCAGCAGCCTGCAGCATTTCGCTGCCGGCACCGTGCTCTCTGGGCGACAAGTAGACGACGCTTCGTCTCCAGCAAAACGAAAGCGCCACCTGCTACGAAGAGTATAAGAATGAAGGCAGAGCACCGAGCTGGTGTGTGCATCGCACAGGCTGCAAGAGGAAGCGTGGCTGCCACTCGCTTGTTTTCGGATTCAAATTAGCAGTTGAAAACAGAAAATTCCACTTGCAGCTACTTGTGCTGCTACCTAGTTCTCTTCCAGCTTTCCCTGGAAAGAATTGTGCTGAGCATTATGCTTGGAGATGCAGAGATGACAGTGGTAGAGGCAGCGGAGAATGGAAATAGAGAGTGCAGCGGACAGTTTCTGGGGCTTTACGTGAGGCAACGGGGAAAGTGCAGTCCAGCAGTGGCTTTTCCTTCTGGAGCCTTTTTCTTTGGGAGCAGCTGCTGCAAGTGGGCAACGGAGCTGCGAGAGTGCATGATGTGACGGCACGTCTATGTGAGAAGGAAGCTGCCGAGCCGCAGTGTGTTGTGCTCAGTTTCAAGGCTGCTTGGAGCAGGGGGGGTACTTGAAGAACGCCTTCTTTCTGGACGTGTCCTTCTGGGTGTGCTCGAGCTGCATGGACTCTGCAGCACTGAAGGTGTAAGAAACTGCTTCTGGCCAGGTAGTGTCCAGGAGTGCAACGGCTGCTCCTTCCTTTCTGAAGCAGTCAGAGCATTCTTAGCTGAATGTGCTTGTGAAGAAGCTCTTGGCTGGACATTTGAAATTCGGTGCACTGAGTACATGAACCCGGTGCCCAGCTGCTTCGTTCTTCGCCTTCTGCGGTCGGGACAGAACTGAAGCCCAGCGATGACTTTAACCGTGCAGCTCTTCAGCGTGTGTACTGCACGCATCCACAGTGTGCTCTGCAAGGATTTTCCTCTGCTCTCGCTCAGCGAAATGAATCAGAAGAGAAACACTGGATGGATTAGCCTTTCGCTGGCCAAGGCTCACAGTACAGCACCACACTCTGGGTGACGAGGAGAACAAAGGAAGAACATCTTTTCGCCCTGCCACGGTCTTCTCTGCGAGACGACTTCCCGCGTCTCTCTCCCTGCAAGGCTCGAATGTGCGCGATGGTACTTGGAACTGAGAAGGCAGGTGCAGAGAGCACCGCGACCTGACGGCGCTGTGCAGGCTGCAAAGGAAAGAGGACTGCCACGGGAATGTGCTGCAAATACAGGTTCCCACGCGTCGGGGACAAGCTCTGGGTAAGGCGCTTGAACTAAAACTGTTCTCTGTGCCAGACGGAGCCGAGAATCTTTCCGTAAAGATGCTGGCTACAAAGCAAACAGAATGTGGTGCTACTTCAGCGCTAGAGAGAAATTGCATCGCCCAGGCGTGTTTCGGCAGAAGCAGCAGCCTGCAGCATTTCGCTGCCGGCACCGTGCTCTCTGGGCGACAAGTAGACGACGCTTCGTCTCCAGCAAAACGAAAGCGCCACCTGCTACGAAGAGTATAAGAATGAAGGCAGAGCACCGAGCTGGTGTGTGCATCGCACAGGCTGCAAGAGGAAGCGTGGCTGCCACTCGCTTGTTTTCGGATTCAAATTAGCAGTTGAAAACAGAAAATTCCACTTGCAGCTACTTGTGCTGCTACCTAGTTCTCTTCCAGCTTTCCCTGGAAAGAATTGTGCTGAGCATTATGCTTGGAGATGCAGAGATGACAGTGGTAGAGGCAGCGGAGAATGGAAATAGAGAGTGCAGCGGACAGTTTCTGGGGCTTTACGTGAGGCAACGGGGAAAGTGCAGTCCAGCAGTGGCTTTTCCTTCTGGAGCCTTTTTCTTTGGGAGCAGCTGCTGCAAGTGGGCAACGGAGCTGCGAGAGTGCATGATGTGACGGCACGTCTATGTGAGAAGGAAGCTGCCGAGCCGCAGTGTGTTGTGCTCAGTTTCAAGGCTGCTTGGAGCAGGGGGGGTACTTGAAGAACGCCTTCTTTCTGGACGTGTCCTTCTGGGTGTGCTCGAGCTGCATGGACTCTGCAGCACTGAAGGTGTAAGAAACTGCTTCTGGCCAGGTAGTGTCCAGGAGTGCAACGGCTGCTCCTTCCTTTCTGAAGCAGTCAGAGCATTCTTAGCTGAATGTGCTTGTGAAGAAGCTCTTGGCTGGACATTTGAAATTCGGTGCACTGAGTACATGAACCCGGTGCCCAGCTGCTTCGTTCTTCGCCTTCTGCGGTCGGGACAGAACTGAAGCCCAGCGATGACTTTAACCGTGCAGCTCTTCAGCGTGTGTACTGCACGCATCCACAGTGTGCTCTGCAAGGATTTTCCTCTGCTCTCGCTCAGCGAAATGAATCAGAAGAGAAACACTGGATGGATTAGCCTTTCGCTGGCCAAGGCTCACAGTACAGCACCACACTCTGGGTGACGAGGAGAACAAAGGAAGAACATCTTTTCGCCCTGCCACGGTCTTCTCTGCGAGACGACTTCCCGCGTCTCTCTCCCTGCAAGGCTCGAATGTGCGCGATGGTACTTGGAACTGAGAAGGCAGGAGTAGAGAGCACCGCGACCTGACGGCGCTGTGCAGGCTGCAAAGGAAAGAGGACTGCCACGGGAATGTGGTGCAAATACAGGTTCCCACGCGTCGGGGACAAGCTCTGGGTAAGGCGCTTGAACTAAAACTGTTCTCTGTGCCAGACGGAGCCGAGAATCTTTCCGTAAAGATGCTGGCTACAA
This sequence comes from Corvus hawaiiensis, assembly GCF_020740725.1. NCBI lineage: Eukaryota > Metazoa > Chordata > Aves > Passeriformes > Corvidae > Corvus > Corvus hawaiiensis. Next base: position 18,228,402 of record NC_063225.1, on the reverse strand, counting down.
AGCAAACAGAATGTGGTGCTACTTCAGCGCTAGAGAGAAATTGCATCGCCCAGGCGTGTTTCGGCAGAAGCAGCAGCCTGCAGCATTTCGCTGCCGGCACCGTGCTCTCTGGGCGACAAGTAGACGACGCTTCGTCTCCAGCAAAACGAAAGCGCCACCTGCTACGAAGAGTATAAGAATGAAGGCAGAGCACCGAGCTGGTGTGTGCATCGCACAGGCTGCAAGAGGAAGCGTGGCTGCCACTCGCTTGTTTTCGGATTCAAATTAGCAGTTGAAAACAGAAAATTCCACTTGCAGCTACTTGTGCTGCTACCTAGTTCTCTTCCAGCTTTCCCTGGAAAGAATTGTGCTGAGCATTATGCTTGGAGATGCAGAGATGACAGTGGTAGAGGCAGCGGAGAATGGAAATAGAGAGTGCAGCGGACAGTTTCTGGGGCTTTACGTGAGGCAACGGGGAAAGTGCAGTCCAGCAGTGGCTTTTCCTTCTGGAGCCTTTTTCTTTGGGAGCAGCTGCTGCAAGTGGGCAACGGAGCTGCGAGAGCGCATGATGTGACGGCACGTCTATGTGAGAAGGAAGCTGCCGAGCCGCAGTGTGTTGTGCTCAGTTTCAAGGCTGCTTGGAGCAGGGGGGGTACTTGAAGAACGCCTTCTTTCTGGACGTGTCCTTCTGGGTGTGCTCGAGCTGCATGGACTCTGCAGCACTGAAGGTGTAAGAAACTGCTTCTGGCCAGGTAGTGTCCAGGAGTGCAACGGCTGCTCCTTCCTTTCTGAAGCAGTCAGAGCATTCTTAGCTGAATGTGCTTGTGAAGAAGCTCTTGGCTGGACATTTGAAATTCGGTGCACTGAGTACATGAACCCGGTGCCCAGCTGCTTCGTTCTTCGCCTTCTGCGGTCGGGACAGAACTGAAGCCCAGCGTTGCCTTTGAGCTTTGCCGCTCTTCAGCGCGTACACTGCACGCATCCACTGTGTGCTCTGCAAGGATTTTCCTCTGCTCAACGTACAATCATTTGCTTGCTGTTTCACAGAGTCCAAACTGTCCATGTAGCTCTCGCTCAGTGAAATGCGTCAGGAGAGAAACACTTGCTGGAGTAGCTTTTCGCTGGCCAGGACTTTCAACACAGCACCACAATTCAGGTAAGAAGCAGGAGAAAGGAAGAACATCTTTTCGTCCTGGCACGTTCTTCTCTGTGAGACGACTATCCGCGTCTTCTCTCCCTGCAAGGCTCTAATGTGTGCGGTGGCACTTGGAACTGAGAATACAGGTGCAGAGAGCACCGCGATCTGACGGCGCTGTGCAGGCTGTAAAGGAAAGAGCACTGCCACTGGAATGTGGTGCAAATACAGGTTCCCACGCGTCGGGGGCAAGCTCTGGGTAAGGCGCTTGAACTAAAACTGTTCTCTGTGCCAGACGGAGCCGAGAATCTTTCCGTAAAGATGCTGGCTACAAAGCAAACAGAATGTGGTGCTACTTCAGCGCTAGAGAGAAATTGCATAGGCCAGGCGTGTTTCGGCAGAAGCAGCAGCCTGCAGCATTTCGCTGCCGGCACCGTGCTCTCTGGGCGACAAGTAGACGACGCTTCGTCTCCAGCAAAACGAAAGCGCCACCTGCTACGAAGAGTATAAGAATGAAGGCAGAGCACCGAGCTGGTGTGTGCATCGCACAGGCTGCAAGAGGAAGCGTGGCTGCCACTCGCTTGTTTTCGGATTCAAATTAGCAGTTGAAAACAGAAAATTCCACTTGCAGCTACTTGTGCTGCTACCTAGTTCTCTTCCAGCTTTCCCTGGAAAGAATTGTGCCAGGGTTTATGCTTGGAGATGCAGAGATGACAGTGGTAGAGGCAGCAGAGAATGGAAATAGAGAGTGCAGCGGACAGTTTCTGGGGCTTTACGTGAGGCAACGGGGAAAGTGCAGTCCAGCAGTGGCTTTTCCTTCTGGAGCCTTTTTCTTTGGGAGCAGCTGCTGCAAGTGGGCAACGGAGCTGCGAGAGTGCATGATGTGACGGCACGTCTATGTGAGAAGGAAGCTGCCGAGCCGCAGTGTGTTGTGCTCAGTTTCAAGGCTGCTTGGAGCAGGGGGGGTACTTGAAGAACGCCTTCTTTCTGGACGTGTCCTTCTGGGTGTGCTCGAGCTGCATGGACTCTGCAGCACTGAAGGTGTAAGAAACTGCTTCTGGCCAGGTAGTGTCCAGGAGTGCAACGGCTGCTCCTTCCTTTCTGAAGCAGTCAGAGCATTCTTAGCTGAATGTGCTTGTGAAGAAGCTCTTGGCTGGACATTTGAAATTCGGTGCACTGAGTACATGAACCCGGTGCCCAGCTGCTTCGTTCTTCGCCTTCTGCGGTCGGGACAGAACTGAAGCCCAGCGATGACTTTAACCGTGCAGCTCTTCAGCGTGTGTACTGCACGCATCCACAGTGTGCTCTGCAAGGATTTTCCTCTGCTCTCGCTCAGCGAAATGAATCAGAAGAGAAACACTGGATGGATTAGCCTTTCGCTGGCCAAGGCTCACAGTACAGCACCACACTCTGGGTGACGAGGAGAACAAAGGAAGAACATCTTTTCGCCCTGCCACGGTCTTCTCTGCGAGACGACTTCCCGCGTCTCTCTCCCTGCAAGGCTCGAATGTGCGCGATGGTACTTGGAACTGAGAAGGCAGGTGCAGAGAGCACCGCGACCTGACGGCGCTGTGCAGGCTGCGAAGGAAAGAGGACTGCCACTGGAATGTGCTGCAAATACAGGTTCCCACGCGTCGGGGACAAGCTCTGGGTAAGGCGCTTGAACTAAAACTGTTCTCTGTGCCAGACGGAGCCGAGAATCTTTCCGTAAAGATGCTGGCTACAAAGCAAACAGAATGTGGTGCTACTTCAGCGCTAGAGAGAAATTGCATCGCCCAGGCGTGTTTCGGCAGAAGCAGCAGCCTGCAGCATTTCGCTGCCGGCACCGTGCTCTCTGGGCGACAAGTAGACAACGCTTCGTCTCCAGCAAAACGAAAGCGCCACCTGCTACGAAGAGTATAAGAATGAAGGCAGAGCACCGAGCTGGTGTGTGCATCGCACAGGCTGCAAGAGGAAGCGTGGCTGCCACTCGCTTGTTTTCGGATTCAAATTAGCAGTTGAAAACAGAAAATTCCACTTGCAGCTACTTGTGCTGCTACCTAGTTCTCTTCCAGCTTTCCCTGGAAAGAATTGTGCTGAGCATTATGCTTGGAGATGCAGAGATGACAGTGGTAGAGGCAGCGGAGAATGGAAATAGAGAGTGCAGCGGACAGTTTCTGGGGCTTTACGTGAGGCAACGGGGAAAGTGCAGTCCAGCAGTGGCTTTTCCTTCTGGAGCCTTTTTCTTTGGGAGCAGCTGCTGCAAGTGGGCAACGGAGCTGCGAGAGTGCATGATGTGACGGCATGTCTATGTGAGAAGGAAGCTGCTGAGCCGCAGTGTGTTGTGCTCAGTTTCAAGGCTGCTTGGAGCAGGGGGGGTACTTGAAGAACGCCTTCTTTCTGGACGTGTCCTTCTGGGTGTGCTCGAGCTGCATGGACTCTGCAGCACTGAAGGTGTAAGAAACTGCTTCTGGCCAGGTAGTGTCCAGGAGTGCAACGGCTGCTCCTTCCTTTCTGAAGCAGTCAGAGCATTCTTAGCTGAATGTGCTTGTGAAGAAGCTCTTGGCTGGACATTTGAAATTCGGTGCACTGAGTACATGAACCCGGTGCCCAGCTGCTTCGTTCTTCGCCTTCTGCGGTCGGGACAGAACTGAAGCCCAGCGATGACTTTAACCGTGCAGCTCTTCAGCGTGTGTACTGCACGCATCCACAGTGTGCTCTGCAAGGATTTTCCTCTGCTCTCGCTCAGCGAAATGAATCAGAAGAGAAACACTGGATGGATTAGCCTTTCGCTGGCCAAGGCTCACAGTACAGCACCACACTCTGGGTGACGAGGAGAACAAAGGAAGAACATCTTTTCGCCCTGCCACGGTCTTCTCTGCGAGACGACTTCCCGCGTCTCTCTCCCTGCAAGGCTCGAATGTGCGCGATGGTACTTGGAACTGAGAAGGCAGGTGCAGAGAGCACCGCGACCTGACGGCGCTGTGCAGGCTGCGAAGGAAAGAGGACTGCCACTGGAATGTGCTGCAAATACAGGTTCCCACGCGTCGGGGACAAGCTCTGGGTAAGGCGCTTGAACTAAAACTGTTCTCTGTGCCAGACGGAGCCGAGAATCTTTCCGTAAAGATGCTGGCTACAAAGCAAACAGAATGTGGTGCTACTTCAGCGCTAGAGAGAAATTGCATCGCCCAGGCGTGTTTCGGCAGAAGCAGCAGCCTGCAGCATTTCGCTGCCGGCACCGTGCTCTCTGGGCGACAAGTAGACGACGCTTCGTCTCCAGCAAAACGAAAGCGCCACCTGCTACGAAGAGTATAAGAATGAAGGCAGAGCACCGAGCTGGTGTGTGCATCGCACAGGCTGCAAGAGGAAGCGTGGCTGCCACTCGCTTGTTTTCGGATTCAAATTAGCAGTTGAAAACAGAAAATTCCACTTGCAGCTACTTGTGCTGCTACCTAGTTCTCTTCCAGCTTTCCCTGGAAAGAATTGTGCTGAGCATTATGCTTGGAGATGCAGAGATGACAGTGGTAGAGGCAGCGGAGAATGGAAATAGAGAGTGCAGCGGACAGTTTCTGGGGCTTTATGTGAGGCAACGGGGAAAGTGCAGTCCAGCAGTGGCTTTTCCTTCTGGAGCCTTTTTCTTTGGGAGCAGCTGCTGCAAGTGGGCAACGGAGCTGCGAGAGCGCATGATGTGACGGCACGTCTATGTGAGAAGGAAGCTGCCGAGCCGCAGTGTGTTGTGCTCAGTTTCAAGGCTGCTTGGAGCAGGGGGGGTACTTGAAGAACGCCTTCTTTCTGGACGTGTCCTTCTGGGTGTGCTCGAGCTGCATGGACTCTGCAGCACTGAAGGTGTAAGAAACTGCTTCTGGCCAGGTAGTGTCCAGGAGTGCAACGGCTGCTCCTTCCTTTCTGAAGCAGTCAGAGCATTCTTAGCTGAATGTGCTTGTGAAGAAGCTCTTGGCTGGACATTTGAAATTCGGTGCACTGAGTACATGAACCCGGTGCCCAGCTGCTTCGTTCTTCGCCTTCTGCGGTCGGGACAGAACTGAAGCCCAGCGTTGCCTTTGAGCTTTGCCGCTCTTCAGCGCGTACACTGCACGCATCCACTGTGTGCTCTGCAAGGATTTTCCTCTGCTCAACGTACAATCATTTGCTTGCTGTTTCACAGAGTCCAAACTGTCCATGTAGCTCTCGCTCAGTGAAATGCGTCAGGAGAGAAACACTTGCTGGAGTAGCTTTTCGCTGGCCAGGACTTTCAACACAGCACCACAATTCAGGTAAGAAGCAGGAGAAAGGAAGAACATCTTTTCGTCCTGGCACGTTCTTCTCTGTGAGACGACTATCCGCGTCTTCTCTCCCTGCAAGGCTCTAATGTGTGCGGTGGCACTTGGAACTGAGAAGGCAGGTGCAGAGAGCACCGCGATCTGACGGCGCTGTGCAGGCTGTAAAGGAAAGAGCACTGCCACTGGAATGTGGTGCAAATACAGGTTCCCACGCGTCGGGGGCAAGCTCTGGGTAAGGCGCTTGAACTAAAACTGTTCTCTGTGCCAGACGGAGCCGAGAATCTTTCCGTAAAGATGCTGGCTACAAAGCAAACAGAATGTGGTGCTACTTCAGCGCTAGAGAGAAATTGCATAGGCCAGGCGTGTTTCGGCAGAAGCAGCAGCCTGCAGCATTTCGCTGCCGGCACCGTGCTCTCTGGGCGACAAGTAGACGACGCTTCGTCTCCAGCAAAACGAAAGCGCCACCTGCTACGAAGAGTATAAGAATGAAGGCAGAGCATCGAGCTGGTGTGTGCATCGCACAGGCTGCAAGAGGAAGCGTGGCTGCCACTCGCTTGTTTTCGGATTCAAATTAGCAGTTGAAAACAGAAAATTCCACTTGCAGCTACTTGTGCTGCTACCTAGTTCTCTTCCAGCTTTCCCTGGAAAGAATTGTGCTGAGCATTATGCTTGGAGATGCAGAGATGACAGTGGTAGAGGCAGCGGAGAATGGAAATAGAGAGTGCAGCGGACAGTTTCTGGGGCTTTACGTGAGGCAACGGGGAAAGTGCAGTCCAGCAGTGGCTTTTCCTTCTGGAGCCTTTTTCTTTGGGAGCAGCTGCTGCAAGTGGGCAACGGAGCTGCGAGAGTGCATGATGTGACGGCACGTCTATGTGAGAAGGAAGCTGCCGAGCCGCAGTGTGTTGTGCTCAGTTTCAAGGCTGCTTGGAGCAGGGGGGGTACTTGAAGAACGCCTTCTTTCTGGACGTGTCCTTCTGGGTGTGCTCGAGCTGCATGGACTCTGCAGCACTGAAGGTGTAAGAAACTGCTTCTGGCCAGGTAGTGTCCAGGAGTGCAACGGCTGCTCCTTCCTTTCTGAAGCAGTCAGAGCATTCTTAGCTGAATGTGCTTGTGAAGAAGCTCTTGGCTGGACATTTGAAATTCGGTGCACTGAGTACATGAACCCGGTGCCCAGCTGCTTCGTTCTTCGCCTTCTGCGGTCGGGACAGAACTGAAGCCCAGCGATGACTTTAACCGTGCAGCTCTTCAGCGTGTGTACTGCACGCATCCACAGTGTGCTCTGCAAGGATTTTCCTCTGCTCTCGCTCAGCGAAATGAATCAGAAGAGAAACACTGGATGGATTAGCCTTTCGCTGGCCAAGGCTCACAGTACAGCACCACACTCTGGGTGACGAGGAGAACAAAGGAAGAACATCTTTTCGCCCTGCCACGGTCTTCTCTGCGAGACGACTTCCCGCGTCTCTCTCCCTGCAAGGCTCGAATGTGCGCGATGGTACTTGGAACTGAGAAGGCAGGTGCAGAGAGCACCGCGACCTGACGGCGCTGTGCAGGCTGCGAAGGAAAGAGGACTGCCACTGGAATGTGCTGCAAATACAGGTTCCCACGCGTCGGGGACAAGCTCTGGGTAAGGCGCTTGAACTAAAACTGTTCTCTGTGCCAGACGGAGCCGAGAATCTTTCCGTAAAGATGCTGGCTACAAAGCAAACAGAATGTGGTGCTACTTCAGCGCTAGAGAGAAATTGCATAGGCCAGGCGTGTTTCGGCAGAAGCAGCAGCCTGCAGCATTTCGCTGCCGGCACCGTGCTCTCTGGGCGACAAGTAGACGACGGTTCGTCTCCAGCAAAACGAAAGCGCCACCTGCTACGAAGAGTATAAGAATGAAGGCAGAGCACCGAGCTGGTGTGTGCATCGCACAGGCTGCAAGAGGAAGCGTGGCTGCCACTCGCTTGTTTTCGGATTCAAATTAGCAGTTGAAAACAGAAAATTCCACTTGCAGCTACTTGTGCTGCTACCTAGTTCTCTTCCAGCTTTCCCTGGAAAGAATTGTGCTGAGCATTATGCTTGGAGATGCAGAGATGACAGTGGTAGAGGCAGCGGAGAATGGAAATAGAGAGTGCAGCGGACAGTTTCTGGGGCTTTACGTGAGGCAACGGGGAAAGTGCAGTCCAGCAGTGGCTTTTCCTTCTGGAGCCTTTTTCTTTGGGAGCAGCTGCTGCAAGTGGGCAACGGAGCTGCGAGAGCGCATGATGTGACGGCACGTCTATGTGAGAAGGAAGCTGCCGAGCCGCAGTGTGTTGTGCTCAGTTTCAAGGCTGCTTGGAGCAGGGGGGGTACTTGAAGAACGCCTTCTTTCTGGACGTGTCCTTCTGGGTGTGCTCGAGCTGCATGGACTCTGCAGCACTGAAGGTGTAAGAAACTGCTTCTGGCCAGGTAGTGTCCAGGAGTGCAACGGCTGCTCCTTCCTTTCTGAAGCAGTCAGAGCATTCTTAGCTGAATGTGCTTGTGAAGAAGCTCTTGGCTGGACATTTGAAATTCGGTGCACTGAGTACATGAACCCGGTGCCCAGCTGCTTCGTTCTTCGCCTTCTGCGGTCGGGACAGAACTGAAGCCCAGCGATGACTTTAACCGTGCAGCTCTTCAGCGTGTGTACTGCACGCATCCACAGTGTGCTCTGCAAGGATTTTCCTCTGCTCTCGCTCAGCGAAATGAATCAGAAGAGAAACACTGGATGGATTAGCCTTTCGCTGGCCAAGGCTCACAGTACAGCACCACACTCTGGGTGACGAGGAGAACAAAGGAAGAACATCTTTTCGCCCTGCCACGGTCTTCTCTGCGAGACGACTTCCCGCGTCTCTCTCCCTGCAAGGCTCGAATGTGCGCGATGGTACTTGGAACTGAGAAGGCAGGTGCAGAGAGCACCGCGACCTGACGGCGCTGTGCAGGCTGCGAAGGAAAGAGGACTGCCACTGGAATGTGCTGCAAATACAGGTTCCCACGCGTCGGGGACAAGCTCTGGGTAAGGCGCTTGAACTAAAACTGTTCTCTGTGCCAGACGGAGCCGAGAATCTTTCCGTAAAGATGCTGGCTACAAAGCAAACAGAATGTGGTGCTACTTCAGCGCTAGAGAGAAATTGCATCGCCCAGGCGTGTTTCGGCAGAAGCAGCAGCCTGCAGCATTTCGCTGCCGGCACCGTGCTCTCTGGGCGACAAGTAGACGACGCTTCGTCTCCAGCAAAACGAAAGCGCCACCTGCTACGAAGAGTATAAGAATGAAGGCAGAGCACCGAGCTGGTGTGTGCATCGCACAGGCTGCAAGAGGAAGCGTGGCTGCCACTCGCTTGTTTTCGGATTCAAATTAGCAGTTGAAAACAGAAAATTCCACTTGCAGCTACTTGTGCTGCTACCTAGTTCTCTTCCAGCTTTCCCTGGAAAGAATTGTGCTGAGCATTATGCTTGGAGATGCAGAGATGACAGTGGTAGAGGCAGCGGAGAATGGAAATAGAGAGTGCAGCGGACAGTTTCTGGGGCTTTATGTGAGGCAACGGGGAAAGTGCAGTCCAGCAGTGGCTTTTCCTTCTGGAGCCTTTTTCTTTGGGAGCAGCTGCTGCAAGTGGGCAACGGAGCTGCGAGAGCGCATGATGTGACGGCACGTCTATGTGAGAAGGAAGCTGCCGAGCCGCAGTGTGTTGTGCTCAGTTTCAAGGCTGCTTGGAGCAGGGGGGGTACTTGAAGAACGCCTTCTTTCTGGACGTGTCCTTCTGGGTGTGCTCGAGCTGCATGGACTCTGCAGCACTGAAGGTGTAAGAAACTGCTTCTGGCCAGGTAGTGTCCAGGAGTGCAACGGCTGCTCCTTCCTTTCTGAAGCAGTCAGAGCATTCTTAGCTGAATGTGCTTGTGAAGAAGCTCTTGGCTGGACATTTGAAATTCGGTGCACTGAGTACATGAACCCGGTGCCCAGCTGCTTCGTTCTTCGCCTTCTGCGGTCGGGACAGAACTGAAGCCCAGCGTTGCCTTTGAGCTTTGCCGCTCTTCAGCGCGTACACTGCACGCATCCACTGTGTGCTCTGCAAGGATTTTCCTCTGCTCAACGTACAATCATTTGCTTGCTGTTTCACAGAGTCCAAACTGTCCATGTAGCTCTCGCTCAGTGAAATGCGTCAGGAGAGAAACACTTGCTGGAGTAGCTTTTCGCTGGCCAGGACTTTCAACACAGCACCACAATTCAGGTAAGAAGCAGGAGAAAGGAAGAACATCTTTTCGTCCTGGCACGTTCTTCTCTGTGAGACGACTATCCGCGTCTTCTCTCCCTGCAAGGCTCTAATGTGTGCGGTGGCACTTGGAACTGAGAAGGCAGGTGCAGAGAGCACCGCGATCTGACGGCGCTGTGCAGGCTGTAAAGGAAAGAGCACTGCCACTGGAATGTGGTGCAAATACAGGTTCCCACGCGTCGGGGGCAAGCTCTGGGTAAGGCGCTTGAACTAAAACTGTTCTCTGTGCCAGACGGAGCCGAGAATCTTTCCGTAAAGATGCTGGCTACAAAGCAAACAGAATGTGGTGCTACTTCAGCGCTAGAGAGAAATTGCATAGGCCAGGCGTGTTTCGGCAGAAGCAGCAGCCTGCAGCATTTCGCTGCCGGCACCGTGCTCTCTGGGCGACAAGTAGACGACGCTTCGTCTCCAGCAAAACGAAAGCGCCACCTGCTACGAAGAGTATAAGAATGAAGGCAGAGCATCGAGCTGGTGTGTGCATCGCACAGGCTGCAAGAGGAAGCGTGGCTGCCACTCGCTTGTTTTCGGATTCAAATTAGCAGTTGAAAACAGAAAATTCCACTTGCAGCTACTTGTGCTGCTACCTAGTTCTCTTCCAGCTTTCCCTGGAAAGAATTGTGCTGAGCATTATGCTTGGAGATGCAGAGATGACAGTGGTAGAGGCAGCGGAGAATGGAAATAGAGAGTGCAGCGGACAGTTTCTGGGGCTTTACGTGAGGCAACGGGGAAAGTGCAGTCCAGCAGTGGCTTTTCCTTCTGGAGCCTTTTTCTTTGGGAGCAGCTGCTGCAAGTGGGCAACGGAGCTGCGAGAGTGCATGATGTGACGGCACGTCTATGTGAGAAGGAAGCTGCCGAGCCGCAGTGTGTTGTGCTCAGTTTCAAGGCTGCTTGGAGCAGGGGGGGTACTTGAAGAACGCCTTCTTTCTGGACGTGTCCTTCTGGCTGTGCTCGAGCTGCATGGACTCTGCAGCACTGAAGGTGTAAGAAACTGCTTCTGGCCAGGTAGTGTCCAGGAGTGCAACGGCTGCTCCTTCCTTTCTGAAGCAGTCAGAGCATTCTTAGCTGAATGTGCTTGTGAAGAAGCTCTTGGCTGGACATTTGAAATTCGGTGCACTGAGTACATGAACCCGGTGCCCAGCTGCTTCGTTCTTCGCCTTCTGCGGTCGGGACAGAACTGAAGCCCAGCGATGACTTTAACCGTGCAGCTCTTCAGCGTGTGTACTGCACGCATCCACAGTGTGCTCTGCAAGGATTTTCCTCTGCTCTCGCTCAGCGAAATGAATCAGAAGAGAAACACTGGATGGATTAGCCTTTCGCTGGCCAAGGCTCACAGTACAGCACCACACTCTGGGTGACGAGGAGAACAAAGGAAGAACATCTTTTCGCCCTGCCACGGTCTTCTCTGCGAGACGACTTCCCGCGTCTCTCTCCCTGCAAGGCTCGAATGTGCGCGATGGTACTTGGAACTGAGAAGGCAGGTGCAGAGAGCACCGCGACCTGACGGCGCTGTGCAGGCTGCGAAGGAAAGAGGACTGCCACTGGAATGTGCTGCAAATACAGGTTCCCACGCGTCGGGGACAAGCTCTGGGTAAGGCGCTTGAACTAAAACTGTTCTCTGTGCCAGACGGAGCCGAGAATCTTTCCGTAAAGATGCTGGCTACAAAGCAAACAGAATGTGGTGCTACTTCAGCGCTAGAGAGAAATTGCATAGGCCAGGCGTGTTTCGGCAGAAGCAGCAGCCTGCAGCATTTCGCTGCCGGCACCGTGCTCTCTGGGCGACAAGTAGACGACGGTTCGTCTCCAGCAAAACGAAAGCGCCACCTGCTACGAAGAGTATAAGAATGAAGGCAGAGCACCGAGCTGGTGTGTGCATCGCACAGGCTGCAAGAGGAAGCGTGGCTGCCACTCGCTTGTTTTCGGATTCAAATTAGCAGTTGAAAACAGAAAATTCCACTTGCAGCTACTTGTGCTGCTACCTAGTTCTCTTCCAGCTTTCCCTGGAAAGAATTGTGCTGAGCATTATGCTTGGAGATGCAGAGATGACAGTGGTAGAGGCAGCGGAGAATGGAAATAGAGAGTGCAGCGGACAGTTTCTGGGGCTTTACGTGAGGCAACGGGGAAAGTGCAGTCCAGCAGTGGCTTTTCCTTCTGGAGCCTTTTTCTTTGGGAGCAGCTGCTGCAAGTGGGCAACGGAGCTGCGAGAGCGCATGATGTGACGGCACGTCTATGTGAGAAGGAAGCTGCCGAGCCGCAGTGTGTTGTGCTCAGTTTCAAGGCTGCTTGGAGCAGGGGGGGTACTTGAAGAACGCCTTCTTTCTGGACGTGTCCTTCTGGGTGTGCTCGAGCTGCATGGACTCTGCAGCACTGAAGGTGTAAGAAACTGCTTCTGGCCAGGTAGTGTCCAGGAGTGCAACGGCTGCTCCTTCCTTTCTGAAGCAGTCAGAGCATTCTTAGCTGAATGTGCTTGTGAAGAAGCTCTTGGCTGGACATTTGAAATTCGGTGCACTGAGTACATGAACCCGGTGCCCAGCTGCTTCGTTCTTCGCCTTCTGCGGTCGGGACAGAACTGAAGCCCAGCGTTGCCTTTGAGCTTTGCCGCTCTTCAGCGCGTACACTGCACACATCCACAGTGTGCTCTGCAAGGATTTTCCTCTGCTCAACGTACAATCATTTGCTTGCTGTTTCACAGAGTCCAAACTGTCCATGTAGCTCTCGCTCAGTGAAATGCGTCAGGAGAGAAACACTTGCTGGAGTAGCTTTTCGCTGGCCAGGACTTTCAACACAGCACCACAATTCAGGTAAGAAGCAGGAGAAAGGAAGAACATCTTTTCGTCCTGGCACGTTCTTCTCTGTGAGACGACTATCCGCGTCTTCTCTCCCTGCAAGGCTCTAATGTGTGCGGTGGCACTTGGAACTGAGAAGGCAGGTGCAGAGAGCACCGCGATCTGACGGCGCTGTGCAGGCTGTAAAGGAAAGAGCACTGCCACTGGAATGTGCTGCAAATACAGGTTCCCACGCGTCGGGGGCAAGCTCTGGGTAAGGCGGTTGAACTAAAACTGTTCTCTGTGCCAGACGGAGCCGAGAATCTTTCCGTAAAGATGCTGGCTACAAAGCAAACAGAATGTGGTGCTACTTCAGCGCTAGAGAGAAATTGCATAGGCCAGGCGTGTTTCGGCAGAAGCAGCAGCCTGCAGCATTTCGCTGCCGGCACCGTGCTCTCTGGGCGACAAGTAGACGACGCTTCGTCTCCAGCAAAACGAAAGCGCCACCTGCTACGAAGAGTATAAGAATGAAGGCAGAGCACCGAGCTGGTGTGTGCATCGCACAGGCTGCAAGAGGAAGCGTGGCTGCCACTCGCTTGTTTTCGGATTCAAATTAGCAGTTGAAAACAGAAAATTCCACTTGCAGCTACTTGTGCTGCTACCTAGTTCTCTTCCAGCTTTCCCTGGAAAGAATTGTGCCAGGGTTTATGCTTGGAGATGCAGAGATGACAGTGGTAGAGGCAGCAGAGAATGGAAATAGAGAGTGCAGCGGACAGTTTCTGGGGCTTTACGTGAGGCAACGGGGAAAGTGCAGTCCAGCAGTGGCTTTTCCTTCTGGAGCCTTTTTCTTTGGGAGCAGCTGCTGCAAGTGGGCAACGGAGCTGCGAGAGTGCATGATGTGACGGCACGTCTATGTGAGAAGGAAGCTGCCGAGCCGCAGTGTGTTGTGCTCAGTTTCAAGGCTGCTTGGAGCAGGGGGGGTACTTGAAGAACGCCTTCTTTCTGGACGTGTCCTTCTGGCTGTGCTCGAGCTGCATGGACTCTGCAGCACTGAAGGTGTAAGAAACTGCTTCTGGCCAGGTAGTGTCCAGGAGTGCAACGGCTGCTCCTTCCTTTCTGAAGCAGTCAGAGCATTCTTAGCTGAATGTGCTTGTGAAGAAGCTCTTGGCTGGACATTTGAAATTCGGTGCACTGAGTACATGAACCCGGTGCCCAGCTGCTTCGTTCTTCGCCTTCTGCGGTCGGGACAGAACTGAAGCCCAGCGATGACTTTAACCGTGCAGCTCTTCAGCGTGTGTACTGCACGCATCCACAGTGTGCTCTGCAAGGATTTTCCTCTGCTCTCGCTCAGCGAAATGAATCAGAAGAGAAACACTGGATGGATTAGCCTTTCGCTGGCCAAGGCTCACAGTACAGCACCACACTCTGGGTGACGAGGAGAACAAAGGAAGAACATCTTTTCGCCCTGCCACGGTCTTCTCTGCGAGACGACTTCCCGCGTCTCTCTCCCTGCAAGGCTCGAATGTGCGCGATGGTACTTGGAACTGAGAAGGCAGGTGCAGAGAGCACCGCGACCTGACGGCGCTGTGCAGGCTGCGAAGGAAAGAGGACTGCCACTGGAATGTGCTGCAAATACAGGTTCCCACGCCTCGGGGACAAGCTCTGGGTAAGGCGCTTGAACTAAAACTGTTCTCTGTGCCAGACGGAGCCGAGAATCTTTCCGTAAAGATGCTGGCTACAAAGCAAACAGAATGTGGTGCTACTTCAGCGCTAGAGAGAAATTGCATCGCCCAGGCGTGTTTCGGCAGAAGCAGCAGCCTGCAGCATTTCGCTGCCGGCACCGTGCTCTCTGGGCGACAAGTAGACGACGCTTCGTCTCCAGCAAAACGAAAGCGCCACCTGCTACGAAGAGTATAAGAATGAAGGCAGAGCACCGAGCTGGTGTGTGCATCGCACAGGCTGCAAGAGGAAGCGTGGCTGCCACTCGCTTGTTTTCGGATTCAAATTAGCAGTTGAAAACAGAAAATTCCACTTGCAGCTACTTGTGCTGCTACCTAGTTCTCTTCCAGCTTTCCCTGGAAAGAATTGTGCTGAGCATTATGCTTGGAGATGCAGAGATGACAGTGGTAGAGGCAGCGGAGAATGGAAATAGAGAGTGCAGCGGACAGTTTCTGGGGCTTTACGTGAGGCAACGGGGAAAGTGCAGTCCAGCAGTGGCTTTTCCTTCTGGAGCCTTTTTCTTTGGGAGCAGCTGCTGCAAGTGGGCAACGGAGCTGCGAGAGTGCATGATGTGACGGCATGTCTATGTGAGAAGGAAGCTGCTGAGCCGCAGTGTGTTGTGCTCAGTTTCAAGGCTGCTTGGAGCAGGGGGGGTACTTGAAGAACGCCTTCTTTCTGGACGTGTCCTTCTGGGTGTGCTCGAGCTGCATGGACTCTGCAGCACTGAAGGTGTAAGAAACTGCTTCTGGCCAGGTAGTGTCCAGGAGTGCAACGGCTGCTCCTTCCTTTCTGAAGCAGTCAGAGCATTCTTAGCTGAATGTGCTTGTGAAGAAGCTCTTGGCTGGACATTTGAAATTCGGTGCACTGAGTACATGAACTCGGTGCCCAGCTGCTTCGTTCTTCGCCTTCTGCGGTCGGGACAGAACTGAAGCCCAGCGATGACTTTAACCGTGCAGCTCTTCAGCGTGTGTACTGCACGCATCCACAGTGTGCTCTGCAAGGATTTTCCTCTGCTCTCGCTCAGCGAAATGAATCAGAAGAGAAACACTGGATGGATTAGCCTTTCGCTGGCCAAGGCTCACAGTACAGCACCACACTCTGGGTGACGAGGAGAACAAAGGAAGAACATCTTTTCGCCCTGCCACGGTCTTCTCTGCGAGACGACTTCCCGCGTCTCTCTCCCTGCAAGGCTCGAATGTGCGCGATGGTACTTGGAACTGAGAAGGCAGGTGCAGAGAGCACCGCGACCTGACGGCGCTGTGCAGGCTGCGAAGGAAAGAGGACTGCCACTGGAATGTGGTGCAAATACAGGTTCCCACGCCTCGGGGACAAGCTCTGGGTAAGGCGCTTGAACTAAAACTGTTCTCTGTGCCAGACGGAGCCGAGAATCTTTCCGTAAAGATGCTGGCTACAAAGCAAACAGAATGTGGTGCTACTTCAGCGCTAGAGAGAAATTGCATCGCCCAGGCGTGTTTCGGCAGAAGCAGCAGCCTGCAGCATTTCGCTGCCGGCACCGTGCTCTCTGGGCGACAAGTAGACGACGCTTCGTCTCCAGCAAAACGAAAGCGCCACCTGCTACGAAGAGTATAAGAATGAAGGCAGAGCACCGAGCTGGTGTGTGCATCGCACAGGCTGCAAGAGGAAGCGTGGCTGCCACTCGCTTGTTTTCGGATTCAAATTAGCAGTTGAAAACAGAAAATTCCACTTGCAGCTACTTGTGCTGCTACCTAGTTCTCTTCCAGCTTTCCCTGGAAAGAATTGTGCTGAGCATTATGCTTGGAGATGCAGAGATGACAGTGGTAGAGGCAGCGGAGAATGGAAATAGAGAGTGCAGCGGACAGTTTCTGGGGCTTTATGTGAGGCAACGGGGAAAGTGCAGTCCAGCAGTGGCTTTTCCTTCTGGAGCCTTTTTCTTTGGGAGCAGCTGCTGCAAGTGGGCAACGGAGCTGCGAGAGTGCATGATGTGACGGCACGTCTATGTGAGAAGGAAGCTGCCGAGCCGCAGTGTGTTGTGCTCAGTTTCAAGGCTGCTTGGAGCAGGGGGGGTACTTGAAGAACGCCTTCTTTCTGGACGTGTCCTTCTGGGTGTGCTCGAGCTGCATGGACTCTGCAGCACTGAAGGTGTAAGAAACTGCTTGTGGCCAGGTAGTGTCCAGGAGTGCAACGGCTGCTCCTTCCTTTCTGAAGCAGTCAGAGCATTCTTAGCTGAATGTGCTTGTGAAGAAGCTCTTGGCTGGACATTTGAAATTCGGTGCACTGAGTACATGAACCCGGTGCCCAGCTGCTTCGTTCTTCGCCTTCTGCGGTCGGGACAGAACTGAAGCCCAGCGTTGCCTTTGAGCTTTGCCGCTCTTCAGCGCGTACACTGCACGCATCCACTGTGTGCTCTGCAAGGATTTTCCTCTGCTCAACGTACAATCATTTGCTTGCTGTTTCACAGAGTCCAAACTGTCCATGTAGCTCTCGCTCAGTGAAATGCGTCAGGAGAGAAACACTTGCTGGAGTAGCTTTTCGCTGGCCAGGACTTTCAACACAGCACCACAATTCAGGTAAGAAGCAGGAGAAAGGAAGAACATCTTTTCGTCCTGGCACGTTCTTCTCTGTGAGACGACTATCCGCGTCTTCTCTCCCTGCAAGGCTCTAATGTGTGCGGTGGCACTTGGAACTGAGAAGGCAGGTGCAGAGAGCACCGCGATCTGACGGCGCTGTGCAGGCTGTAAAGGAAAGAGCACTGCCACTGGAATGTGCTGCAAATACAGGTTCCCACGCGTCGGGGGCAAGCTCTGGGTAAGGCGCTTGAACTAAAACTGTTCTCTGTGCCAGACGGAGCCGAGAATCTTTCCGTAAAGATGCTGGCTACAAAGCAAACAGAATGTGGTGCTACTTCAGCGCTAGAGAGAAATTGCATCGCCCAGGCGTGTTTCGGCAGAAGCAGCAGCCTGCAGCATTTCGCTGCCGGCACCGTGCTCTCTGGGAGACAAGTAGACGACGGTTCGTCTCCAGCAAAACGAAAGCGCCACCTGCTACGAACAGCATAAGAATGAAGGCAGAGCACCGAGCTGGTGTGTGCATCGCACAGGCTGCAAGAGGAAGCGTGGCTGCCACTCGCTTGTTTTCGGATTCAAATTAGCAGTTGAAAACAGAAAATTCCACTTGCAGCTACTTGTGCTGCTACTTAGTTCTCTTCCAGCTTTCCCTGGAAAGAATTGTGCCAGGGTTTATGCTTGGAGATGCAGAGATGACAGTGGTAGAGGCAGCGGAGAATGGAAATAGAGAGTGCAGCGGACAGTTTCTGGGGCTTTACGTGAGGCAACGGGGAAAGTGCAGTCCAGCAGTGGCTTTTCCTTCTGGAGCCTTTTTCTTTGGGAGCAGCTGCTGCAAGTGGGCAACGGAGCTGCGAGAGTGCATGATGTGACGGCACGTCTATGTGAGAAGGAAGCTGCCGAGCCGCAGTGTGTTGTGCTCAGTTTCAAGGCTGCTTGGAGCAGGGGGGGTACTTGAAGAACGCCTTCTTTCTGGACGTGTCCTTCTGGGTGTGCTCGAGCTGCATGGACTCTGCAGCACTGAAGGTGTAAGAAACTGCTTCTGGCCAGGTAGTGTCCAGGAGTGCAACGGCTGCTCCTTCCTTTCTGAAGCAGTCAGAGCATTCTTAGCTGAATGTGCTTGTGAAGAAGCTCTTGGCTGGACATTTGAAATTCGGTGCACTGAGTACATGAACCCGGTGCCCAGCTGCTTCGTTCTTCGCCTTCTGCGGTCGGGACAGAACTGAAGCCCAGCGATGACTTTAACCGTGCAGCTCTTCAGCGTGTGTACTGCACGCATCCACAGTGTGCTCTGCAAGGATTTTCCTCTGCTCTCGCTCAGCGAAATGAATCAGAAGAGAAACACTGGATGGATTAGCCTTTCGCTGGCCAAGGCTCACAGTACAGCACCACACTCTGGGTGACGAGGAGAACAAAGGAAGAACATCTTTTCGCCCTGCCACGGTCTTCTCTGCGAGACGACTTCCCGCGTCTCTCTCCCTGCAAGGCTCGAATGTGCGCGATGGTACTTGGAACTGAGAAGGCAGGTGCAGAGAGCACCGCGACCTGACGGCGCTGTGCAGGCTGCGAAGGAAAGAGGACTGCCACTGGAATGTGCTGCAAATACAGGTTCCCACGCGTCGGGGACAAGCTCTGGGTAAGGCGCTTGAACTAAAACTGTTCTCTGTGCCAGACGGAGCCGAGAATCTTTCCGTAAAGATGCTGGCTACAAAGCAAACAGAATGTGGTGCTACTTCAGCGCTAGAGAGAAATTGCATCGCCCAGGCGTGTTTGCACAGAAGCAGCAGCCTGCAGCATTTCGCTGCCGGCACCGTGCTCTCTGGGCGACAAGTAGACGACGGTTCGTCTCCAGCAAAACGAAAGCGCCACCTGCTACGAAGAGTATAAGAATGAAGGCAGAGCACCGAGCTGGTGTGTGCATCGCACAGGCTGCAAGAGGAAGCGTGGCTGCCACTCGCTTGTTTTCGGATTCAAATTAGCAGTTGAAAACAGAAAATTCCACTTGCAGCTACTTGTGCTGCTACCTAGTTCTCTTCCAGCTTTCCCTGGAAAGAATTGTGCTGAGCATTATGCTTGGAGATGCAGAGATGACAGTGGTAGAGGCAGCGGAGAATGGAAATAGAGAGTGCAGCGGACAGTTTCTGGGGCTTTACGTGAGGCAACGGGGAAAGTGCAGTCCAGCAGTGGCTTTTCCTTCTGGAGCCTTTTTCTTTGGGAGCAGCTGCTGCAAGTGGGCAACGGAGCTGCGAGAGTGCATGATGTGACGGCACGTCTATGTGAGAAGGAAGCTGCCGAGCCGCAGTGTGTTGTGCTCAGTTTCAAGGCTGCTTGGAGCAGGGGGGGTACTTGAAGAACGCCTTCTTTCTGGACGTGTCCTTCTGGCTGTGCTCGAGCTGCATGGACTCTGCAGCACTGAAGGTGTAAGAAACTGCTTCTGGCCAGGTAGTGTCCAGGAGTGCAACGGCTGCTCCTTCCTTTCTGAAGCAGTCAGAGCATTCTTAGCTGAATGTGCTTGTGAAGAAGCTCTTGGCTGGACATTTGAAATTCGGTGCACTGAGTACATGAACCCGGTGCCCAGCTGCTTCGTTCTTCGCCTTCTGCGGTCGGGACAGAACTGAAGCCCAGCGTTGCCTTTGAGCTTTGCCGCTCTTCAGCGCGTACACTGCACGCATCCACAGTGTGCTCTGCAAGGATTTTCCTCTGCTCTCGCTCAGCGAAATGAATCAGAAGAGAAACACTGGATGGATTAGCCTTTCGCTGGCCAAGGCTCACAGTACAGCACCACACTCTGGGTGACGAGGAGAACAAAGGAAGAACATCTTTTCGCCCTGCCACGGTCTTCTCTGCGAGACGACTTCCCGCGTCTCTCTCCCTGCAAGGCTCGAATGTGCGCGATGGTACTTGGAACTGAGAAGGCAGGTGCAGAGAGCACCGCGACCTGACGGCGCTGTGCAGGCTGCGAAGGAAAGAGGACTGCCACTGGAATGTGGTGCAAATACAGGTTCCCACGCGTCGGGGACAAGCTCTGGGTAAGGCGGTTGAACTAAAACTGTTCTCTGTGTCAGACGGAGCCGAGAATCTTTCCGTAAAGATGCTGGCTACAAAGCAAACAGAATGTGGTGCTACTTCAGCGCTAGAGAGAAATTGCATCGCCCAGGCGTGTTTGCACAGAAGCAGCAGCCTGCAGCATTTCGCTGCCGGCACCGTGCTCTCTGGGCGACAAGTAGACGACGCTTCGTCTCCAGCAAAACGAAAGCGCCACCTGCTACGAAGAGTATAAGAATGAAGGCAGAGCACCGAGCTGGTGTGTGCATCGCACAGGCTGCAAGAGGAAGCGTGGCTGCCACTCGCTTGTTTTCGGATTCAAATTAGCAGTTGAAAACAGAAAATTCCACTTGCAGCTACTTGTGCTGCTACCTAGTTCTCTTCCAGCTTTCCCTGGAAAGAATTGTGCTGAGCATTATGCTTGGAGATGCAGAGATGACAGTGGTAGAGGCAGCGGAGAATGGAAATAGAGAGTGCAGCGGACAGTTTCTGGGGCTTTACGTGAGGCAACGGGGAAAGTGCAGTCCAGCAGTGGCTTTTCCTTCTGGAGCCTTTTTCTTTGGGAGCAGCTGCTGCAAGTGGGCAACGGAGCTGCGAGAGTGCATGATGTGACGGCACGTCTATGTGAGAAGGAAGCTGCCGAGCCGCAGTGTGTTGTGCTCAGTTTCAAGGCTGCTTGGAGCAGGGGGGGTACTTGAAGAACGCCTTCTTTCTGGACGTGTCCTTCTGGGTGTGCTCGAGCTGCATGGACTCTGCAGCACTGAAGGTGTAAGAAACTGCTTCTGGCCAGGTAGTGTCCAGGAGTGCAACGGCTGCTCCTTCCTTTCTGAAGCAGTCAGAGCATTCTTAGCTGAATGTGCTTGTGAAGAAGCTCTTGGCTGGACATTTGAAATTCGGTGCACTGAGTACATGAACCCGGTGCCCAGCTGCTTCGTTCTTCGCCTTCTGCGGTCGGGACAGAACTGAAGCCCAGCGATGACTTTAACCGTGCAGCTCTTCAGCGTGTGTACTGCACGCATCCACAGTGTGCTCTGCAAGGATTTTCCTCTGCTCTCGCTCAGCGAAATGAATCAGAAGAGAAACACTGGATGGATTAGCCTTTCGCTGGCCAAGGCTCACAGTACAGCACCACACTCTGGGTGACGAGGAGAACAAAGGAAGAACATCTTTTCGCCCTGCCACGGTCTTCTCTGCGAGACGACTTCCCGCGTCTCTCTCCCTGCAAGGCTCGAATGTGCGCGATGGTACTTGGAACTGAGAAGGCAGGTGCAGAGAGCACCGCGACCTGACGGCGCTGTGCAGGCTGCGAAGGAAAGAGGACTGCCACTGGAATGTGGTGCAAATACAGGTTCCCACGCCTCGGGGACAAGCTCTGGGTAAGGCGCTTGAACTAAAACTGTTCTCTGTGCCAGACGGAGCCGAGAATCTTTCCGTAAAGATGCTGGCTACAAAGCAAACAGAATGTGGTGCTACTTCAGCGCTAGAGAGAAATTGCATCGCCCAGGCGTGTTTCGGCAGAAGCAGCAGCCTGCAGCATTTCGCTGCCGGCACCGTGCTCTCTGGGCGACAAGTAGACGACGCTTCGTCTCCAGCAAAACGAAAGCGCCACCTGCTACGAAGAGTATAAGAATGAAGGCAGAGCACCGAGCTGGTGTGTGCATCGCACAGGCTGCAAGAGGAAGCGTGGCTGCCACTCGCTTGTTTTCGGATTCAAATTAGCAGTTGAAAACAGAAAATTCCACTTGCAGCTACTTGTGCTGCTACCTAGTTCTCTTCCAGCTTTCCCTGGAAAGAATTGTGCTGAGCATTATGCTTGGAGATGCAGAGATGACAGTGGTAGAGGCAGCGGAGAATGGAAATAGAGAGTGCAGCGGACAGTTTCTGGGGCTTTACGTGAGGCAACGGGGAAAGTGCAGTCCAGCAGTGGCTTTTCCTTCTGGAGCCTTTTTCTTTGGGAGCAGCTGCTGCAAGTGGGCAACGGAGCTGCGAGAGTGCATGATGTGACGGCACGTCTATGTGAGAAGGAAGCTGCCGAGCCGCAGTGTGTTGTGCTCAGTTTCAAGGCTGCTTGGAGCAGGGGGGGTACTTGAAGAACGCCTTCTTTCTGGACGTGTCCTTCTGGGTGTGCTCGAGCTGCATGGACTCTGCAGCACTGAAGGTGTAAGAAACTGCTTCTGGCCAGGTAGTGTCCAGGAGTGCAACGGCTGCTCCTTCCTTTCTGAAGCAGTCAGAGCATTCTTAGCTGAATGTGCTTGTGAAGAAGCTCTTGGCTGGACATTTGAAATTCGGTGCACTGAGTACATGAACCCGGTGCCCAGCTGCTTCGTTCTTCGCCTTCTGCGGTCGGGACAGAACTGAAGCCCAGCGTTGCCTTTGAGCTTTGCCGCTCTTCAGCGCGTACACTGCACGCATCCACAGTGTGCTCTGCAAGGATTTTCCTCTGCTCTCGCTCAGCGAAATGAATCAGAAGAGAAACACTGGATGGATTAGCCTTTCGCTGGCCAAGGCTCACAGTACAGCACCACACTCTGGGTGACGAGGAGAACAAAGGAAGAACATCTTTTCGCCCTGCCACGGTCTTCTCTGCGAGACGACTTCCCGCGTCTCTCTCCCTGCAAGGCTCGAATGTGCGCGATGGTACTTGGAACTGAGAAGGCAGGAGTAGAGAGCACCGCGACCTGACGGCGCTGTGCAGGCTGCAAAGGAAAGAGGACTGCCACGGGAATGTGCTGCAAATACAGGTTCCCACGCGTCGGGGACAAGCTCTGGGTAAGGCGCTTGAACTAAAACTGTTCTCTGTGCCAGACGGAGCCGAGAATCTTTCCGTAAAGATGCTGGCTACAAAGCAAACAGAATGTGGTGCTACTTCAGCGCTAGAGAGAAATTGCATCGCCCAGGCGTGTTTGCACAGAAGCAGCAGCCTGCAGCATTTCGCTGCCGGCACCGTGCTCTCTGGGCGACAAGTAGACGACGCTTCGTCTCCAGCAAAACGAAAGCGCCACCTGCTACGAAGAGTATAAGAATGAAGGCAGAGCACCGAGCTGGTGTGTGCATCGCACAGGCTGCAAGAGGAAGCGTGGCTGCCACTCGCTTGTTTTCGGATTCAAATTAGCAGTTGAAAACAGAAAATTCCACTTGCAGCTACTTGTGCTGCTACCTAGTTCTCTTCCAGCTTTCCCTGGAAAGAATTGTGCTGAGCATTATGCTTGGAGATGCAGAGATGACAGTGGTAGAGGCAGCGGAGAATGGAAATAGAGAGTGCAGCGGACAGTTTCTGGGGCTTTACGTGAGGCAACGGGGAAAGTGCAGTCCAGCAGTGGCTTTTCCTTCTGGAGCCTTTTTCTTTGGGAGCAGCTGCTGCAAGTGGGCAACGGAGCTGCGAGAGTGCATGATGTGACGGCACGTCTATGTGAGAAGGAAGCTGCCGAGCCGCAGTGTGTTGTGCTCAGTTTCAAGGCTGCTTGGAGCAGGGGGGGTACTTGAAGAACGCCTTCTTTCTGGACGTGTCCTTCTGGGTGTGCTCGAGCTGCATGGACTCTGCAGCACTGAAGGTGTAAGAAACTGCTTGTGGCCAGGTAGTGTCCAGGAGTGCAACGGCTGCTCCTTCCTTTCTGAAGCAGTCAGAGCATTCTTAGCTGAATGTGCTTGTGAAGAAGCTCTTGGCTGGACATTTGAAATTCGGTGCACTGAGTACATGAACCCGGTGCCCAGCTGCTTCGTTCTTCGCCTTCTGCGGTCGGGACAGAACTGAAGCCCAGCGTTGCCTTTGAGCTTTGCCGCTCTTCAGCGCGTACACTGCACGCATCCACTGTGTGCTCTGCAAGGATTTTCCTCTGCTCTCGCTCAGCGAAATGAATCAGAAGAGAAACACTGGATGGATTAGCCTTTCGCTGGCCAAGGCTCACAGTACAGCACCACACTCTGGGTGACGAGGAGAACAAAGGAAGAACATCTTTTCGCCCTGCCACGGTCTTCTCTGCGAGACGACTTCCCGCGTCTCTCTCCCTGCAAGGCTCGAATGTGCGCGATGGTACTTGGAACTGAGAAGGCAGGAGTAGAGAGCACCGCGACCTGACGGCGCTGTGCAGGCTGCAAAGGAAAGAGGACTGCCACGGGAATGTGCTGCAAATACAGGTTCCCACGCGTCGGGGACAAGCTCTGGGTAAGGCGCTTGAACTAAAACTGTTCTCTGTGCCAGACGGAGCCAAGAATCTTTCCGTAAAGATGCTGGCTACAAAGCAAACAGAATGTGGTGCTACTTCAGCGCTAGAGAGAAATTGCATCGCCCAGGCGTGTTTCGGCAGAAGCAGCAGCCTGCAGCATTTCGCTGCCGGCACCGTGCTCTCTGGGCGACAAGTAGACGACGCTTCGTCTCCAGCAAAACGAAAGCGCCACCTGCTACGAAGAGTATAAGAATGAAGGCAGAGCACCGAGCTGGTGTGTGCATCGCACAGGCTGCAAGAGGAAGCGTGGCTGCCACTCGCTTGTTTTCGGATTCAAATTAGCAGTTGAAAACAGAAAATTCCACTTGCAGCTACTTGTGCTGCTACCTAGTTCTCTTCCAGCTTTCCCTGGAAAGAATTGTGCTGAGCATTATGCTTGGAGATGCAGAGATGACAGTGGTAGAGGCAGCGGAGAATGGAAATAGAGAGTGCAGCGGACAGTTTCTGGGGCTTTACGTGAGGCAACGGGGAAAGTGCAGTCCAGCAGTGGCTTTTCCTTCTGGAGCCTTTTTCTTTGGGAGCAGCTGCTGCAAGTGGGCAACGGAGCTGCGAGAGTGCATGATGTGACGGCACGTCTATGTGAGAAGGAAGCTGCCGAGCCGCAGTGTGTTGTGCTCAGTTTCAAGGCTGCTTGGAGCAGGGGGGGTACTTGAAGAACGCCTTCTTTCTGGACGTGTCCTTCTGGGTGTGCTCGAGCTGCATGGACTCTGCAGCACTGAAGGTGTAAGAAACTGCTTGTGGCCAGGTAGTGTCCAGGAGTGCAACGGCTGCTCCTTCCTTTCTGAAGCAGTCAGAGCATTCTTAGCTGAATGTGCTTGTGAAGAAGCTCTTGGCTGGACATTTGAAATTCGGTGCACTGAGTACATGAACCCGGTGCCCAGCTGCTTCGTTCTTCGCCTTCTGCGGTCGGGACAGAACTGAAGCCCAGCGTTGCCTTTGAGCTTTGCCGCTCTTCAGCGCGTACACTGCACGCATCCACTGTGTGCTCTGCAAGGATTTTCCTCTGCTCAACGTACAATCATTTGCTTGCTGTTTCACAGAGTCCAAACTGTCCATGTAGCTCTCGCTCAGTGAAATGCGTCAGGAGAGAAACACTTGCTGGAGTAGCTTTTCGCTGGCCAGGACTTTCAACACAGCACCACAATTCAGGTAAGAAGCAGGAGAAAGGAAGAACATCTTTTCGTCCTGGCACGTTCTTCTCTGTGAGACGACTATCCGCGTCTTCTCTCCCTGCAAGGCTCTAATGTGTGCGGTGGCACTTGGAACTGAGAAGGCAGGTGCAGAGAGCACCGCGATCTGACGGCGCTGTGCAGGCTGTAAAGGAAAGAGCACTGCCACTGGAATGTGGTGCAAATACAGGTTCCCACGCGTCGGGGGCAAGCTCTGGGTAAGGCGGTTGAACTAAAACTGTTCTCTGTGCCAGACGGAGCCGAGAATCTTTCCGTAAAGATGCTGGCTACAAAGCAAACAGAATGTGGTGCTACTTCAGCGCTAGAGAGAAATTGCATCGCCCAGGCGTGTTTCGGCAGAAGCAGCAGCCTGCAGCATTTCGCTGCCGGCACCGTGCTCTCTGGGCGACAAGTAGACGACGCTTCGTCTCCAGCAAAACGAAAGCGCCACCTGCTACGAAGAGTATAAGAATGAAGGCAGAGCACCGAGCTGGTGTGTGCATCGCACAGGCTGCAAGAGGAAGCGTGGCTGCCACTCGCTTGTTTTCGGATTCAAATTAGCAGTTGAAAACAGAAAATTCCACTTGCAGCTACTTGTGCTGCTACTTAGTTCTCTTCCAGCTTTCCCTGGAAAGAATTGTGCCAGGGTTTATGCTTGGAGATGCAGAGATGACAGTGGTAGAGGCAGCAGAGAATGGAAATAGAGAGTGCAGCGGACAGTTTCTGGGGCTTTACGTGAGGCAACGGGGAAAGTGCAGTCCAGCAGTGGCTTTTCCTTCTGGAGCCTTTTTCTTTGGGAGCAGCTGCTGCAAGTGGGCAACGGAGCTGCGAGAGTGCATGATGTGACGGCACGTCTATGTGAGAAGGAAGCTGCCGAGCCGCAGTGTGTTGTGCTCAGTTTCAAGGCTGCTTGGAGCAGGGGGGGTACTTGAAGAACGCCTTCTTTCTGGACGTGTCCTTCTGGGTGTGCTCGAGCTGCATGGACTCTGCAGCACTGAAGGTGTAAGAAACTGCTTCTGGCCAGGTAGTGTCCAGGAGTGCAACGGCTGCTCCTTCCTTTCTGAAGCAGTCAGAGCATTCTTAGCTGAATGTGCTTGTGAAGAAGCTCTTGGCTGGACATTTGAAATTCGGTGCACTGAGTACATGAACCCGGTGCCCAGCTGCTTCGTTCTTCGCCTTCTGCGGTCGGGACAGAACTGAAGCCCAGCGATGACTTTAACCGTGCAGCTCTTCAGCGTGTGTACTGCACGCATCCACAGTGTGCTCTGCAAGGATTTTCCTCTGCTCTCGCTCAGCGAAATGAATCAGAAGAGAAACACTGGATGGATTAGCCTTTCGCTGGCCAAGGCTCACAGTACAGCACCACACTCTGGGTGACGAGGAGAACAAAGGAAGAACATCTTTTCGCCCTGCCACGGTCTTCTCTGCGAGACGACTTCCCGCGTCTCTCTCCCTGCAAGGCTCGAATGTGCGCGATGGTACTTGGAACTGAGAAGGCAGGTGCAGAGAGCACCGCGACCTGACGGCGCTGTGCAGGCTGCGAAGGAAAGAGGACTGCCACTGGAATGTGCTGCAAATACAGGTTCCCACGCGTCGGGGACAAGCTCTGGGTAAGGCGCTTGAACTAAAACTGTTCTCTGTGCCAGACGGAGCCGAGAATCTTTCCGTAAAGATGCTGGCTACAAAGCAAACAGAATGTGGTGCTACTTCAGCGCTAGAGAGAAATTGCATCGCCCAGGCGTGTTTCGGCAGAAGCAGCAGCCTGCAGCATTTCGCTGCCGGCACCGTGCTCTCTGGGCGACAAGTAGACGACGGTTCGTCTCCAGCAAAACGAAAGCGCCACCTGCTACGAAGAGTATAAGAATGAAGGCAGAGCACCGAGCTGGTGTGTGCATCGCACAGGCTGCAAGAGGAAGCGTGGCTGCCACTCGCTTGTTTTCGGATTCAAATTAGCAGTTGAAAACAGAAAATTCCACTTGCAGCTACTTGTGCTGCTACCTAGTTCTCTTCCAGCTTTCCCTGGAAAGAATTGTGCTGAGCATTATGCTTGGAGATGCAGAGATGACAGTGGTAGAGGCAGCGGAGAATGGAAATAGAGAGTGCAGCGGACAGTTTCTGGGGCTTTATGTGAGGCAACGGGGAAAGTGCAGTCCAGCAGTGGCTTTTCCTTCTGGAGCCTTTTTCTTTGGGAGCAGCTGCTGCAAGTGGGCAACGGAGCTGCGAGAGTGCATGATGTGACGGCACGTCTATGTGAGAAGGAAGCTGCCGAGCCGCAGTGTGTTGTGCTCAGTTTCAAGGCTGCTTGGAGCAGGGGGGGTACTTGAAGAACGCCTTCTTTCTGGACGTGTCCTTCTGGGTGTGCTCGAGCTGCATGGACTCTGCAGCACTGAAGGTGTAAGAAACTGCTTCTGGCCAGGTAGTGTCCAGGAGTGCAACGGCTGCTCCTTCCTTTCTGAAGCAGTCAGAGCATTCTTAGCTGAATGTGCTTGTGAAGAAGCTCTTGGCTGGACATTTGAAATTCGGTGCACTGAGTACATGAACCCGGTGCCCAGCTGCTTCGTTCTTCGCCTTCTGCGGTCGGGACAGAACTGAAGCCCAGCGTTGCCTTTGAGCTTTGCCGCTCTTCAGCGCGTACACTGCACGCATCCACTGTGTGCTCTGCAAGGATTTTCCTCTGCTCAACGTACAATCATTTGCTTGCTGTTTCACAGAGTCCAAACTGTCCATGTAGCTCTCGCTCAGTGAAATGCGTCAGGAGAGAAACACTTGCTGGAGTAGCTTTTCGCTGGCCAGGACTTTCAACACAGCACCACAATTCAGGTAAGAAGCAGGAGAAAGGAAGAACATCTTTTCGTCCTGGCACGTTCTTCTCTGTGAGACGACTATCCGCGTCTTCTCTCCCTGCAAGGCTCTAATGTGTGCGGTGGCACTTGGAACTGAGAAGGCAGGTGCAGAGAGCACCGCGATCTGACGGCGCTGTGCAGGCTGTAAAGGAAAGAGCACTGCCACTGGAATGTGCTGCAAATACAGGTTCCCACGCGTCGGGGGCAAGCTCTGGGTAAGGCGGTTGAACTAAAACTGTTCTCTGTGCCAGACGGAGCCGAGAATCTTTCCGTAAAGATGCTGGCTACAAAGCAAACAGAATGTGGTGCTACTTCAGCGCTAGAGAGAAATTGCATCGCCCAGGCGTGTTTCGGCAGAAGCAGCAGCCTGCAGCATTTCGCTGCCGGCACCGTGCTCTCTGGGCGACAAGTAGACGACGGTTCGTCTCCAGCAAAACGAAAGCGCCACCTGCTACGAACAGCATAAGAATGAAGGCAGAGCACCGAGCTGGTGTGTGCATCGCACAGGCTGCAAGAGGAAGCGTGGCTGCCACTCGCTTGTTTTCGGATTCAAATTAGCAGTTGAAAACAGAAAATTCCACTTGCAGCTACTTGTGCTGCTACTTAGTTCTCTTCCAGCTTTCCCTGGAAAGAATTGTGCCAGGGTTTATGCTTGGAGATGCAGAGATGACAGTGGTAGAGGCAGCAGAGAATGGAAATAGAGAGTGCAGCGGACAGTTTCTGGGGCTTTACGTGAGGCAACGGGGAAAGTGCAGTCCAGCAGTGGCTTTTCCTTCTGGAGCCTTTTTCTTTGGGAGCAGCTGCTGCAAGTGGGCAACGGAGCTGCGAGAGTGCATGATGTGACGGCACGTCTATGTGAGAAGGAAGCTGCCGAGCCGCAGTGTGTTGTGCTCAGTTTCAAGGCTGCTTGGAGCAGGGGGGGTACTTGAAGAACGCCTTCTTTCTGGACGTGTCCTTCTGGCTGTGCTCGAGCTGCATGGACTCTGCAGCACTGAAGGTGTAAGAAACTGCTTCTGGCCAGGTAGTGTCCAGGAGTGCAACGGCTGCTCCTTCCTTTCTGAAGCAGTCAGAGCATTCTTAGCTGAATGTGCTTGTGAAGAAGCTCTTGGCTGGACATTTGAAATTCGGTGCACTGAGTACATGAACCCGGTGCCCAGCTGCTTCGTTCTTCGCCTTCTGCGGTCGGGACAGAACTGAAGCCCAGCGATGACTTTAACCGTGCAGCTCTTCAGCGTGTGTACTGCACGCATCCACAGTGTGCTCTGCAAGGATTTTCCTCTGCTCTCGCTCAGCGAAATGAATCAGAAGAGAAACACTGGATGGATTAGCCTTTCGCTGGCCAAGGCTCACAGTACAGCACCACACTCTGGGTGACGAGGAGAACAAAGGAAGAACATCTTTTCGCCCTGCCACGGTCTTCTCTGCGAGACGACTTCCCGCGTCTCTCTCCCTGCAAGGCTCGAATGTGCGCGATGGTACTTGGAACTGAGAAGGCAGGTGCAGAGAGCACCGCGACCTGACGGCGCTGTGCAGGCTGCGAAGGAAAGAGGACTGCCACTGGAATGTGGTGCAAATACAGGTTCCCACGCGTCGGGGACAAGCTCTGGGTAAGGCGCTTGAACTAAAACTGTTCTCTGTGCCAGACGGAGCCGAGAATCTTTCCGTAAAGATGCTGGCTACAAAGCAAACAGAATGTGGTGCTACTTCAGCGCTAGAGAGAAATTGCATCGCCCAGGCGTGTTTCGGCAGAAGCAGCAGCCTGCAGCATTTCGCTGCCGGCACCGTGCTCTCTGGGCGACAAGTAGACGACGCTTCGTCTCCAGCAAAACGAAAGCGCCACCTGCTACGAAGAGTATAAGAATGAAGGCAGAGCACCGAGCTGGTGTGTGCATCGCACAGGCTGCAAGAGGAAGCGTGGCTGCCACTCGCTTGTTTTCAGATTCAAATTAGCAGTTGAAAACAGAAAATTCCACTTGCAGCTACTTGTGCTGCTACCTAGTTCTCTTCCAGCTTTCCCTGGAAAGAATTGTGCTGAGCATTATGCTTGGAGATGCAGAGATGACAGTGGTAGAGGCAGCGGAGAATGGAAATAGAGAGTGCAGCGGACAGTTTCTGGGGCTTTATGTGAGGCAACGGGGAAAGTGCAGTCCAGCAGTGGCTTTTCCTTCTGGAGCCTTTTTCTTTGGGAGCAGCTGCTGCAAGTGGGCAACGGAGCTGCGAGAGTGCATGATGTGACGGCACGTCTATGTGAGAAGGAAGCTGCCGAGCCGCAGTGTGTTGTGCTCAGTTTCAAGGCTGCTTGGAGCAGGGGGGGTACTTGAAGAACGCCTTCTTTCTGGACGTGTCCTTCTGGGTGTGCTCGAGCTGCATGGACTCTGCAGCACTGAAGGTGTAAGAAACTGCTTGTGGCCAGGTAGTGTCCAGGAGTGCAACGGCTGCTCCTTCCTTTCTGAAGCAGTCAGAGCATTCTTAGCTGAATGTGCTTGTGAAGAAGCTCTTGGCTGGACATTTGAAATTCGGTGCACTGAGTACATGAACCCGGTGCCCAGCTGCTTCGTTCTTCGCCTTCTGCGGTCGGGACAGAACTGAAGCCCAGCGTTGCCTTTGAGCTTTGCCGCTCTTCAGCGCGTACACTGCACGCATCCACAGTGTGCTCTGCAAGGATTTTCCTCTGCTCAACGTACAATCATTTGCTTGCTGTTTCACAGAGTCCAAACTGTCCATGTAGCTCTCGCTCAGTGAAATGCGTCAGGAGAGAAACACTTGCTGGAGTAGCTTTTCGCTGGCCAGGACTTTCAACACAGCACCACAATTCAGGTAAGAAGCAGGAGAAAGGAAGAACATCTTTTCGTCCTGGCACGTTCTTCTCTGTGAGACGACTATCCGCGTCTTCTCTCCCTGCAAGGCTCTAATGTGTGCGGTGGCACTTGGAACTGAGAAGGCAGGTGCAGAGAGCACCGCGATCTGACGGCGCTGTGCAGGCTGTAAAGGAAAGAGCACTGCCACTGGAATGTGGTGCAAATACAGGTTCCCACGCTTCGGGGGCAAGCTCTGGGTAAGGCGCTTGAACTAAAACTGTTCTCTGTGCCAGACGGAGCCGAGAATCTTTCCGTAAAGATGCTGGCTACAAAGCAAACAGAATGTGGTGCTACTTCAGCGCTAGAGAGAAATTGCATAGGCCAGGCGTGTTTCGGCAGAAGCAGCAGCCTGCAGCATTTCGCTGCCGGCACCGTGCTCTCTGGGCGACAAGTAGACGACGGTTCGTCTCCAGCAAAACGAAAGCGCCACCTGCTGCGAACAGCATAAGAATGAAGGCAGAGCACCGAGCTGGTGTGTGCATCGCACAGGCTGCAAGAGGAAGCGTGGCTGCCACTCGCTTGTTTTCGGATTCAAATTAGCAGTTGAAAACAGAAAATTCCACTTGCAGCTACTTGTGCTGCTACCTAGTTCTCTTCCAGCTTTCCCTGGAAAGAATTGTGCCAGGGTTTATGCTTGGAGATGCAGAGATGACAGTGGTAGAGGCAGCAGAGAATGGAAATAGAGAGTGCAGCGGACAGTTTCTGGGGCTTTACGTGAGGCAACGGGGAAAGTGCAGTCCAGCAGTGGCTTTTCCTTCTGGAGCCTTTTTCTTTGGGAGCAGCTGCTGCAAGTGGGCAACGGAGCTGCGAGAGTGCATGATGTGACGGCACGTCTATGTGAGAAGGAAGCTGCCGAGCCGCAGTGTGTTGTGCTCAGTTTCAAGGCTGCTTGGAGCAGGGGGGGTACTTGAAGAACGCCTTCTTTCTGGACGTGTCCTTCTGGGTGTGCTCGAGCTGCATGGACTCTGCAGCACTGAAGGTGTAAGAAACTGCTTCTGGCCAGGTAGTGTCCAGGAGTGCAACGGCTGCTCCTTCCTTTCTGAAGCAGTCAGAGCATTCTTAGCTGAATGTGCTTGTGAAGAAGCTCTTGGCTGGACATTTGAAATTCGGTGCACTGAGTACATGAACCCGGTGCCCAGCTGCTTCGTTCTTCGCCTTCTGCGGTCGGGACAGAACTGAAGCCCAGCGATGACTTTAACCGTGCAGCTCTTCAGCGTGTGTACTGCACGCATCCACAGTGTGCTCTGCAAGGATTTTCCTCTGCTCTCGCTCAGCGAAATGAATCAGAAGAGAAACACTGGATGGATTAGCCTTTCGCTGGCCAAGGCTCACAGTACAGCACCACACTCTGGGTGACGAGGAGAACAAAGGAAGAACATCTTTTCGCCCTGCCACGGTCTTCTCTGCGAGACGACTTCCCGCGTCTCTCTCCCTGCAAGGCTCGAATGTGCGCGATGGTACTTGGAACTGAGAAGGCAGGTGCAGAGAGCACCGCGACCTGACGGCGCTGTGCAGGCTGCGAAGGAAAGAGGACTGCCACTGGAATGTGCTGCAAATACAGGTTCCCACGCGTCGGGGACAAGCTCTGGGTAAGGCGCTTGAACTAAAACTGTTCTCTGTGCCAGACGGAGCCGAGAATCTTTCCGTAAAGATGCTGGCTACAAAGCAAACAGAATGTGGTGCTACTTCAGCGCTAGAGAGAAATTGCATAGGCCAGGCGTGTTTCGGCAGAAGCAGCAGCCTGCAGCATTTCGCTGCCGGCACCGTGCTCTCTGGGCGACAAGTAGACGACGGTTCGTCTCCAGCAAAACGAAAGCGCCACCTGCTACGAAGAGTATAAGAATGAAGGCAGAGCACCGAGCTGGTGTGTGCATCGCACAGGCTGCAAGAGGAAGCGTGGCTGCCACTCGCTTGTTTTCGGATTCAAATTAGCAGTTGAAAACAGAAAATTCCACTTGCAGCTACTTGTGCTGCTACCTAGTTCTCTTCCAGCTTTCCCTGGAAAGAATTGTGCTGAGCATTATGCTTGGAGATGCAGAGATGACAGTGGTAGAGGCAGCGGAGAATGGAAATAGAGAGTGCAGCGGACAGTTTCTGGGGCTTTACGTGAGGCAACGGGGAAAGTGCAGTCCAGCAGTGGCTTTTCCTTCTGGAGCCTTTTTCTTTGGGAGCAGCTGCTGCAAGTGGGCAACGGAGCTGCGAGAGTGCATGATGTGACGGCACGTCTATGTGAGAAGGAAGCTGCCGAGCCGCAGTGTGTTGTGCTCAGTTTCAAGGCTGCTTGGAGCAGGGGGGGTACTTGAAGAACGCCTTCTTTCTGGACGTGTCCTTCTGGGTGTGCTCGAGCTGCATGGACTCTGCAGCACTGAAGGTGTAAGAAACTGCTTCTGGCCAGGTAGTGTCCAGGAGTGCAACGGCTGCTCCTTCCTTTCTGAAGCAGTCAGAGCATTCTTAGCTGAATGTGCTTGTGAAGAAGCTCTTGGCTGGACATTTGAAATTCGGTGCACTGAGTACATGAACCCGGTGCCCAGCTGCTTCGTTCTTCGCCTTCTGCGGTCGGGACAGAACTGAAGCCCAGCGTTGCCTTTGAGCTTTGCAGCTCTTCAGCGTGTGTACTGCACGCATCCACAGTGTGCTCTGCAAGGATTTTCCTCTGCTCTCGCTCAGCGAAATGAATCAGAAGAGAAACACTGGATGGATTAGCCTTTCGCTGGCCAAGGCTCACAGTACAGCACCACACTCTGGGTGACGAGGAGAACAAAGGAAGAACATCTTTTCGCCCTGCCACGGTCTTCTCTGCGAGACGACTTCCCGCGTCTCTCTCCCTGCAAGGCTCGAATGTGCGCGATGGTACTTGGAACTGAGAAGGCAGGTGCAGAGAGCACCGCGACCTGACGGCGCTGTGCAGGCTGCGAAGGAAAGAGGACTGCCACTGGAATGTGCTGCAAATACAGGTTCCCACGCGTCGGGGACAAGCTCTGGGTAAGGCGCTTGAACTAAAACTGTTCTCTGTGCCAGACGGAGCCGAGAATCTTTCCGTAAAGATGCTGGCTACAAAGCAAACAGAATGTGGTGCTACTTCAGCGCTAGAGAGAAATTGCATCGCCCAGGCGTGTTTCGGCAGAAACAGCAGCCTGCAGCATTTCGCTGCCGGCACCGTGCTCTCTGGGCGACAAGTAGACGACGCTTCGTCTCCAGCAAAACGAAAGCGCCACCTGCTACGAAGAGTATAAGAATGAAGGCAGAGCACCGAGCTGGTGTGTGCATCGCACAGGCTGCAAGAGGAAGCGTGGCTGCCACTCGCTTGTTTTCGGATTCAAATTAGCAGTTGAAAACAGAAAATTCCACTTGCAGCTACTTGTGCTGCTACCTAGTTCTCTTCCAGCTTTCCCTGGAAAGAATTGTGCTGAGCATTATGCTTGGAGATGCAGAGATGACAGTGGTAGAGGCAGCGGAGAATGGAAATAGAGAGTGCAGCGGACAGTTTCTGGGGCTTTACGTGAGGCAACGGGGAAAGTGCAGTCCAGCAGTGGCTTTTCCTTCTGGAGCCTTTTTCTTTGGGAGCAGCTGCTGCAAGTGGGCAACGGAGCTGCGAGAGTGCATGATGTGACGGCACGTCTATGTGAGAAGGAAGCTGCCGAGCCGCAGTGTGTTGTGCTCAGTTTCAAGGCTGCTTGGAGCAGGGGGGGTACTTGAAGAACGCCTTCTTTCTGGACGTGTCCTTCTGGGTGTGCTCGAGCTGCATGGACTCTGCAGCACTGAAGGTGTAAGAAACTGCTTCTGGCCAGGTAGTGTCCAGGAGTGCAACGGCTGCTCCTTCCTTTCTGAAGCAGTCAGAGCATTCTTAGCTGAATGTGCTTGTGAAGAAGCTCTTGGCTGGACATTTGAAATTCGGTGCACTGAGTACATGAACCCGGTGCCCAGCTGCTTCGTTCTTCGCCTTCTGCGGTCGGGACAGAACTGAAGCCCAGCGATGACTTTAACCGTGCAGCTCTTCAGCGTGTGTACTGCACGCATCCACAGTGTGCTCTGCAAGGATTTTCCTCTGCTCTCGCTCAGCGAAATGAATCAGAAGAGAAACACTGGATGGATTAGCCTTTCGCTGGCCAAGGCTCACAGTACAGCACCACACTCTGGGTGACGAGGAGAACAAAGGAAGAACATCTTTTCGCCCTGCCACGGTCTTCTCTGCGAGACGACTTCCCGCGTCTCTCTCCCTGCAAGGCTCGAATGTGCGCGATGGTACTTGGAACTGAGAAGGCAGGTGCAGAGAGCACCGCGACCTGACGGCGCTGTGCAGGCTGCGAAGGAAAGAGGACTGCCACTGGAATGTGCTGCAAATACAGGTTCCCACGCGTCGGGGACAAGCTCTGGGTAAGGCGGTTGAACTAAAACTGTTCTCTGTGCCAGACGGAGCCGAGAATCTTTCCGTAAAGATGCTGGCTACAAAGCAAACAGAATGTGGTGCTACTTCAGCGCTAGAGAGAAATTGCATCGCCCAGGCGTGTTTCGGCAGAAGCAGCAGCCTGCAGCATTTCGCTGCCGGCACCGTGCTCTCTGGGCGACAAGTAGACGACGCTTCGTCTCCAGCAAAACGAAAGCGCCACCTGCTACGAAGAGTATAAGAATGAAGGCAGAGCATCGAGCTGGTGTGTGCATCGCACAGGCTGCAAGAGGAAGCGTGGCTGCCACTCGCTTGTTTTCGGATTCAAATTAGCAGTTGAAAACAGAAAATTCCACTTGCAGCTACTTGTGCTGCTACCTAGTTCTCTTCCAGCTTTCCCTGGAAAGAATTGTGCTGAGCATTATGCTTGGAGATGCAGAGATGACAGTGGTAGAGGCAGCGGAGAATGGAAATAGAGAGTGCAGCGGACAGTTTCTGGGGCTTTACGTGAGGCAACGGGGAAAGTGCAGTCCAGCAGTGGCTTTTCCTTCTGGAGCCTTTTTCTTTGGGAGCAGCTGCTGCAAGTGGGCAACGGAGCTGCGAGAGTGCATGATGTGACGGCACGTCTATGTGAGAAGGAAGCTGCCGAGCCGCAGTGTGTTGTGCTCAGTTTCAAGGCTGCTTGGAGCAGGGGGGGTACTTGAAGAACGCCTTCTTTCTGGACGTGTCCTTCTGGGTGTGCTCGAGCTGCATGGACTCTGCAGCACTGAAGGTGTAAGAAACTGCTTCTGGCCAGGTAGTGTCCAGGAGTGCAACGGCTGCTCCTTCCTTTCTGAAGCAGTCAGAGCATTCTTAGCTGAATGTGCTTGTGAAGAAGCTCTTGGCTGGACATTTGAAATTCGGTGCACTGAGTACATGAACCCGGTGCCCAGCTGCTTCGTTCTTCGCCTTCTGCGGTCGGGACAGAACTGAAGCCCAGCGTTGCCTTTGAGCTTTGCCGCTCTTCAGCGCGTACACTGCACGCATCCACAGTGTGCTCTGCAAGGATTTTCCTCTGCTCTCGCTCAGCGAAATGAATCAGAAGAGAAACACTGGATGGATTAGCCTTTCGCTGGCCAAGGCTCACAGTACAGCACCACACTCTGGGTGACGAGGAGAACAAAGGAAGAACATCTTTTCGCCCTGCCACGGTCTTCTCTGCGAGACGACTTCCCGCGTCTCTCTCCCTGCAAGGCTCGAATGTGCGCGATGGTACTTGGAACTGAGAAGGCAGGAGCAGAGAGCACCGCGACCTGACGGCGCTGTGCAGGCTGCAAAGGAAAGAGGACTGCCACTGGAATGTGCTGCAAATACAGGTTCCCACGCGTCGGGGACAAGCTCTGGGTAAGGCGCTTGAACTAAAACTGTTCTCTGTGCCAGACGGAGCCGAGAATCTTTCCGTAAAGATGCTGGCTACAAAGCAAACAGAATGTGGTGCTACTTCAGCGCTAGAGAGAAATTGCATCGCCCAGGCGTGTTTCGGCAGAAGCAGCAGCCTGCAGCATTTCGCTGCCGGCACCGTGCTCTCTGGGCGACAAGTAGACGACGCTTCGTCTCCAGCAAAACGAAAGCGCCACCTGCTACGAAGAGTATAAGAATGAAGGCAGAGCACCGAGCTGGTGTGTGCATCGCACAGGCTGCAAGAGGAAGCGTGGCTGCCACTCGCTTGTTTTCGGATTCAAATTAGCAGTTGAAAACAGAAAATTCCACTTGCAGCTACTTGTGCTGCTACCTAGTTCTCTTCCAGCTTTCCCTGGAAAGAATTGTGCTGAGCATTATGCTTGGAGATGCAGAGATGACAGTGGTAGAGGCAGCGGAGAATGGAAATAGAGAGTGCAGCGGACAGTTTCTGGGGCTTTACGTGAGGCAACGGGGAAAGTGCAGTCCAGCAGTGGCTTTTCCTTCTGGAGCCTTTTTCTTTGGGAGCAGCTGCTGCAAGTGGGCAACGGAGCTGCGAGAGTGCATGATGTGACGGCACGTCTATGTGAGAAGGAAGCTGCCGAGCCGCAGTGTGTTGTGCTCAGTTTCAAGGCTGCTTGGAGCAGGGGGGGTACTTGAAGAACGCCTTCTTTCTGGACGTGTCCTTCTGGGTGTGCTCGAGCTGCATGGACTCTGCAGCACTGAAGGTGTAAGAAACTGCTTCTGGCCAGGTAGTGTCCAGGAGTGCAACGGCTGCTCCTTCCTTTCTGAAGCAGTCAGAGCATTCTTAGCTGAATGTGCTTGTGAAGAAGCTCTTGGCTGGACATTTGAAATTCGGTGCACTGAGTACATGAACCCGGTGCCCAGCTGCTTCGTTCTTCGCCTTCTGCGGTCGGGACAGAACTGAAGCCCAGCGTTGCCTTTGAGCTTTGCCGCTCTTCAGCGCGTACACTGCACGCATCCACAGTGTGCTCTGCAAGGATTTTCCTCTGCTCTCGCTCAGCGAAATGAATCAGAAGAGAAACACTGGATGGATTAGCCTTTCGCTGGCCAAGGCTCACAGTACAGCACCACACTCTGGGTGACGAGGAGAACAAAGGAAGAACATCTTTTCGCCCTGCCACGGTCTTCTCTGCGAGACGACTTCCCGCGTCTCTCTCCCTGCAAGGCTCGAATGTGCGCGATGGTACTTGGAACTGAGAAGGTAGGAGCAGAG
The DNA here is from genome assembly GCF_020740725.1 of Corvus hawaiiensis. Classification (NCBI taxonomy): domain Eukaryota; kingdom Metazoa; phylum Chordata; class Aves; order Passeriformes; family Corvidae; genus Corvus; species Corvus hawaiiensis. Next base: position 18,190,541 of record NC_063225.1, on the reverse strand, counting down.
AGCACCGCGACCTGACGGCGCTGTGCAGGCTGCAAAGGAAAGAGGACTGCCACGGGAATGTGCTGCAAATACAGGTTCCCACGCGTCGGGGACAAGCTCTGGGTAAGGCGCTTGAACTAAAACTGTTCTCTGTGCCAGACGGAGCCGAGAATCTTTCCGTAAAGATGCTGGCTACAAAGCAAACAGAATGTGGTGCTACTTCAGCGCTAGAGAGAAATTGCATCGCCCAGGCGTGTTTCGGCAGAAGCAGCAGCCTGCAGCATTTCGCTGCCGGCACCGTGCTCTCTGGGCGACAAGTAGACGACGCTTCGTCTCCAGCAAAACGAAAGCGCCACCTGCTACGAAGAGTATAAGAATGAAGGCAGAGCACCGAGCTGGTGTGTGCATCGCACAGGCTGCAAGAGGAAGCGTGGCTGCCACTCGCTTGTTTTCGGATTCAAATTAGCAGTTGAAAACAGAAAATTCCACTTGCAGCTACTTGTGCTGCTACCTAGTTCTCTTCCAGCTTTCCCTGGAAAGAATTGTGCTGAGCATTATGCTTGGAGATGCAGAGATGACAGTGGTAGAGGCAGCGGAGAATGGAAATAGAGAGTGCAGCGGACAGTTTCTGGGGCTTTATGTGAGGCAACGGGGAAAGTGCAGTCCAGCAGTGGCTTTTCCTTCTGGAGCCTTTTTCTTTGGGAGCAGCTGCTGCAAGTGGGCAACGGAGCTGCGAGAGTGCATGATGTGACGGCACGTCTATGTGAGAAGGAAGCTGCCGAGCCGCAGTGTGTTGTGCTCAGTTTCAAGGCTGCTTGGAGCAGGGGGGGTACTTGAAGAACGCCTTCTTTCTGGACGTGTCCTTCTGGGTGTGCTCGAGCTGCATGGACTCTGCAGCACTGAAGGTGTAAGAAACTGCTTGTGGCCAGGTAGTGTCCAGGAGTGCAACGGCTGCTCCTTCCTTTCTGAAGCAGTCAGAGCATTCTTAGCTGAATGTGCTTGTGAAGAAGCTCTTGGCTGGACATTTGAAATTCGGTGCACTGAGTACATGAACCCGGTGCCCAGCTGCTTCGTTCTTCGCCTTCTGCGGTCGGGACAGAACTGAAGCCCAGCGTTGCCTTTGAGCTTTGCCGCTCTTCAGCGCGTACACTGCACGCATCCACAGTGTGCTCTGCAAGGATTTTCCTCTGCTCAACGTACAATCATTTGCTTGCTGTTTCACAGAGTCCAAACTGTCCATGTAGCTCTCGCTCAGTGAAATGCGTCAGGAGAGAAACACTTGCTGGAGTAGCTTTTCGCTGGCCAGGACTTTCAACACAGCACCACAATTCAGGTAAGAAGCAGGAGAAAGGAAGAACATCTTTTCGTCCTGGCACGTTCTTCTCTGTGAGACGACTATCCGCGTCTTCTCTCCCTGCAAGGCTCTAATGTGTGCGGTGGCACTTGGAACTGAGAAGGCAGGTGCAGAGAGCACCGCGATCTGACGGCGCTGTGCAGGCTGTAAAGGAAAGAGCACTGCCACTGGAATGTGGTGCAAATACAGGTTCCCACGCGTCGGGGGCAAGCTCTGGGTAAGGCGCTTGAACTAAAACTGTTCTCTGTGCCAGACGGAGCCGAGAATCTTTCCGTAAAGATGCTGGCTACAAAGCAAACAGAATGTGGTGCTACTTCAGCGCTAGAGAGAAATTGCATCGCCCAGGCGTGTTTCGGCAGAAGCAGCAGCCTACAGCATTTCGCTGCCGGCACCGTGCTCTCTGGGCGACAAGTAGACGACGGTTCGTCTCCAGCAAAACGAAAGCGCCACCTGCTGCGAACAGCATAAGAATGAAGGCAGAGCACCGAGCTGGTGTGTGCATCGCACAGGCTGCAAGAGGAAGCGTGGCTGCCACTCGCTTGTTTTCGGATTCAAATTAGCAGTTGAAAACAGAAAATTCCACTTGCAGCTACTTGTGCTGCTACCTAGTTCTCTTCCAGCTTTCCCTGGAAAGAATTGTGCCAGGGTTTATGCTTGGAGATGCAGAGATGACAGTGGTAGAGGCAGCAGAGAATGGAAATAGAGAGTGCAGCGGACAGTTTCTGGGGCTTTACGTGAGGCAACGGGGAAAGTGCAGTCCAGCAGTGGCTTTTCCTTCTGGAGCCTTTTTCTTTGGGAGCAGCTGCTGCAAGTGGGCAACGGAGCTGCGAGAGTGCATGATGTGACGGCACGTCTATGTGAGAAGGAAGCTGCCGAGCCGCAGTGTGTTGTGCTCAGTTTCAAGGCTGCTTGGAGCAGGGGGGGTACTTGAAGAACGCCTTCTTTCTGGACGTGTCCTTCTGGGTGTGCTCGAGCTGCATGGACTCTGCAGCACTGAAGGTGTAAGAAACTGCTTCTGGCCAGGTAGTGTCCAGGAGTGCAACGGCTGCTCCTTCCTTTCTGAAGCAGTCAGAGCATTCTTAGCTGAATGTGCTTGTGAAGAAGCTCTTGGCTGGACATTTGAAATTCGGTGCACTGAGTACATGAACCCGGTGCCCAGCTGCTTCGTTCTTCGCCTTCTGCGGTCGGGACAGAACTGAAGCCCAGCGATGACTTTAACCGTGCAGCTCTTCAGCGTGTGTACTGCATGCATCCACAGTGTGCTCTGCAAGGATTTTCCTCTGCTCTCGCTCAGCGAAATGAATCAGAAGAGAAACACTGGATGGATTAGCCTTTCGCTGGCCAAGGCTCACAGTACAGCACCACACTCTGGGTGACGAGGAGAACAAAGGAAGAACATCTTTTCGCCCTGCCACGGTCTTCTCTGCGAGACGACTTCCCGCGTCTCTCTCCCTGCAAGGCTCGAATGTGCGCGATGGTACTTGGAACTGAGAAGGCAGGTGCAGAGAGCACCGCGACCTGACGGCGCTGTGCAGGCTGTAAAGGAAAGAGCACTGCCACTGGAATGTGGTGCAAATACAGGTTCCCACGCGTCGGGGGCAAGCTCTGGGTAAGGCGGTTGAACTAAAACTGTTCTCTGTGCCAGACGGAGCCGAGAATCTTTCCGTAAAGATGCTGGCTACAAAGCAAACAGAATGTGGTGCTACTTCAGCGCTAGAGAGAAATTGCATAGGCCAGGCGTGTTTCGGCAGAAGCAGCAGCCTGCAGCATTTCGCTGCCGGCACCGTGCTCTCTGGGCGACAAGTAGACGACGCTTCGTCTCCAGCAAAACGAAAGCGCCACCTGCTACGAAGAGTATAAGAATGAAGGCAGAGCACCGAGCTGGTGTGTGCATCGCACAGGCTGCAAGAGGAAGCGTGGCTGCCACTCGCTTGTTTTCGGATTCAAATTAGCAGTTGAAAACAGAAAATTCCACTTGCAGCTACTTGTGCTGCTACCTAGTTCTCTTCCAGCTTTCCCTGGAAAGAATTGTGCTGAGCATTATGCTTGGAGATGCAGAGATGACAGTGGTAGAGGCAGCGGAGAATGGAAATAGAGAGTGCAGCGGACAGTTTCTGGGGCTTTACGTGAGGCAACGGGGAAAGTGCAGTCCAGCAGTGGCTTTTCCTTCTGGAGCCTTTTTCTTTGGGAGCAGCTGCTGCAAGTGGGCAACGGAGCTGCGAGAGTGCATGATGTGACGGCACGTCTATGTGAGAAGGAAGCTGCCGAGCCGCAGTGTGTTGTGCTCAGTTTCAAGGCTGCTTGGAGCAGGGGGGGTACTTGAAGAACGCCTTCTTTCTGGACGTGTCCTTCTGGGTGTGCTCGAGCTGCATGGACTCTGCAGCACTGAAGGTGTAAGAAACTGCTTCTGGCCAGGTAGTGTCCAGGAGTGCAACGGCTGCTCCTTCCTTTCTGAAGCAGTCAGAGCATTCTTAGCTGAATGTGCTTGTGAAGAAGCTCTTGGCTGGACATTTGAAATTCGGTGCACTGAGTACATGAACCCGGTGCCCAGCTGCTTCGTTCTTCGCCTTCTGCGGTCGGGACAGAACTGAAGCCCAGCGATGACTTTAACCGTGCAGCTCTTCAGCGTGTGTACTGCACGCATCCACAGTGTGCTCTGCAAGGATTTTCCTCTGCTCTCGCTCAGCGAAATGAATCAGAAGAGAAACACTGGATGGATTAGCCTTTCGCTGGCCAAGGCTCACAGTACAGCACCACACTCTGGGTGACGAGGAGAACAAAGGAAGAACATCTTTTCGCCCTGCCACGGTCTTCTCTGCGAGACGACTTCCCGCGTCTCTCTCCCTGCAAGGCTCGAATGTGCGCGATGGTACTTGGAACTGAGAAGGCAGGTGCAGAGAGCACCGCGACCTGACGGCGCTGTGCAGGCTGCGAAGGAAAGAGGACTGCCACTGGAATGTGCTGCAAATACAGGTTCCCACGCGTCGGGGACAAGCTCTGGGTAAGGCGCTTGAACTAAAACTGTTCTCTGTGCCAGACGGAGCCGAGAATCTTTCCGTAAAGATGCTGGCTACAAAGCAAACAGAATGTGGTGCTACTTCAGCGCTAGAGAGAAATTGCATCGCCCAGGCGTGTTTCGGCAGAAGCAGCAGCCTGCAGCATTTCGCTGCCGGCACCGTGCTCTCTGGGCGACAAGTAGACGACGCTTCGTCTCCAGCAAAACGAAAGCGCCACCTGCTACGAAGAGTATAAGAATGAAGGCAGAGCACCGAGCTGGTGTGTGCATCGCACAGGCTGCAAGAGGAAGCGTGGCTGCCACTCGCTTGTTTTCGGATTCAAATTAGCAGTTGAAAACAGAAAATTCCACTTGCAGCTACTTGTGCTGCTACCTAGTTCTCTTCCAGCTTTCCCTGGAAAGAATTGTGCTGAGCATTATGCTTGGAGATGCAGAGATGACAGTGGTAGAGGCAGCGGAGAATGGAAATAGAGAGTGCAGCGGACAGTTTCTGGGGCTTTACGTGAGGCAACGGGGAAAGTGCAGTCCAGCAGTGGCTTTTCCTTCTGGAGCCTTTTTCTTTGGGAGCAGCTGCTGCAAGTGGGCAACGGAGCTGCGAGAGTGCATGATGTGACGGCACGTCTATGTGAGAAGGAAGCTGCCGAGCCGCAGTGTGTTGTGCTCAGTTTCAAGGCTGCTTGGAGCAGGGGGGGTACTTGAAGAACGCCTTCTTTCTGGACGTGTCCTTCTGGGTGTGCTCGAGCTGCATGGACTCTGCAGCACTGAAGGTGTAAGAAACTGCTTCTGGCCAGGTAGTGTCCAGGAGTGCAACGGCTGCTCCTTCCTTTCTGAAGCAGTCAGAGCATTCTTAGCTGAATGTGCTTGTGAAGAAGCTCTTGGCTGGACATTTGAAATTCGGTGCACTGAGTACATGAACCCGGTGCCCAGCTGCTTCGTTCTTCGCCTTCTGCGGTCGGGACAGAACTGAAGCCCAGCGATGACTTTAACCGTGCAGCTCTTCAGCGTGTGTACTGCACGCATCCACAGTGTGCTCTGCAAGGATTTTCCTCTGCTCTCGCTCAGCGAAATGAATCAGAAGAGAAACACTGGATGGATTAGCCTTTCGCTGGCCAAGGCTCACAGTACAGCACCACACTCTGGGTGACGAGGAGAACAAAGGAAGAACATCTTTTCGCCCTGCCACGGTCTTCTCTGCGAGACGACTTCCCGCGTCTCTCTCCCTGCAAGGCTCGAATGTGCGCGATGGTACTTGGAACTGAGAAGGCAGGTGCAGAGAGCACCGCGACCTGACGGCGCTGTGCAGGCTGCGAAGGAAAGAGGACTGCCACTGGAATGTGCTGCAAATACAGGTTCCCACGCGTCGGGGACAAGCTCTGGGTAAGGCGCTTGAACTAAAACTGTTCTCTGTGCCAGACGGAGCCGAGAATCTTTCCGTAAAGATGCTGGCTACAAAGCAAACAGAATGTGGTGCTACTTCAGCGCTAGAGAGAAATTGCATCGCCCAGGCGTGTTTCGGCAGAAGCAGCAGCCTGCAGCATTTCGCTGCCGGCACCGTGCTCTCTGGGCGACAAGTAGACGACGCTTCGTCTCCAGCAAAACGAAAGCGCCACCTGCTACGAAGAGTATAAGAATGAAGGCAGAGCATCGAGCTGGTGTGTGCATCGCACAGGCTGCAAGAGGAAGCGTGGCTGCCACTCGCTTGTTTTCGGATTCAAATTAGCAGTTGAAAACAGAAAATTCCACTTGCAGCTACTTGTGCTGCTACCTAGTTCTCTTCCAGCTTTCCCTGGAAAGAATTGTGCTGAGCATTATGCTTGGAGATGCAGAGATGACAGTGGTAGAGGCAGCGGAGAATGGAAATAGAGAGTGCAGCGGACAGTTTCTGGGGCTTTACGTGAGGCAACGGGGAAAGTGCAGTCCAGCAGTGGCTTTTCCTTCTGGAGCCTTTTTCTTTGGGAGCAGCTGCTGCAAGTGGGCAACGGAGCTGCGAGAGTGCATGATGTGACGGCACGTCTATGTGAGAAGGAAGCTGCCGAGCCGCAGTGTGTTGTGCTCAGTTTCAAGGCTGCTTGGAGCAGGGGGGGTACTTGAAGAACGCCTTCTTTCTGGACGTGTCCTTCTGGGTGTGCTCGAGCTGCATGGACTCTGCAGCACTGAAGGTGTAAGAAACTGCTTCTGGCCAGGTAGTGTCCAGGAGTGCAACGGCTGCTCCTTCCTTTCTGAAGCAGTCAGAGCATTCTTAGCTGAATGTGCTTGTGAAGAAGCTCTTGGCTGGACATTTGAAATTCGGTGCACTGAGTACATGAACCCGGTGCCCAGCTGCTTCGTTCTTCGCCTTCTGCGGTCGGGACAGAACTGAAGCCCAGCGATGACTTTAACCGTGCAGCTCTTCAGCGTGTGTACTGCACGCATCCACAGTGTGCTCTGCAAGGATTTTCCTCTGCTCTCGCTCAGCGAAATGAATCAGAAGAGAAACACTGGATGGATTAGCCTTTCGCTGGCCAAGGCTCACAGTACAGCACCACACTCTGGGTGACGAGGAGAACAAAGGAAGAACATCTTTTCGCCCTGCCACGGTCTTCTCTGCGAGACGACTTCCCGCGTCTCTCTCCCTGCAAGGCTCGAATGTGCGCGATGGTACTTGGAACTGAGAAGGCAGGAGCAGAGAGCACCGCGACCTGACGGCGCTGTGCAGGCTGCAAAGGAAAGAGGACTGCCACTGGAATGTGCTGCAAATACAGGTTCCCACGCGTCGGGGACAAGCTCTGGGTAAGGCGCTTGAACTAAAACTGTTCTCTGTGCCAGACGGAGCCGAGAATCTTTCCGTAAAGATGCTGGCTACAAAGCAAACAGAATGTGGTGCTACTTCAGCGCTAGAGAGAAATTGCATCGCCCAGGCGTGTTTCGGCAGAAGCAGCAGCCTGCAGCATTTCGCTGCCGGCACCGTGCTCTCTGGGCGACAAGTAGACGACGCTTCGTCTCCAGCAAAACGAAAGCGCCACCTGCTACGAAGAGTATAAGAATGAAGGCAGAGCACCGAGCTGGTGTGTGCATCGCACAGGCTGCAAGAGGAAGCGTGGCTGCCACTCGCTTGTTTTCGGATTCAAATTAGCAGTTGAAAACAGAAAATTCCACTTGCAGCTACTTGTGCTGCTACCTAGTTCTCTTCCAGCTTTCCCTGGAAAGAATTGTGCTGAGCATTATGCTTGGAGATGCAGAGATGACAGTGGTAGAGGCAGCGGAGAATGGAAATAGAGAGTGCAGCGGACAGTTTCTGGGGCTTTACGTGAGGCAACGGGGAAAGTGCAGTCCAGCAGTGGCTTTTCCTTCTGGAGCCTTTTTCTTTGGGAGCAGCTGCTGCAAGTGGGCAACGGAGCTGCGAGAGTGCATGATGTGACGGCACGTCTATGTGAGAAGGAAGCTGCCGAGCCGCAGTGTGTTGTGCTCAGTTTCAAGGCTGCTTGGAGCAGGGGGGGTACTTGAAGAACGCCTTCTTTCTGGACGTGTCCTTCTGGCTGTGCTCGAGCTGCATGGACTCTGCAGCACTGAAGGTGTAAGAAACTGCTTCTGGCCAGGTAGTGTCCAGGAGTGCAACGGCTGCTCCTTCCTTTCTGAAGCAGTCAGAGCATTCTTAGCTGAATGTGCTTGTGAAGAAGCTCTTGGCTGGACATTTGAAATTCGGTGCACTGAGTACATGAACCCGGTGCCCAGCTGCTTCGTTCTTCGCCTTCTGCGGTCGGGACAGAACTGAAGCCCAGCGTTGCCTTTGAGCTTTGCCGCTCTTCAGCGCGTACACTGCACGCATCCACAGTGTGCTCTGCAAGGATTTTCCTCTGCTCAACGTACAATCATTTGCTTGCTGTTTCACAGAGTCCAAACTGTCCATGTAGCTCTCGCTCAGTGAAATGCGTCAGGAGAGAAACACTTGCTGGAGTAGCTTTTCGCTGGCCAGGACTTTCAACACAGCACCACAATTCAGGTAAGAAGCAGGAGAAAGGAAGAACATCTTTTCGTCCTGGCACGTTCTTCTCTGTGAGACGACTATCCGCGTCTTCTCTCCCTGCAAGGCTCTAATGTGTGCGGTGGCACTTGGAACTGAGAAGGCAGGTGCAGAGAGCACCGCGATCTGACGGCGCTGTGCAGGCTGTAAAGGAAAGAGCACTGCCACTGGAATGTGGTGCAAATACAGGTTCCCACGCGTCGGGGGCAAGCTCTGGGTAAGGCGCTTGAACTAAAACTGTTCTCTGTGCCAGACGGAGCCGAGAATCTTTCCGTAAAGATGCTGGCTACAAAGCAAACAGAATGTGGTGCTACTTCAGCGCTAGAGAGAAATTGCATAGGCCAGGCGTGTTTCGGCAGAAGCAGCAGCCTGCAGCATTTCGCTGCCGGCACCGTGCTCTCTGGGCGACAAGTAGACGACGGTTCGTCTCCAGCAAAACGAAAGCGCCACCTGCTGCGAACAGCATAAGAATGAAGGCAGAGCACCGAGCTGGTGTGTGCATCGCACAGGCTGCAAGAGGAAGCGTGGCTGCCACTCGCTTGTTTTCGGATTCAAATTAGCAGTTGAAAACAGAAAATTCCACTTGCAGCTACTTGTGCTGCTACCTAGTTCTCTTCCAGCTTTCCCTGGAAAGAATTGTGCCAGGGTTTATGCTTGGAGATGCAGAGATGACAGTGGTAGAGGCAGCAGAGAATGGAAATAGAGAGTGCAGCGGACAGTTTCTGGGGCTTTACGTGAGGCAACGGGGAAAGTGCAGTCCAGCAGTGGCTTTTCCTTCTGGAGCCTTTTTCTTTGGGAGCAGCTGCTGCAAGTGGGCAACGGAGCTGCGAGAGTGCATGATGTGACGGCACGTCTATGTGAGAAGGAAGCTGCCGAGCCGCAGTGTGTTGTGCTCAGTTTCAAGGCTGCTTGGAGCAGGGGGGGTACTTGAAGAACGCCTTCTTTCTGGACGTGTCCTTCTGGCTGTGCTCGAGCTGCATGGACTCTGCAGCACTGAAGGTGTAAGAAACTGCTTGTGGCCAGGTAGTGTCCAGGAGTGCAACGGCTGCTCCTTCCTTTCTGAAGCAGTCAGAGCATTCTTAGCTGAATGTGCTTGTGAAGAAGCTCTTGGCTGGACATTTGAAATTCGGTGCACTGAGTACATGAACCCGGTGCCCAGCTGCTTCGTTCTTCGCCTTCTGCGGTCGGGACAGAACTGAAGCCCAGCGATGACTTTAACCGTGCAGCTCTTCAGCGTGTGTACTGCATGCATCCACAGTGTGCTCTGCAAGGATTTTCCTCTGCTCTCGCTCAGCGAAATGAATCAGAAGAGAAACACTGGATGGATTAGCCTTTCGCTGGCCAAGGCTCACAGTACAGCACCACACTCTGGGTGACGAGGAGAACAAAGGAAGAACATCTTTTCGCCCTGCCACGGTCTTCTCTGCGAGACGACTTCCCGCGTCTCTCTCCCTGCAAGGCTCGAATGTGCGCGATGGTACTTGGAACTGAGAAGGCAGGTGCAGAGAGCACCGCGACCTGACGGCGCTGTGCAGGCTGCGAAGGAAAGAGGACTGCCACTGGAATGTGGTGCAAATACAGGTTCCCACGCGTCGGGGACAAGCTCTGGGTAAGGCGGTTGAACTAAAACTGTTCTCTGTGCCAGACGGAGCCGAGAATCTTTCCGTAAAGATGCTGGCTACAAAGCAAACAGAATGTGGTGCTACTTCAGCGCTAGAGAGAAATTGCATCGCCCAGGCGTGTTTCGGCAGAAACAGCAGCCTGCAGCATTTCGCTGCCGGCACCGTGCTCTCTGGGCGACAAGTAGACGACGCTTCGTCTCCAGCAAAACGAAAGCGCCACCTGCTACGAAGAGTATAAGAATGAAGGCAGAGCACCGAGCTGGTGTGTGCATCGCACAGGCTGCAAGAGGAAGCGTGGCTGCCACTCGCTTGTTTTCGGATTCAAATTAGCAGTTGAAAACAGAAAATTCCACTTGCAGCTACTTGTGCTGCTACCTAGTTCTCTTCCAGCTTTCCCTGGAAAGAATTGTGCTGAGCATTATGCTTGGAGATGCAGAGATGACAGTGGTAGAGGCAGCGGAGAATGGAAATAGAGAGTGCAGCGGACAGTTTCTGGGGCTTTACGTGAGGCAACGGGGAAAGTGCAGTCCAGCAGTGGCTTTTCCTTCTGGAGCCTTTTTCTTTGGGAGCAGCTGCTGCAAGTGGGCAACGGAGCTGCGAGAGTGCATGATGTGACGGCACGTCTATGTGAGAAGGAAGCTGCCGAGCCGCAGTGTGTTGTGCTCAGTTTCAAGGCTGCTTGGAGCAGGGGGGGTACTTGAAGAACGCCTTCTTTCTGGACGTGTCCTTCTGGGTGTGCTCGAGCTGCATGGACTCTGCAGCACTGAAGGTGTAAGAAACTGCTTCTGGCCAGGTAGTGTCCAGGAGTGCAACGGCTGCTCCTTCCTTTCTGAAGCAGTCAGAGCATTCTTAGCTGAATGTGCTTGTGAAGAAGCTCTTGGCTGGACATTTGAAATTCGGTGCACTGAGTACATGAACCCGGTGCCCAGCTGCTTCGTTCTTCGCCTTCTGCGGTCGGGACAGAACTGAAGCCCAGCGATGACTTTAACCGTGCAGCTCTTCAGCGTGTGTACTGCACGCATCCACAGTGTGCTCTGCAAGGATTTTCCTCTGCTCTCGCTCAGCGAAATGAATCAGAAGAGAAACACTGGATGGATTAGCCTTTCGCTGGCCAAGGCTCACAGTACAGCACCACACTCTGGGTGACGAGGAGAACAAAGGAAGAACATCTTTTCGCCCTGCCACGGTCTTCTCTGCGAGACGACTTCCCGCGTCTCTCTCCCTGCAAGGCTCGAATGTGCGCGATGGTACTTGGAACTGAGAAGGCAGGTGCAGAGAGCACCGCGACCTGACGGCGCTGTGCAGGCTGCGAAGGAAAGAGGACTGCCACGGGAATGTGCTGCAAATACAGGTTCCCACGCGTCGGGGACAAGCTCTGGGTAAGGCGCTTGAACTAAAACTGTTCTCTGTGCCAGACGGAGCCGAGAATCTTTCCGTAAAGATGCTGGCTACAAAGCAAACAGAATGTGGTGCTACTTCAGCGCTAGAGAGAAATTGCATCGCCCAGGCGTGTTTCGGCAGAAGCAGCAGCCTGCAGCATTTCGCTGCCGGCACCGTGCTCTCTGGGCGACAAGTAGACGACGCTTCGTCTCCAGCAAAACGAAAGCGCCACCTGCTACGAAGAGTATAAGAATGAAGGCAGAGCATCGAGCTGGTGTGTGCATCGCACAGGCTGCAAGAGGAAGCGTGGCTGCCACTCGCTTGTTTTCGGATTCAAATTAGCAGTTGAAAACAGAAAATTCCACTTGCAGCTACTTGTGCTGCTACCTAGTTCTCTTCCAGCTTTCCCTGGAAAGAATTGTGCTGAGCATTATGCTTGGAGATGCAGAGATGACAGTGGTAGAGGCAGCGGAGAATGGAAATAGAGAGTGCAGCGGACAGTTTCTGGGGCTTTACGTGAGGCAACGGGGAAAGTGCAGTCCAGCAGTGGCTTTTCCTTCTGGAGCCTTTTTCTTTGGGAGCAGCTGCTGCAAGTGGGCAACGGAGCTGCGAGAGTGCATGATGTGACGGCACGTCTATGTGAGAAGGAAGCTGCCGAGCCGCAGTGTGTTGTGCTCAGTTTCAAGGCTGCTTGGAGCAGGGGGGGTACTTGAAGAACGCCTTCTTTCTGGACGTGTCCTTCTGGCTGTGCTCGAGCTGCATGGACTCTGCAGCACTGAAGGTGTAAGAAACTGCTTCTGGCCAGGTAGTGTCCAGGAGTGCAACGGCTGCTCCTTCCTTTCTGAAGCAGTCAGAGCATTCTTAGCTGAATGTGCTTGTGAAGAAGCTCTTGGCTGGACATTTGAAATTCGGTGCACTGAGTACATGAACCCGGTGCCCAGCTGCTTCGTTCTTCGCCTTCTGCGGTCGGGACAGAACTGAAGCCCAGCGATGACTTTAACCGTGCAGCTCTTCAGCGTGTGTACTGCACGCATCCACAGTGTGCTCTGCAAGGATTTTCCTCTGCTCTCGCTCAGCGAAATGAATCAGAAGAGAAACACTGGATGGATTAGCCTTTCGCTGGCCAAGGCTCACAGTACAGCACCACACTCTGGGTGACGAGGAGAACAAAGGAAGAACATCTTTTCGCCCTGCCACGGTCTTCTCTGCGAGACGACTTCCCGCGTCTCTCTCCCTGCAAGGCTCGAATGTGCGCGATGGTACTTGGAACTGAGAAGGCAGGAGCAGAGAGCACCGCGACCTGACGGCGCTGTGCAGGCTGCAAAGGAAAGAGGACTGCCACTGGAATGTGCTGCAAATACAGGTTCCCACGCGTCGGGGACAAGCTCTGGGTAAGGCGCTTGAACTAAAACTGTTCTCTGTGCCAGACGGAGCCGAGAATCTTTCCGTAAAGATGCTGGCTACAAAGCAAACAGAATGTGGTGCTACTTCAGCGCTAGAGAGAAATTGCATCGCCCAGGCGTGTTTCGGCAGAAGCAGCAGCCTGCAGCATTTCGCTGCCGGCACCGTGCTCTCTGGGCGACAAGTAGACGACGCTTCGTCTCCAGCAAAACGAAAGCGCCACCTGCTACGAAGAGTATAAGAATGAAGGCAGAGCACCGAGCTGGTGTGTGCATCGCACAGGCTGCAAGAGGAAGCGTGGCTGCCACTCGCTTGTTTTCGGATTCAAATTAGCAGTTGAAAACAGAAAATTCCACTTGCAGCTACTTGTGCTGCTACCTAGTTCTCTTCCAGCTTTCCCTGGAAAGAATTGTGCTGAGCATTATGCTTGGAGATGCAGAGATGACAGTGGTAGAGGCAGCGGAGAATGGAAATAGAGAGTGCAGCGGACAGTTTCTGGGGCTTTACGTGAGGCAACGGGGAAAGTGCAGTCCAGCAGTGGCTTTTCCTTCTGGAGCCTTTTTCTTTGGGAGCAGCTGCTGCAAGTGGGCAACGGAGCTGCGAGAGTGCATGATGTGACGGCACGTCTATGTGAGAAGGAAGCTGCCGAGCCGCAGTGTGTTGTGCTCAGTTTCAAGGCTGCTTGGAGCAGGGGGGGTACTTGAAGAACGCCTTCTTTCTGGACGTGTCCTTCTGGGTGTGCTCGAGCTGCATGGACTCTGCAGCACTGAAGGTGTAAGAAACTGCTTCTGGCCAGGTAGTGTCCAGGAGTGCAACGGCTGCTCCTTCCTTTCTGAAGCAGTCAGAGCATTCTTAGCTGAATGTGCTTGTGAAGAAGCTCTTGGCTGGACATTTGAAATTCGGTGCACTGAGTACATGAACCCGGTGCCCAGCTGCTTCGTTCTTCGCCTTCTGCGGTCGGGACAGAACTGAAGCCCAGCGTTGCCTTTGAGCTTTGCCGCTCTTCAGCGCGTACACTGCACGCATCCACAGTGTGCTCTGCAAGGATTTTCCTCTGCTCAACGTACAATCATTTGCTTGCTGTTTCACAGAGTCCAAACTGTCCATGTAGCTCTCGCTCAGTGAAATGCGTCAGGAGAGAAACACTTGCTGGAGTAGCTTTTCGCTGGCCAGGACTTTCAACACAGCACCACAATTCAGGTAAGAAGCAGGAGAAAGGAAGAACATCTTTTCGTCCTGGCACGTTCTTCTCTGTGAGACGACTATCCGCGTCTTCTCTCCCTGCAAGGCTCTAATGTGTGCGGTGGCACTTGGAACTGAGAAGGCAGGTGCAGAGAGCACCGCGATCTGACGGCGCTGTGCAGGCTGTAAAGGAAAGAGCACTGCCACTGGAATGTGGTGCAAATACAGGTTCCCACGCGTCGGGGGCAAGCTCTGGGTAAGGCGCTTGAACTAAAACTGTTCTCTGTGCCAGACGGAGCCGAGAATCTTTCCGTAAAGATGCTGGCTACAAAGCAAACAGAATGTGGTGCTACTTCAGCGCTAGAGAGAAATTGCATAGGCCAGGCGTGTTTCGGCAGAAGCAGCAGCCTGCAGCATTTCGCTGCCGGCACCGTGCTCTCTGGGCGACAAGTAGACGACGGTTCGTCTCCAGCAAAACGAAAGCGCCACCTGCTGCGAACAGCATAAGAATGAAGGCAGAGCACCGAGCTGGTGTGTGCATCGCACAGGCTGCAAGAGGAAGCGTGGCTGCCACTCGCTTGTTTTCGGATTCAAATTAGCAGTTGAAAACAGAAAATTCCACTTGCAGCTACTTGTGCTGCTACCTAGTTCTCTTCCAGCTTTCCCTGGAAAGAATTGTGCCAGGGTTTATGCTTGGAGATGCAGAGATGACAGTGGTAGAGGCAGCAGAGAATGGAAATAGAGAGTGCAGCGGACAGTTTCTGGGGCTTTACGTGAGGCAACGGGGAAAGTGCAGTCCAGCAGTGGCTTTTCCTTCTGGAGCCTTTTTCTTTGGGAGCAGCTGCTGCAAGTGGGCAACGGAGCTGCGAGAGTGCATGATGTGACGGCACGTCTATGTGAGAAGGAAGCTGCCGAGCCGCAGTGTGTTGTGCTCAGTTTCAAGGCTGCTTGGAGCAGGGGGGGTACTTGAAGAACGCCTTCTTTCTGGACGTGTCCTTCTGGCTGTGCTCGAGCTGCATGGACTCTGCAGCACTGAAGGTGTAAGAAACTGCTTCTGGCCAGGTAGTGTCCAGGAGTGCAACGGCTGCTCCTTCCTTTCTGAAGCAGTCAGAGCATTCTTAGCTGAATGTGCTTGTGAAGAAGCTCTTGGCTGGACATTTGAAATTCGGTGCACTGAGTACATGAACCCGGTGCCCAGCTGCTTCGTTCTTCGCCTTCTGCGGTCGGGACAGAACTGAAGCCCAGCGATGACTTTAACCGTGCAGCTCTTCAGCGTGTGTACTGCACGCATCCACAGTGTGCTCTGCAAGGATTTTCCTCTGCTCTCGCTCAGCGAAATGAATCAGAAGAGAAACACTGGATGGATTAGCCTTTCGCTGGCCAAGGCTCACAGTACAGCACCACACTCTGGGTGACGAGGAGAACAAAGGAAGAACATCTTTTCGCCCTGCCACGGTCTTCTCTGCGAGACGACTTCCCGCGTCTCTCTCCCTGCAAGGCTCGAATGTGCGCGATGGTACTTGGAACTGAGAAGGCAGGTGCAGAGAGCACCGCGACCTGACGGCGCTGTGCAGGCTGCGAAGGAAAGAGGACTGCCACTGGAATGTGCTGCAAATACAGGTTCCCACGCGTCGGGGACAAGCTCTGGGTAAGGCGCTTGAACTAAAACTGTTCTCTGTGCCAGACGGAGCCGAGAATCTTTCCGTAAAGATGCTGGCTACAAAGCAAACAGAATGTGGTGCTACTTCAGCGCTAGAGAGAAATTGCATCGCCCAGGCGTGTTTCGGCAGAAACAGCAGCCTGCAGCATTTCGCTGCCGGCACCGTGCTCTCTGGGCGACAAGTAGACGACGCTTCGTCTCCAGCAAAACGAAAGCGCCACCTGCTACGAAGAGTATAAGAATGAAGGCAGAGCACCGAGCTGGTGTGTGCATCGCACAGGCTGCAAGAGGAAGCGTGGCTGCCACTCGCTTGTTTTCGGATTCAAATTAGCAGTTGAAAACAGAAAATTCCACTTGCAGCTACTTGTGCTGCTACCTAGTTCTCTTCCAGCTTTCCCTGGAAAGAATTGTGCTGAGCATTATGCTTGGAGATGCAGAGATGACAGTGGTAGAGGCAGCGGAGAATGGAAATAGAGAGTGCAGCGGACAGTTTCTGGGGCTTTACGTGAGGCAACGGGGAAAGTGCAGTCCAGCAGTGGCTTTTCCTTCTGGAGCCTTTTTCTTTGGGAGCAGCTGCTGCAAGTGGGCAACGGAGCTGCGAGAGTGCATGATGTGACGGCACGTCTATGTGAGAAGGAAGCTGCCGAGCCGCAGTGTGTTGTGCTCAGTTTCAAGGCTGCTTGGAGCAGGGGGGGTACTTGAAGAACGCCTTCTTTCTGGACGTGTCCTTCTGGGTGTGCTCGAGCTGCATGGACTCTGCAGCACTGAAGGTGTAAGAAACTGCTTCTGGCCAGGTAGTGTCCAGGAGTGCAACGGCTGCTCCTTCCTTTCTGAAGCAGTCAGAGCATTCTTAGCTGAATGTGCTTGTGAAGAAGCTCTTGGCTGGACATTTGAAATTCGGTGCACTGAGTACATGAACCCGGTGCCCAGCTGCTTCGTTCTTCGCCTTCTGCGGTCGGGACAGAACTGAAGCCCAGCGATGACTTTAACCGTGCAGCTCTTCAGCGTGTGTACTGCACGCATCCACAGTGTGCTCTGCAAGGATTTTCCTCTGCTCTCGCTCAGCGAAATGAATCAGAAGAGAAACACTGGATGGATTAGCCTTTCGCTGGCCAAGGCTCACAGTACAGCACCACACTCTGGGTGACGAGGAGAACAAAGGAAGAACATCTTTTCGCCCTGCCACGGTCTTCTCTGCGAGACGACTTCCCGCGTCTCTCTCCCTGCAAGGCTCGAATGTGCGCGATGGTACTTGGAACTGAGAAGGCAGGTGCAGAGAGCACCGCGACCTGACGGCGCTGTGCAGGCTGCGAAGGAAAGAGGACTGCCACGGGAATGTGCTGCAAATACAGGTTCCCACGCGTCGGGGACAAGCTCTGGGTAAGGCGCTTGAACTAAAACTGTTCTCTGTGCCAGACGGAGCCGAGAATCTTTCCGTAAAGATGCTGGCTACAAAGCAAACAGAATGTGGTGCTACTTCAGCGCTAGAGAGAAATTGCATAGGCCAGGCGTGTTTCGGCAGAAGCAGCAGCCTGCAGCATTTCGCTGCCGGCACCGTGCTCTCTGGGCGACAAGTAGACGACGGTTCGTCTCCAGCAAAACGAAAGCGCCACCTGCTACGAAGAGTATAAGAATGAAGGCAGAGCATCGAGCTGGTGTGTGCATCGCACAGGCTGCAAGAGGAAGCGTGGCTGCCACTCGCTTGTTTTCGGATTCAAATTAGCAGTTGAAAACAGAAAATTCCACTTGCAGCTACTTGTGCTGCTACCTAGTTCTCTTCCAGCTTTCCCTGGAAAGAATTGTGCTGAGCATTATGCTTGGAGATGCAGAGATGACAGTGGTAGAGGCAGCGGAGAATGGAAATAGAGAGTGCAGCGGACAGTTTCTGGGGCTTTACGTGAGGCAACGGGGAAAGTGCAGTCCAGCAGTGGCTTTTCCTTCTGGAGCCTTTTTCTTTGGGAGCAGCTGCTGCAAGTGGGCAACGGAGCTGCGAGAGTGCATGATGTGACGGCACGTCTATGTGAGAAGGAAGCTGCCGAGCCGCAGTGTGTTGTGCTCAGTTTCAAGGCTGCTTGGAGCAGGGGGGGTACTTGAAGAACGCCTTCTTTCTGGACGTGTCCTTCTGGCTGTGCTCGAGCTGCATGGACTCTGCAGCACTGAAGGTGTAAGAAACTGCTTGTGGCCAGGTAGTGTCCAGGAGTGCAACGGCTGCTCCTTCCTTTCTGAAGCAGTCAGAGCATTCTTAGCTGAATGTGCTTGTGAAGAAGCTCTTGGCTGGACATTTGAAATTCGGTGCACTGAGTACATGAACCCGGTGCCCAGCTGCTTCGTTCTTCGCCTTCTGCGGTCGGGACAGAACTGAAGCCCAGCGTTGCCTTTGAGCTTTGCCGCTCTTCAGCGCGTACACTGCACGCATCCACAGTGTGCTCTGCAAGGATTTTCCTCTGCTCTCGCTCAGCGAAATGAATCAGAAGAGAAACACTGGATGGATTAGCCTTTCGCTGGCCAAGGCTCACAGTACAGCACCACACTCTGGGTGACGAGGAGAACAAAGGAAGAACATCTTTTCGCCCTGCCACGGTCTTCTCTGCGAGACGACTTCCCGCGTCTCTCTCCCTGCAAGGCTCGAATGTGCGCGATGGTACTTGGAACTGAGAAGGCAGGAGCAGAGAGCACCGCGACCTGACGGCGCTGTGCAGGCTGCAAAGGAAAGAGGACTGCCACTGGAATGTGCTGCAAATACAGGTTCCCACGCGTCGGGGACAAGCTCTGGGTAAGGCGCTTGAACTAAAACTGTTCTCTGTGCCAGACGGAGCCGAGAATCTTTCCGTAAAGATGCTGGCTACAAAGCAAACAGAATGTGGTGCTACTTCAGCGCTAGAGAGAAATTGCATCGCCCAGGCGTGTTTCGGCAGAAGCAGCAGCCTGCAGCATTTCGCTGCCGGCACCGTGCTCTCTGGGCGACAAGTAGACGACGCTTCGTCTCCAGCAAAACGAAAGCGCCACCTGCTACGAAGAGTATAAGAATGAAGGCAGAGCACCGAGCTGGTGTGTGCATCGCACAGGCTGCAAGAGGAAGCGTGGCTGCCACTCGCTTGTTTTCGGATTCAAATTAGCAGTTGAAAACAGAAAATTCCACTTGCAGCTACTTGTGCTGCTACCTAGTTCTCTTCCAGCTTTCCCTGGAAAGAATTGTGCTGAGCATTATGCTTGGAGATGCAGAGATGACAGTGGTAGAGGCAGCGGAGAATGGAAATAGAGAGTGCAGCGGACAGTTTCTGGGGCTTTATGTGAGGCAACGGGGAAAGTGCAGTCCAGCAGTGGCTTTTCCTTCTGGAGCCTTTTTCTTTGGGAGCAGCTGCTGCAAGTGGGCAACGGAGCTGCGAGAGTGCATGATGTGACGGCACGTCTATGTGAGAAGGAAGCTGCCGAGCCGCAGTGTGTTGTGCTCAGTTTCAAGGCTGCTTGGAGCAGGGGGGGTACTTGAAGAACGCCTTCTTTCTGGACGTGTCCTTCTGGGTGTGCTCGAGCTGCATGGACTCTGCAGCACTGAAGGTGTAAGAAACTGCTTCTGGCCAGGTAGTGTCCAGGAGTGCAACGGCTGCTCCTTCCTTTCTGAAGCAGTCAGAGCATTCTTAGCTGAATGTGCTTGTGAAGAAGCTCTTGGCTGGACATTTGAAATTCGGTGCACTGAGTACATGAACCCGGTGCCCAGCTGCTTCGTTCTTCGCCTTCTGCGGTCGGGACAGAACTGAAGCCCAGCGTTGCCTTTGAGCTTTGCCGCTCTTCAGCGCGTACACTGCACGCATCCACAGTGTGCTCTGCAAGGATTTTCCTCTGCTCAACGTACAATCATTTGCTTGCTGTTTCACAGAGTCCAAACTGTCCATGTAGCTCTCGCTCAGTGAAATGCGTCAGGAGAGAAACACTTGCTGGAGTAGCTTTTCGCTGGCCAGGACTTTCAACACAGCACCACAATTCAGGTAAGAAGCAGGAGAAAGGAAGAACATCTTTTCGTCCTGGCACGTTCTTCTCTGTGAGACGACTATCCGCGTCTTCTCTCCCTGCAAGGCTCTAATGTGTGCGGTGGCACTTGGAACTGAGAAGGCAGGTGCAGAGAGCACCGCGATCTGACGGCGCTGTGCAGGCTGTAAAGGAAAGAGCACTGCCACTGGAATGTGGTGCAAATACAGGTTCCCACGCGTCGGGGGCAAGCTCTGGGTAAGGCGGTTGAACTAAAACTGTTCTCTGTGCCAGACGGAGCCGAGAATCTTTCCGTAAAGATGCTGGCTACAAAGCAAACAGAATGTGGTGCTACTTCAGCGCTAGAGAGAAATTGCATCGCCCAGGCGTGTTTCGGCAGAAGCAGCAGCCTGCAGCATTTCGCTGCCGGCACCGTGCTCTCTGGGCGACAAGTAGACGACGCTTCGTCTCCAGCAAAACGAAAGCGCCACCTGCTGCGAACAGCATAAGAATGAAGGCAGAGCACCGAGCTGGTGTGTGCATCGCACAGGCTGCAAGAGGAAGCGTGGCTGCCACTCGCTTGTTTTCGGATTCAAATTAGCAGTTGAAAACAGAAAATTCCACTTGCAGCTACTTGTGCTGCTACCTAGTTCTCTTCCAGCTTTCCCTGGAAAGAATTGTGCCAGGGTTTATGCTTGGAGATGCAGAGATGACAGTGGTAGAGGCAGCAGAGAATGGAAATAGAGAGTGCAGCGGACAGTTTCTGGGGCTTTACGTGAGGCAACGGGGAAAGTGCAGTCCAGCAGTGGCTTTTCCTTCTGGAGCCTTTTTCTTTGGGAGCAGCTGCTGCAAGTGGGCAACGGAGCTGCGAGAGTGCATGATGTGACGGCACGTCTATGTGAGAAGGAAGCTGCCGAGCCGCAGTGTGTTGTGCTCAGTTTCAAGGCTGCTTGGAGCAGGGGGGGTACTTGAAGAACGCCTTCTTTCTGGACGTGTCCTTCTGGCTGTGCTCGAGCTGCATGGACTCTGCAGCACTGAAGGTGTAAGAAACTGCTTCTGGCCAGGTAGTGTCCAGGAGTGCAACGGCTGCTCCTTCCTTTCTGAAGCAGTCAGAGCATTCTTAGCTGAATGTGCTTGTGAAGAAGCTCTTGGCTGGACATTTGAAATTCGGTGCACTGAGTACATGAACCCGGTGCCCAGCTGCTTCGTTCTTCGCCTTCTGCGGTCGGGACAGAACTGAAGCCCAGCGATGACTTTAACCGTGCAGCTCTTCAGCGTGTGTACTGCACGCATCCACAGTGTGCTCTGCAAGGATTTTCCTCTGCTCTCGCTCAGCGAAATGAATCAGAAGAGAAACACTGGATGGATTAGCCTTTCGCTGGCCAAGGCTCACAGTACAGCACCACACTCTGGGTGACGAGGAGAACAAAGGAAGAACATCTTTTCGCCCTGCCACGGTCTTCTCTGCGAGACGACTTCCCGCGTCTCTCTCCCTGCAAGGCTCGAATGTGCGCGATGGTACTTGGAACTGAGAAGGCAGGTGCAGAGAGCACCGCGACCTGACGGCGCTGTGCAGGCTGCGAAGGAAAGAGGACTGCCACTGGAATGTGGTGCAAATACAGGTTCCCACGCGTCGGGGACAAGCTCTGGGTAAGGCGGTTGAACTAAAACTGTTCTCTGTGCCAGACGGAGCCGAGAATCTTTCCGTAAAGATGCTGGCTACAAAGCAAACAGAATGTGGTGCTACTTCAGCGCTAGAGAGAAATTGCATCGCCCAGGCGTGTTTCGGCAGAAACAGCAGCCTGCAGCATTTCGCTGCCGGCACCGTGCTCTCTGGGCGACAAGTAGACGACGCTTCGTCTCCAGCAAAACGAAAGCGCCACCTGCTACGAAGAGTATAAGAATGAAGGCAGAGCACCGAGCTGGTGTGTGCATCGCACAGGCTGCAAGAGGAAGCGTGGCTGCCACTCGCTTGTTTTCGGATTCAAATTAGCAGTTGAAAACAGAAAATTCCACTTGCAGCTACTTGTGCTGCTACCTAGTTCTCTTCCAGCTTTCCCTGGAAAGAATTGTGCTGAGCATTATGCTTGGAGATGCAGAGATGACAGTGGTAGAGGCAGCGGAGAATGGAAATAGAGAGTGCAGCGGACAGTTTCTGGGGCTTTACGTGAGGCAACGGGGAAAGTGCAGTCCAGCAGTGGCTTTTCCTTCTGGAGCCTTTTTCTTTGGGAGCAGCTGCTGCAAGTGGGCAACGGAGCTGCGAGAGTGCATGATGTGACGGCACGTCTATGTGAGAAGGAAGCTGCCGAGCCGCAGTGTGTTGTGCTCAGTTTCAAGGCTGCTTGGAGCAGGGGGGGTACTTGAAGAACGCCTTCTTTCTGGACGTGTCCTTCTGGGTGTGCTCGAGCTGCATGGACTCTGCAGCACTGAAGGTGTAAGAAACTGCTTCTGGCCAGGTAGTGTCCAGGAGTGCAACGGCTGCTCCTTCCTTTCTGAAGCAGTCAGAGCATTCTTAGCTGAATGTGCTTGTGAAGAAGCTCTTGGCTGGACATTTGAAATTCGGTGCACTGAGTACATGAACCCGGTGCCCAGCTGCTTCGTTCTTCGCCTTCTGCGGTCGGGACAGAACTGAAGCCCAGCGATGACTTTAACCGTGCAGCTCTTCAGCGTGTGTACTGCACGCATCCACAGTGTGCTCTGCAAGGATTTTCCTCTGCTCTCGCTCAGCGAAATGAATCAGAAGAGAAACACTGGATGGATTAGCCTTTCGCTGGCCAAGGCTCACAGTACAGCACCACACTCTGGGTGACGAGGAGAACAAAGGAAGAACATCTTTTCGCCCTGCCACGGTCTTCTCTGCGAGACGACTTCCCGCGTCTCTCTCCCTGCAAGGCTCGAATGTGCGCGATGGTACTTGGAACTGAGAAGGCAGGTGCAGAGAGCACCGCGACCTGACGGCGCTGTGCAGGCTGCGAAGGAAAGAGGACTGCCACGGGAATGTGCTGCAAATACAGGTTCCCACGCGTCGGGGACAAGCTCTGGGTAAGGCGCTTGAACTAAAACTGTTCTCTGTGCCAGACGGAGCCGAGAATCTTTCCGTAAAGATGCTGGCTACAAAGCAAACAGAATGTGGTGCTACTTCAGCGCTAGAGAGAAATTGCATCGCCCAGGCGTGTTTCGGCAGAAGCAGCAGCCTGCAGCATTTCGCTGCCGGCACCGTGCTCTCTGGGCGACAAGTAGACGACGCTTCGTCTCCAGCAAAACGAAAGCGCCACCTGCTACGAAGAGTATAAGAATGAAGGCAGAGCATCGAGCTGGTGTGTGCATCGCACAGGCTGCAAGAGGAAGCGTGGCTGCCACTCGCTTGTTTTCGGATTCAAATTAGCAGTTGAAAACAGAAAATTCCACTTGCAGCTACTTGTGCTGCTACCTAGTTCTCTTCCAGCTTTCCCTGGAAAGAATTGTGCTGAGCATTATGCTTGGAGATGCAGAGATGACAGTGGTAGAGGCAGCGGAGAATGGAAATAGAGAGTGCAGCGGACAGTTTCTGGGGCTTTACGTGAGGCAACGGGGAAAGTGCAGTCCAGCAGTGGCTTTTCCTTCTGGAGCCTTTTTCTTTGGGAGCAGCTGCTGCAAGTGGGCAACGGAGCTGCGAGAGTGCATGATGTGACGGCACGTCTATGTGAGAAGGAAGCTGCCGAGCCGCAGTGTGTTGTGCTCAGTTTCAAGGCTGCTTGGAGCAGGGGGGGTACTTGAAGAACGCCTTCTTTCTGGACGTGTCCTTCTGGGTGTGCTCGAGCTGCATGGACTCTGCAGCACTGAAGGTGTAAGAAACTGCTTCTGGCCAGGTAGTGTCCAGGAGTGCAACGGCTGCTCCTTCCTTTCTGAAGCAGTCAGAGCATTCTTAGCTGAATGTGCTTGTGAAGAAGCTCTTGGCTGGACATTTGAAATTCGGTGCACTGAGTACATGAACCCGGTGCCCAGCTGCTTCGTTCTTCGCCTTCTGCGGTCGGGACAGAACTGAAGCCCAGCGTTGCCTTTGAGCTTTGCCGCTCTTCAGCGCGTACACTGCACGCATCCACTGTGTGCTCTGCAAGGATTTTCCTCTGCTCTCGCTCAGCGAAATGAATCAGAAGAGAAACACTGGATGGATTAGCCTTTCGCTGGCCAAGGCTCACAGTACAGCACCACACTCTGGGTGACGAGGAGAACAAAGGAAGAACATCTTTTCGCCCTGCCACGGTCTTCTCTGCGAGACGACTTCCCGCGTCTCTCTCCCTGCAAGGCTCGAATGTGCGCAATGGTACTTGGAACTGAGAAGGCAGGAGCAGAGAGCACCGCGACCTGACGGCGCTGTGCAGGCTGCAAAGGAAAGAGGACTGCCACTGGAATGTGCTGCAAATACAGGTTCCCACGCGTCGGGGACAAGCTCTGGGTAAGGCGCTTGAACTAAAACTGTTCTCTGTGCCAGACGGAGCCGAGAATCTTTCCGTAAAGATGCTGGCTACAAAGCAAACAGAATGTGGTGCTACTTCAGCGCTAGAGAGAAATTGCATCGCCCAGGCGTGTTTCGGCAGAAGCAGCAGCCTGCAGCATTTCGCTGCCGGCACCGTGCTCTCTGGGCGACAAGTAGACGACGCTTCGTCTCCAGCAAAACGAAAGCGCCACCTGCTACGAAGAGTATAAGAATGAAGGCAGAGCACCGAGCTGGTGTGTGCATCGCACAGGCTGCAAGAGGAAGCGTGGCTGCCACTCGCTTGTTTTCGGATTCAAATTAGCAGTTGAAAACAGAAAATTCCACTTGCAGCTACTTGTGCTGCTACCTAGTTCTCTTCCAGCTTTCCCTGGAAAGAATTGTGCTGAGCATTATGCTTGGAGATGCAGAGATGACAGTGGTAGAGGCAGCGGAGAATGGAAATAGAGAGTGCAGCGGACAGTTTCTGGGGCTTTATGTGAGGCAACGGGGAAAGTGCAGTCCAGCAGTGGCTTTTCCTTCTGGAGCCTTTTTCTTTGGGAGCAGCTGCTGCAAGTGGGCAACGGAGCTGCGAGAGTGCATGATGTGACGGCACGTCTATGTGAGAAGGAAGCTGCCGAGCCGCAGTGTGTTGTGCTCAGTTTCAAGGCTGCTTGGAGCAGGGGGGGTACTTGAAGAACGCCTTCTTTCTGGACGTGTCCTTCTGGGTGTGCTCGAGCTGCATGGACTCTGCAGCACTGAAGGTGTAAGAAACTGCTTCTGGCCAGGTAGTGTCCAGGAGTGCAACGGCTGCTCCTTCCTTTCTGAAGCAGTCAGAGCATTCTTAGCTGAATGTGCTTGTGAAGAAGCTCTTGGCTGGACATTTGAAATTCGGTGCACTGAGTACATGAACCCGGTGCCCAGCTGCTTCGTTCTTCGCCTTCTGCGGTCGGGACAGAACTGAAGCCCAGCGTTGCCTTTGAGCTTTGCCGCTCTTCAGCGCGTACACTGCACGCATCCACTGTGTGCTCTGCAAGGATTTTCCTCTGCTCAACGTACAATCATTTGCTTGCTGTTTCACAGAGTCCAAACTGTCCATGTAGCTCTCGCTCAGTGAAATGCGTCAGGAGAGAAACACTTGCTGGAGTAGCTTTTCGCTGGCCAGGACTTTCAACACAGCACCACAATTCAGGTAAGAAGCAGGAGAAAGGAAGAACATCTTTTCGTCCTGGCACGTTCTTCTCTGTGAGACGACTATCCGCGTCTTCTCTCCCTGCAAGGCTCTAATGTGTGCGGTGGCACTTGGAACTGAGAAGGCAGGTGCAGAGAGCACCGCGATCTGACGGCGCTGTGCAGGCTGTAAAGGAAAGAGCACTGCCACTGGAATGTGGTGCAAATACAGGTTCCCACGCGTCGGGGGCAAGCTCTGGGTAAGGCGCTTGAACTAAAACTGTTCTCTGTGCCAGACGGAGCCGAGAATCTTTCCGTAAAGATGCTGGCTACAAAGCAAACAGAATGTGGTGCTACTTCAGCGCTAGAGAGAAATTGCATAGGCCAGGCGTGTTTCGGCAGAAGCAGCAGCCTGCAGCATTTCGCTGCCGGCACCGTGCTCTCTGGGCGACAAGTAGACGACGGTTCGTCTCCAGCAAAACGAAAGCGCCACCTGCTGCGAACAGCATAAGAATGAAGGCAGAGCACCGAGCTGGTGTGTGCATCGCACAGGCTGCAAGAGGAAGCGTGGCTGCCACTCGCTTGTTTTCGGATTCAAATTAGCAGTTGAAAACAGAAAATTCCACTTGCAGCTACTTGTGCTGCTACCTAGTTCTCTTCCAGCTTTCCCTGGAAAGAATTGTGCCAGGGTTTATGCTTGGAGATGCAGAGATGACAGTGGTAGAGGCAGCAGAGAATGGAAATAGAGAGTGCAGCGGACAGTTTCTGGGGCTTTACGTGAGGCAACGGGGAAAGTGCAGTCCAGCAGTGGCTTTTCCTTCTGGAGCCTTTTTCTTTGGGAGCAGCTGCTGCAAGTGGGCAACGGAGCTGCGAGAGTGCATGATGTGACGGCACGTCTATGTGAGAAGGAAGCTGCCGAGCCGCAGTGTGTTGTGCTCAGTTTCAAGGCTGCTTGGAGCAGGGGGGGTACTTGAAGAACGCCTTCTTTCTGGACGTGTCCTTCTGGGTGTGCTCGAGCTGCATGGACTCTGCAGCACTGAAGGTGTAAGAAACTGCTTCTGGCCAGGTAGTGTCCAGGAGTGCAACGGCTGCTCCTTCCTTTCTGAAGCAGTCAGAGCATTCTTAGCTGAATGTGCTTGTGAAGAAGCTCTTGGCTGGACATTTGAAATTCGGTGCACTGAGTACATGAACCCGGTGCCCAGCTGCTTCGTTCTTCGCCTTCTGCGGTCGGGACAGAACTGAAGCCCAGCGTTGCCTTTGAGCTTTGCCGCTCTTCAGCGCGTACACTGCACGCATCCACAGTGTGCTCTGCAAGGATTTTCCTCTGCTCTCGCTCAGCGAAATGAATCAGAAGAGAAACACTGGATGGATTAGCCTTTCGCTGGCCAAGGCTCACAGTACAGCACCACACTCTGGGTGACGAGGAGAACAAAGGAAGAACATCTTTTCGCCCTGCCACGGTCTTCTCTGCGAGACGACTTCCCGCGTCTCTCTCCCTGCAAGGCTCGAATGTGCGCGATGGTACTTGGAACTGAGAAGGCACGTGCAGAGAGCACCGCGACCTGACGGCGCTGTGCAGGCTGCGAAGGAAAGAGGACTGCCACTGGAATGTGCTGCAAATACAGGTTCCCACGCCTCGGGGACAAGCTCTGGGTAAGGCGCTTGAACTAAAACTGTTCTCTGTGCCAGACGGAGCCGAGAATCTTTCCGTAAAGATGCTGGCTACAAAGCAAACAGAATGTGGTGCTACTTCAGCGCTAGAGAGAAATTGCATCGCCCAGGCGTGTTTCGGCAGAAGCAGCAGCCTGCAGCATTTCGCTGCCGGCACCGTGCTCTCTGGGCGACAAGTAGACGACGCTTCGTCTCCAGCAAAACGAAAGCGCCACCTGCTACGAAGAGTATAAGAATGAAGGCAGAGCACCGAGCTGGTGTGTGCATCGCACAGGCTGCAAGAGGAAGCGTGGCTGCCACTCGCTTGTTTTCGGATTCAAATTAGCAGTTGAAAACAGAAAATTCCACTTGCAGCTACTTGTGCTGCTACCTAGTTCTCTTCCAGCTTTCCCTGGAAAGAATTGTGCTGAGCATTATGCTTGGAGATGCAGAGATGACAGTGGTAGAGGCAGCGGAGAATGGAAATAGAGAGTGCAGCGGACAGTTTCTGGGGCTTTACGTGAGGCAACGGGGAAAGTGCAGTCCAGCAGTGGCTTTTCCTTCTGGAGCCTTTTTCTTTGGGAGCAGCTGCTGCAAGTGGGCAACGGAGCTGCGAGAGTGCATGATGTGACGGCACGTCTATGTGAGAAGGAAGCTGCCGAGCCGCAGTGTGTTGTGCTCAGTTTCAAGGCTGCTTGGAGCAGGGGGGGTACTTGAAGAACGCCTTCTTTCTGGACGTGTCCTTCTGGGTGTGCTCGAGCTGCATGGACTCTGCAGCACTGAAGGTGTAAGAAACTGCTTCTGGCCAGGTAGTGTCCAGGAGTGCAACGGCTGCTCCTTCCTTTCTGAAGCAGTCAGAGCATTCTTAGCTGAATGTGCTTGTGAAGAAGCTCTTGGCTGGACATTTGAAATTCGGTGCACTGAGTACATGAACCCGGTGTCCAGCTGCTTCGTTCTTCGCCTTCTGCGGTCGGGACAGAACTGAAGCCCAGCGATGACTTTAACCGTGCAGCTCTTCAGCGTGTGTACTGCACGCATCCACAGTGTGCTCTGCAAGGATTTTCCTCTGCTCTCGCTCAGCGAAATGAATCAGAAGAGAAACACTGGATGGATTAGCCTTTCGCTGGCCAAGGCTCACAGTACAGCACCACACTCTGGGTGACGAGGAGAACAAAGGAAGAACATCTTTTCGCCCTGCCACGGTCTTCTCTGCGAGACGACTTCCCGCGTCTCTCTCCCTGCAAGGCTCGAATGTGCGCGATGGTACTTGGAACTGAGAAGGCAGGTGCAGAGAGCACCGCGACCTGACGGCGCTGTGCAGGCTGCGAAGGAAAGAGGACTGCCACGGGAATGTGCTGCAAATACAGGTTCCCACGCGTCGGGGACAAGCTCTGGGTAAGGCGCTTGAACTAAAACTGTTCTCTGTGCCAGACGGAGCCGAGAATCTTTCCGTAAAGATGCTGGCTACAAAGCAAACAGAATGTGGTGCTACTTCAGCGCTAGAGAGAAATTGCATCGCCCAGGCGTGTTTCGGCAGAAGCAGCAGCCTGCAGCATTTCGCTGCCGGCACCGTGCTCTCTGGGCGACAAGTAGACGACGCTTCGTCTCCAGCAAAACGAAAGCGCCACCTGCTACGAAGAGTATAAGAATGAAGGCAGAGCATCGAGCTGGTGTGTGCATCGCACAGGCTGCAAGAGGAAGCGTGGCTGCCACTCGCTTGTTTTCGGATTCAAATTAGCAGTTGAAAACAGAAAATTCCACTTGCAGCTACTTGTGCTGCTACCTAGTTCTCTTCCAGCTTTCCCTGGAAAGAATTGTGCTGAGCATTATGCTTGGAGATGCAGAGATGACAGTGGTAGAGGCAGCGGAGAATGGAAATAGAGAGTGCAGCGGACAGTTTCTGGGGCTTTACGTGAGGCAACGGGGAAAGTGCAGTCCAGCAGTGGCTTTTCCTTCTGGAGCCTTTTTCTTTGGGAGCAGCTGCTGCAAGTGGGCAACGGAGCTGCGAGAGTGCATGATGTGACGGCACGTCTATGTGAGAAGGAAGCTGCCGAGCCGCAGTGTGTTGTGCTCAGTTTCAAGGCTGCTTGGAGCAGGGGGGGTACTTGAAGAACGCCTTCTTTCTGGACGTGTCCTTCTGGGTGTGCTCGAGCTGCATGGACTCTGCAGCACTGAAGGTGTAAGAAACTGCTTCTGGCCAGGTAGTGTCCAGGAGTGCAACGGCTGCTCCTTCCTTTCTGAAGCAGTCAGAGCATTCTTAGCTGAATGTGCTTGTGAAGAAGCTCTTGGCTGGACATTTGAAATTCGGTGCACTGAGTACATGAACCCGGTGCCCAGCTGCTTCGTTCTTCGCCTTCTGCGGTCGGGACAGAACTGAAGCCCAGCGTTGCCTTTGAGCTTTGCCGCTCTTCAGCGCGTACACTGCACGCATCCACTGTGTGCTCTGCAAGGATTTTCCTCTGCTCTCGCTCAGCGAAATGAATCAGAAGAGAAACACTGGATGGATTAGCCTTTCGCTGGCCAAGGCTCACAGTACAGCACCACACTCTGGGTGACGAGGAGAACAAAGGAAGAACATCTTTTCGCCCTGCCACGGTCTTCTCTGCGAGACGACTTCCCGCGTCTCTCTCCCTGCAAGGCTCGAATGTGCGCGATGGTACTTGGAACTGAGAAGGCAGGTGCAGAGAGCACCGCGACCTGACGGCGCTGTGCAGGCTGCGAAGGAAAGAGGACTGCCACTGGAATGTGCTGCAAATACAGGTTCCCACGCGTCGGGGACAAGCTCTGGGTAAGGCGCTTGAACTAAAACTGTTCTCTGTGCCAGACGGAGCCGAGAATCTTTCCGTAAAGATGCTGGCTACAAAGCAAACAGAATGTGGTGCTACTTCAGCGCTAGAGAGAAATTGCATCGCCCAGGCGTGTTTCGGCAGAAACAGCAGCCTGCAGCATTTCGCTGCCGGCACCGTGCTCTCTGGGCGACAAGTAGACGACGCTTCGTCTCCAGCAAAACGAAAGCGCCACCTGCTACGAAGAGTATAAGAATGAAGGCAGAGCATCGAGCTGGTGTGTGCATCGCACAGGCTGCAAGAGGAAGCGTGGCTGCCACTCGCTTGTTTTCGGATTCAAATTAGCAGTTGAAAACAGAAAATTCCACTTGCAGCTACTTGTGCTGCTACCTAGTTCTCTTCCAGCTTTCCCTGGAAAGAATTGTGCTGAGCATTATGCTTGGAGATGCAGAGATGACAGTGGTAGAGGCAGCGGAGAATGGAAATAGAGAGTGCAGCGGACAGTTTCTGGGGCTTTACGTGAGGCAACGGGGAAAGTGCAGTCCAGCAGTGGCTTTTCCTTCTGGAGCCTTTTTCTTTGGGAGCAGCTGCTGCAAGTGGGCAACGGAGCTGCGAGAGTGCATGATGTGACGGCACGTCTATGTGAGAAGGAAGCTGCCGAGCCGCAGTGTGTTGTGCTCAGTTTCAAGGCTGCTTGGAGCAGGGGGGGTACTTGAAGAACGCCTTCTTTCTGGACGTGTCCTTCTGGGTGTGCTTGAGCTGCATGGACTCTGCAGCACTGAAGGTGTAAGAAACTGCTTCTGGCCAGGTAGTGTCCAGGAGTGCAACGGCTGCTCCTTCCTTTCTGAAGCAGTCAGAGCATTCTTAGCTGAATGTGCTTGTGAAGAAGCTCTTGGCTGGACATTTGAAATTCGGTGCACTGAGTACATGAACCCGGTGCCCAGCTGCTTCGTTCTTCGCCTTCTGCGGTCGGGACAGAACTGAAGCCCAGCGATGACTTTAACCGTGCAGCTCTTCAGCGTGTGTACTGCACGCATCCACAGTGTGCTCTGCAAGGATTTTCCTCTGCTCTCGCTCAGCGAAATGAATCAGAAGAGAAACACTGGATGGATTAGCCTTTCGCTGGCCAAGGCTCACAGTACAGCACCACACTCTGGGTGACGAGGAGAACAAAGGAAGAACATCTTTTCGCCCTGCCACGGTCTTCTCTGCGAGACGACTTCCCGCGTCTCTCTCCCTGCAAGGCTCGAATGTGCGCGATGGTACTTGGAACTGAGAAGGCAGGAGCAGAGAGCACCGCGACCTGACGGCGCTGTGCAGGCTGCGAAGGAAAGAGGACTGCCACTGGAATGTGCTGCAAATACAGGTTCCCACGCGTCGGGGACAAGCTCTGGGTAAGGCGCTTGAACTAAAACTGTTCTCTGTGCCAGACGGAGCCGAGAATCTTTCCGTAAAGATGCTGGCTACAAAGCAAACAGAATGTGGTGCTACTTCAGCGCTAGAGAGAAATTGCATCGCCCAGGCGTGTTTCGGCAGAAGCAGCAGCCTGCAGCATTTCGCTGCCGGCACCGTGCTCTCTGGGCGACAAGTAGACGACGGTTCGTCTCCAGCAAAACGAAAGCGCCACCTGCTACGAAGAGTATAAGAATGAAGGCAGAGCACCGAGCTGGTGTGTGCATCGCACAGGCTGCAAGAGGAAGCGTGGCTGCCACTCGCTTGTTTTCGGATTCAAATTAGCAGTTGAAAACAGAAAATTCCACTTGCAGCTACTTGTGCTGCTACCTAGTTCTCTTCCAGCTTTCCCTGGAAAGAATTGTGCCAGGGTTTATGCTTGGAGATGCAGAGATGACAGTGGTAGAGGCAGCGGAGAATGGAAATAGAGAGTGCAGCGGACAGTTTCTGGGGCTTTACGTGAGGCAACGGGGAAAGTGCAGTCCAGCAGTGGCTTTTCCTTCTGGAGCCTTTTTCTTTGGGAGCAGCTGCTGCAAGTGGGCAACGGAGCTGCGAGAGTGCATGATGTGACGGCACGTCTATGTGAGAAGGAAGCTGCCGAGCCGCAGTGTGTTGTGCTCAGTTTCAAGGCTGCTTGGAGCAGGGGGGGTACTTGAAGAACGCCTTCTTTCTGGATGTGTCCTTCTGGGTGTGCTCGAGCTGCATGGACTCTGCAGCACTGAAGGTGTAAGAAACTGCTTCTGGCCAGGTAGTGTCCAGGAGTGCAACGGCTGCTCCTTCCTTTCTGAAGCAGTCAGAGCATTCTTAGCTGAATGTGCTTGTGAAGAAGCTCTTGGCTGGACATTTGAAATTCGGTGCACTGAGTACATGAACCCGGTGCCCAGCTGCTTCGTTCTTCGCCTTCTGCGGTCGGGACAGAACTGAAGCCCAGCGTTGCCTTTGAGCTTTGCCGCTCTTCAGCGCGTACACTGCACGCATCCACTGTGTGCTCTGCAAGGATTTTCCTCTGCTCTCGCTCAGCGAAATGAATCAGAAGAGAAACACTGGATGGATTAGCCTTTCGCTGGCCAAGGCTCACAGTACAGCACCACACTCTGGGTGACGAGGAGAACAAAGGAAGAACATCTTTTCGCCCTGCCACGGTCTTCTCTGCGAGACGACTTCCCGCGTCTCTCTCCCTGCAAGGCTCGAATGTGCGCGATGGTACTTGGAACTGAGAAGGCAGGAGCAGAGAGCACCGCGACCTGACGGCGCTGTGCAGGCTGCAAAGGAAAGAGGACTGCCACTGGAATGTGCTGCAAATACAGGTTCCCACGCCTCGGGGACAAGCTCTGGGTAAGGCGCTTGAACTAAAACTGTTCTCTGTGCCAGACGGAGCCGAGAATCTTTCCGTAAAGATGCTGGCTACAAAGCAAACAGAATGTGGTGCTACTTCAGCGCTAGAGAGAAATTGCATCGCCCAGGCGTGTTTCGGCAGAAGCAGCAGCCTGCAGCATTTCGCTGCCGGCACCGTGCTCTCTGGGCGACAAGTAGACGACGCTTCGTCTCCAGCAAAACGAAAGCGCCACCTGCTACGAAGAGTATAAGAATGAAGGCAGAGCACCGAGCTGGTGTGTGCATCGCACAGGCTGCAAGAGGAAGCGTGGCTGCCACTCGCTTGTTTTCAGATTCAAATTAGCAGTTGAAAACAGAAAATTCCACTTGCAGCTACTTGTGCTGCTACCTAGTTCTCTTCCAGCTTTCCCTGGAAAGAATTGTGCTGAGCATTATGCTTGGAGATGCAGAGATGACAGTGGTAGAGGCAGCGGAGAATGGAAATAGAGAGTGCAGCGGACAGTTTCTGGGGCTTTATGTGAGGCAACGGGGAAAGTGCAGTCCAGCAGTGGCTTTTCCTTCTGGAGCCTTTTTCTTTGGGAGCAGCTGCTGCAAGTGGGCAACGGAGCTGCGAGAGTGCATGATGTGACGGCACGTCTATGTGAGAAGGAAGCTGCCGAGCCGCAGTGTGTTGTGCTCAGTTTCAAGGCTGCTTGGAGCAGGGGGGGTACTTGAAGAACGCCTTCTTTCTGGACGTGTCCTTCTGGGTGTGCTCGAGCTGCATGGACTCTGCAGCACTGAAGGTGTAAGAAACTGCTTCTGGCCAGGTAGTGTCCAGGAGTGCAACGGCTGCTCCTTCCTTTCTGAAGCAGTCAGAGCATTCTTAGCTGAATGTGCTTGTGAAGAAGCTCTTGGCTGGACATTTGAAATTCGGTGCACTGAGTACATGAACCCGGTGCCCAGCTGCTTCGTTCTTCGCCTTCTGCGGTCGGGACAGAACTGAAGCCCAGCGTTGCCTTTGAGCTTTGCCGCTCTTCAGCGCGTACACTGCACGCATCCACAGTGTGCTCTGCAAGGATTTTCCTCTGC
This sequence comes from Corvus hawaiiensis, assembly GCF_020740725.1. Classification (NCBI taxonomy): domain Eukaryota; kingdom Metazoa; phylum Chordata; class Aves; order Passeriformes; family Corvidae; genus Corvus; species Corvus hawaiiensis. The sequence continues at coordinate 18,157,070 of NC_063225.1, read as the reverse complement.
TCAACGTACAATCATTTGCTTGCTGTTTCACAGAGTCCAAACTGTCCATGTAGCTCTCGCTCAGTGAAATGCGTCAGGAGAGAAACACTTGCTGGAGTAGCTTTTCGCTGGCCAGGACTTTCAACACAGCACCACAATTCAGGTAAGAAGCAGGAGAAAGGAAGAACATCTTTTCGTCCTGGCACGTTCTTCTCTGTGAGACGACTATCCGCGTCTTCTCTCCCTGCAAGGCTCTAATGTGTGCGGTGGCACTTGGAACTGAGAAGGCAGGTGCAGAGAGCACCGCGATCTGACGGCGCTGTGCAGGCTGTAAAGGAAAGAGCACTGCCACTGGAATGTGGTGCAAATACAGGTTCCCACGCGTCGGGGGCAAGCTCTGGGTAAGGCGCTTGAACTAAAACTGTTCTCTGTGCCAGACGGAGCCGAGAATCTTTCCGTAAAGATGCTGGCTACAAAGCAAACAGAATGTGGTGCTACTTCAGCGCTAGAGAGAAATTGCATAGGCCAGGCGTGTTTCGGCAGAAGCAGCAGCCTGCAGCATTTCGCTGCCGGCACCGTGCTCTCTGGGCGACAAGTAGACGACGGTTCGTCTCCAGCAAAACGAAAGCGCCACCTGCTGCGAACAGCATAAGAATGAAGGCAGAGCACCGAGCTGGTGTGTGCATCGCACAGGCTGCAAGAGGAAGCGTGGCTGCCACTCGCTTGTTTTCGGATTCAAATTAGCAGTTGAAAACAGAAAATTCCACTTGCAGCTACTTGTGCTGCTACCTAGTTCTCTTCCAGCTTTCCCTGGAAAGAATTGTGCCAGGGTTTATGCTTGGAGATGCAGAGATGACAGTGGTAGAGGCAGCAGAGAATGGAAATAGAGAGTGCAGCGGACAGTTTCTGGGGCTTTACGTGAGGCAACGGGGAAAGTGCAGTCCAGCAGTGGCTTTTCCTTCTGGAGCCTTTTTCTTTGGGAGCAGCTGCTGCAAGTGGGCAACGGAGCTGCGAGAGTGCATGATGTGACGGCACGTCTATGTGAGAAGGAAGCTGCCGAGCCGCAGTGTGTTGTGCTCAGTTTCAAGGCTGCTTGGAGCAGGGGGGGTACTTGAAGAACGCCTTCTTTCTGGACGTGTCCTTCTGGGTGTGCTCGAGCTGCATGGACTCTGCAGCACTGAAGGTGTAAGAAACTGCTTCTGGCCAGGTAGTGTCCAGGAGTGCAACGGCTGCTCCTTCCTTTCTGAAGCAGTCAGAGCATTCTTAGCTGAATGTGCTTGTGAAGAAGCTCTTGGCTGGACATTTGAAATTCGGTGCACTGAGTACATGAACCCGGTGCCCAGCTGCTTCGTTCTTCGCCTTCTGCGGTCGGGACAGAACTGAAGCCCAGCGATGACTTTAACCGTGCAGCTCTTCAGCGTGTGTACTGCATGCATCCACAGTGTGCTCTGCAAGGATTTTCCTCTGCTCTCGCTCAGCGAAATGAATCAGAAGAGAAACACTGGATGGATTAGCCTTTCGCTGGCCAAGGCTCACAGTACAGCACCACACTCTGGGTGACGAGGAGAACAAAGGAAGAACATCTTTTCGCCCTGCCACGGTCTTCTCTGCGAGACGACTTCCCGCGTCTCTCTCCCTGCAAGGCTCGAATGTGCGCGATGGTACTTGGAACTGAGAAGGCAGGTGCAGAGAGCACCGCGACCTGACGGCGCTGTGCAGGCTGTAAAGGAAAGAGCACTGCCACTGGAATGTGGTGCAAATACAGGTTCCCACGCGTCGGGGGCAAGCTCTGGATAAGGCGCTTGAACTAAAACTGTTCTCTGTGCCAGACGGAGCCGAGAATCTTTCCGTAAAGATGCTGGCTACAAAGCAAACAGAATGTGGTGCTACTTCAGCGCTAGAGAGAAATTGCATAGGCCAGGCGTGTTTCGGCAGAAGCAGCAGCCTGCAGCATTTCGCTGCCGGCACCGTGCTCTCTGGGCGACAAGTAGACGACGGTTCGTCTCCAGCAAAACGAAAGCGCCACCTGCTACGAAGAGTATAAGAATGAAGGCAGAGCACCGAGCTGGTGTGTGCATCGCACAGGCTGCAAGAGGAAGCGTGGCTGCCACTCGCTTGTTTTCGGATTCAAATTAGCAGTTGAAAACAGAAAATTCCACTTGCAGCTACTTGTGCTGCTACCTACTTCTCTTCCAGCTTTCCCTGGAAAGAATTGTGCTGAGCATTATGCTTGGAGATGCAGAGATGACAGTGGTAGAGGCAGCGGAGAATGGAAATAGAGAGTGCAGCGGACAGTTTCTGGGGCTTTACGTGAGGCAACGGGGAAAGTGCAGTCCAGCAGTGGCTTTTCCTTCTGGAGCCTTTTTCTTTGGGAGCAGCTGCTGCAAGTGGGCAACGGAGCTGCGAGAGTGCATGATGTGACGGCACGTCTATGTGAGAAGGAAGCTGCCGAGCCGCAGTGTGTTGTGCTCAGTTTCAAGGCTGCTTGGAGCAGGGGGGGTACTTGAAGAACGCCTTCTTTCTGGACGTGTCCTTCTGGGTGTGCTCGAGCTGCATGGACTCTGCAGCACTGAAGGTGTAAGAAACTGCTTCTGGCCAGGTAGTGTCCAGGAGTGCAACGGCTGCTCCTTCCTTTCTGAAGCAGTCAGAGCATTCTTAGCTGAATGTGCTTGTGAAGAAGCTCTTGGCTGGACATTTGAAATTCGGTGCACTGAGTACATGAACCCGGTGCCCAGCTGCTTCGTTCTTCGCCTTCTGCGGTCGGGACAGAACTGAAGCCCAGCGATGACTTTAACCGTGCAGCTCTTCAGCGTGTGTACTGCACGCATCCACAGTGTGCTCTGCAAGGATTTTCCTCTGCTCTCGCTCAGCGAAATGAATCAGAAGAGAAACACTGGATGGATTAGCCTTTCGCTGGCCAAGGCTCACAGTACAGCACCACACTCTGGGTGACGAGGAGAACAAAGGAAGAACATCTTTTCGCCCTGCCACGGTCTTCTCTGCGAGACGACTTCCCGCGTCTCTCTCCCTGCAAGGCTCGAATGTGCGCGATGGTACTTGGAACTGAGAAGGCAGGTGCAGAGAGCACCGCGACCTGACGGCGCTGTGCAGGCTGCGAAGGAAAGAGGACTGCCACTGGAATGTGCTGCAAATACAGGTTCCCACGCCTCGGGGACAAGCTCTGGGTAAGGCGCTTGAACTAAAACTGTTCTCTGTGCCAGACGGAGCCGAGAATCTTTCCGTAAAGATGCTGGCTACAAAGCAAACAGAATGTGGTGCTACTTCAGCGCTAGAGAGAAATTGCATCGCCCAGGCGTGTTTCGGCAGAAGCAGCAGCCTGCAGCATTTCGCTGCCGGCACCGTGCTCTCTGGGCGACAAGTAGACGACGCTTCGTCTCCAGCAAAACGAAAGCGCCACCTGCTACGAAGAGTATAAGAATGAAGGCAGAGCACCGAGCTGGTGTGTGCATCGCACAGGCTGCAAGAGGAAGCGTGGCTGCCACTCGCTTGTTTTCGGATTCAAATTAGCAGTTGAAAACAGAAAATTCCACTTGCAGCTACTTGTGCTGCTACCTAGTTCTCTTCCAGCTTTCCCTGGAAAGAATTGTGCTGAGCATTATGCTTGGAGATGCAGAGATGACAGTGGTAGAGGCAGCGGAGAATGGAAATAGAGAGTGCAGCGGACAGTTTCTGGGGCTTTACGTGAGGCAACGGGGAAAGTGCAGTCCAGCAGTGGCTTTTCCTTCTGGAGCCTTTTTCTTTGGGAGCAGCTGCTGCAAGTGGGCAACGGAGCTGCGAGAGTGCATGATGTGACGGCACGTCTATGTGAGAAGGAAGCTGCCGAGCCGCAGTGTGTTGTGCTCAGTTTCAAGGCTGCTTGGAGCAGGGGGGGTACTTGAAGAACGCCTTCTTTCTGGACGTGTCCTTCTGGGTGTGCTCGAGCTGCATGGACTCTGCAGCACTGAAGGTGTAAGAAACTGCTTCTGGCCAGGTAGTGTCCAGGAGTGCAACGGCTGCTCCTTCCTTTCTGAAGCAGTCAGAGCATTCTTAGCTGAATGTGCTTGTGAAGAAGCTCTTGGCTGGACATTTGAAATTCGGTGCACTGAGTACATGAACCCGGTGCCCAGCTGCTTCGTTCTTCGCCTTCTGCGGTCGGGACAGAACTGAAGCCCAGCGTTGCCTTTGAGCTTTGCCGCTCTTCAGCGCGTACACTGCACGCATCCACAGTGTGCTCTGCAAGGATTTTCCTCTGCTCTCGCTCAGCGAAATGAATCAGAAGAGAAACACTGGATGGATTAGCCTTTCGCTGGCCAAGGCTCACAGTACAGCACCACACTCTGGGTGACGAGGAGAACAAAGGAAGAACATCTTTTCGCCCTGCCACGGTCTTCTCTGCGAGACGACTTCCCGCGTCTCTCTCCCTGCAAGGCTCGAATGTGCGCGATGGTACTTGGAACTGAGAAGGCAGGAGCAGAGAGCACCGCGACCTGACGGCGCTGTGCAGGCTGCGAAGGAAAGAGGACTGCCACTGGAATGTGGTGCAAATACAGGTTCCCACGCGTCGGGGACAAGCTCTGGGTAAGGCGCTTGAACTAAAACTGTTCTCTGTGCCAGACGGAGCCGAGAATCTTTCCGTAAAGATGCTGGCTACAAAGCAAACAGAATGTGGTGCTACTTCAGCGCTAGAGAGAAATTGCATCGCCCAGGCGTGTTTCGGCAGAAGCAGCAGCCTGCAGCATTTCGCTGCCGGCACCGTGCTCTCTGGGCGACAAGTAGACGACGCTTCGTCTCCAGCAAAACGAAAGCGCCACCTGCTACGAAGAGTATAAGAATGAAGGCAGAGCACCGAGCTGGTGTGTGCATCGCACAGGCTGCAAGAGGAAGCGTGGCTGCCACTCGCTTGTTTTCGGATTCAAATTAGCAGTTGAAAACAGAAAATTCCACTTGCAGCTACTTGTGCTGCTACCTAGTTCTCTTCCAGCTTTCCCTGGAAAGAATTGTGCTGAGCATTATGCTTGGAGATGCAGAGATGACAGTGGTAGAGGCAGCGGAGAATGGAAATAGAGAGTGCAGCGGACAGTTTCTGGGGCTTTACGTGAGGCAACGGGGAAAGTGCAGTCCAGCAGTGGCTTTTCCTTCTGGAGCCTTTTTCTTTGGGAGCAGCTGCTGCAAGTGGGCAACGGAGCTGCGAGAGTGCATGATGTGACGGCACGTCTATGTGAGAAGGAAGCTGCCGAGCCGCAGTGTGTTGTGCTCAGTTTCAAGGCTGCTTGGAGCAGGGGGGGTACTTGAAGAACGCCTTCTTTCTGGACGTGTCCTTCTGGGTGTGCTCGAGCTGCATGGACTCTGCAGCACTGAAGGTGTAAGAAACTGCTTCTGGCCAGGTAGTGTCCAGGAGTGCAACGGCTGCTCCTTCCTTTCTGAAGCAGTCAGAGCATTCTTAGCTGAATGTGCTTGTGAAGAAGCTCTTGGCTGGACATTTGAAATTCGGTGCACTGAGTACATGAACCCGGTGCCCAGCTGCTTCGTTCTTCGCCTTCTGCGGTCGGGACAGAACTGAAGCCCAGCGTTGCCTTTGAGCTTTGCCGCTCTTCAGCGCGTACACTGCACGCATCCACTGTGTGCTCTGCAAGGATTTTCCTCTGCTCTCGCTCAGCGAAATGAATCAGAAGAGAAACACTGGATGGATTAGCCTTTCGCTGGCCAAGGCTCACAGTACAGCACCACACTCTGGGTGACGAGGAGAACAAAGGAAGAACATCTTTTCGCCCTGCCACGGTCTTCTCTGCGAGACGACTTCCCGCGTCTCTCTCCCTGCAAGGCTCGAATGTGCGTGATGGTACTTGGAACTGAGAAGGCAGGAGCAGAGAGCACCGCGACCTGACGGCGCTGTGCAGGCTGCAAAGGAAAGAGGACTGCCACTGGAATGTGGTGCAAATACAGGTTCCCACGCGTCGGGGACAAGCTCTGGGTAAGGCGCTTGAACTAAAACTGTTCTCTGTGCCAGACGGAGCCGAGAATCTTTCCGTAAAGATGCTGGCTACAAAGCAAACAGAATGTGGTGCTACTTCAGCGCTAGAGAGAAATTGCATCGCCCAGGCGTGTTTCGGCAGAAGCAGCAGCCTGCAGCATTTCGCTGCCGGCACCGTGCTCTCTGGGCGACAAGTAGACGACGCTTCATCTCCAGCAAAACGAAAGCGCCACCTGCTACGAAGAGTATAAGAATGAAGGCAGAGCACCGAGCTGGTGTGTGCATCGCACAGGCTGCAAGAGGAAGCGTGGCTGCCACTCGCTTGTTTTCGGATTCAAATTAGCAGTTGAAAACAGAAAATTCCACTTGCAGCTACTTGTGCTGCTACCTAGTTCTCTTCCAGCTTTCCCTGGAAAGAATTGTGCTGAGCATTATGCTTGGAGATGCAGAGATGACAGTGGTAGAGGCAGCGGAGAATGGAAATAGAGAGTGCAGCGGACAGTTTCTGGGGCTTTACGTGAGGCAACGGGGAAAGTGCAGTCCAGCAGTGGCTTTTCCTTCTGGAGCCTTTTTCTTTGGGAGCAGCTGCTGCAAGTGGGCAACGGAGCTGCGAGAGTGCATGATGTGACGGCACGTCTATGTGAGAAGGAAGCTGCCGAGCCGCAGTGTGTTGTGCTCAGTTTCAAGGCTGCTTGGAGCAGGGGGGGTACTTGAAGAACGCCTTCTTTCTGGACGTGTCCTTCTGGGTGTGCTCGAGCTGCATGGACTCTGCAGCACTGAAGGTGTAAGAAACTGCTTCTGGCCAGGTAGTGTCCAGGAGTGCAACGGCTGCTCCTTCCTTTCTGAAGCAGTCAGAGCATTCTTAGCTGAATGTGCTTGTGAAGAAGCTCTTGGCTGGACATTTGAAACTCGGTGCACTGAGTACATGAACCCGGTGCCCAGCTGCTTCGTTCTTCGCCTTCTGCGGTCGGGACAGAACTGAAGCCCAGCGTTGCCTTTGAGCTTTGCCGCTCTTCAGCGCGTACACTGCACGCATCCACTGTGTGCTCTGCAAGGATTTTCCTCTGCTCTCGCTCAGCGAAATGAATCAGAAGAGAAACACTGGATGGATTAGCCTTTCGCTGGCCAAGGCTCACAGTACAGCACCACACTCTGGGTGACGAGGAGAACAAAGGAAGAACATCTTTTCGCCCTGCCACGGTCTTCTCTGCGAGACGACTTCCCGCGTCTCTCTCCCTGCAAGGCTCGAATGTGTGCGATGGTACTTGGAACTGAGAAGGCAGGAGCAGAGAGCACCGCGACCTGACGGCGCTGTGCAGGCTGCGAAGGAAAGAGGACTGCCACTGGAATGTGCTGCAAATACAGGTTCCCACGCGTCGGGGACAAGCTCTGGGTAAGGCGCTTGAACTAAAACTGTTCTCTGTGCCAGACGGAGCCGAGAATCTTTCCGTAAAGATGCTGGCTACAAAGCAAACAGAATGTGGTGCTACTTCAGCGCTAGAGAGAAATTGCATCGCCCAGGCGTGTTTCGGCAGAAGCAGCAGCCTGCAGCATTTCGCTGCCGGCACCGTGCTCTCTGGGCGACAAGTAGACGACGGTTCGTCTCCAGCAAAACGAAAGCGCCACCTGCTACGAAGAGTATAAGAATGAAGGCAGAGCACCGAGCTGGTGTGTGCATCGCACAGGCTGCAAGAGGAAGCGTGGCTGCCACTCGCTTGTTTTCGGATTCAAATTAGCAGTTGAAAACAGAAAATTCCACTTGCAGCTACTTGTGCTGCTACCTAGTTCTCTTCCAGCTTTCCCTGGAAAGAATTGTGCTGAGCATTATGCTTGGAGATGCAGAGATGACAGTGGTAGAGGCAGCGGAGAATGGAAATAGAGAGTGCAGCGGACAGTTTCTGGGGCTTTACGTGAGGCAACGGGGAAAGTGCAGTCCAGCAGTGGCTTTTCCTTCTGGAGCCTTTTTCTTTGGGAGCAGCTGCTGCAAGTGGGCAACGGAGCTGCGAGAGTGCATGATGTGACGGCACGTCTATGTGAGAAGGAAGCTGCCGAGCCGCAGTGTGTTGTGCTCAGTTTCAAGGCTGCTTGGAGCAGGGGGGGTACTTGAAGAACGCCTTCTTTCTGGACGTGTCCTTCTGGGTGTGCTCGAGCTGCATGGACTCTGCAGCACTGAAGGTGTAAGAAACTGCTTCTGGCCAGGTAGTGTCCAGGAGTGCAACGGCTGCTCCTTCCTTTCTGAAGCAGTCAGAGCATTCTTAGCTGAATGTGCTTGTGAAGAAGCTCTTGGCTGGACATTTGAAATTCGGTGCACTGAGTACATGAACCCGGTGCCCAGCTGCTTCGTTCTTCGCCTTCTGCGGTCGGGACAGAACTGAAGCCCAGCGTTGCCTTTGAGCTTTGCCGCTCTTCAGCGCGTACACTGCACGCATCCACAGTGTGCTCTGCAAGGATTTTCCTCTGCTCTCGCTCAGCGAAATGAATCAGAAGAGAAACACTGGATGGATTAGCCTTTCGCTGGCCAAGGCTCACAGTACAGCACCACACTCTGGGTGACGAGGAGAACAAAGGAAGAACATCTTTTCGCCCTGCCACGGTCTTCTCTGCGAGACGACTTCCCGCGTCTCTCTCCCTGCAAGGCTCGAATGTGCGCGATGGTACTTGGAACTGAGAAGGCAGGAGCAGAGAGCACCGCGACCTGACGGCGCTGTGCAGGCTGCAAAGGAAAGAGGACTGCCACGGGAATGTGGTGCAAATACAGGTTCCCACGCGTCGGGGACAAGCTCTGGGTAAGGCGCTTGAACTAAAACTGTTCTCTGTGCCAGACGGAGCCGAGAATCTTTCCGTAAAGATGCTGGCTACAAAGCAAACAGAATGTGGTGCTACTTCAGCGCTAGAGAGAAATTGCATCGCCCAGGCGTGTTTCGGCAGAAGCAGCAGCCTGCAGCATTTCGCTGCCGGCACCGTGCTCTCTGGGCGACAAGTAGACGACGCTTCGTCTCCAGCAAAACGAAAGCGCCACCTGCTACGAAGAGTATAAGAATGAAGGCAGAGCACCGAGCTGGTGTGTGCATCGCACAGGCTGCAAGAGGAAGCGTGGCTGCCACTCGCTTGTTTTCGGATTCAAATTAGCAGTTGAAAACAGAAAATTCCACTTGCAGCTACTTGTGCTGCTACCTAGTTCTCTTCCAGCTTTCCCTGGAAAGAATTGTGCTGAGCATTATGCTTGGAGATGCAGAGATGACAGTGGTAGAGGCAGCGGAGAATGGAAATAGAGAGTGCAGCGGACAGTTTCTGGGGCTTTACGTGAGGCAACGGGGAAAGTGCAGTCCAGCAGTGGCTTTTCCTTCTGGAGCCTTTTTCTTTGGGAGCAGCTGCTGCAAGTGGGCAACGGAGCTGCGAGAGTGCATGATGTGACGGCACGTCTATGTGAGAAGGAAGCTGCCGAGCCGCAGTGTGTTGTGCTCAGTTTCAAGGCTGCTTGGAGCAGGGGGGGTACTTGAAGAACGCCTTCTTTCTGGACGTGTCCTTCTGGGTGTGCTCGAGCTGCATGGACTCTGCAGCACTGAAGGTGTAAGAAACTGCTTGTGGCCAGGTAGTGTCCAGGAGTGCAACGGCTGCTCCTTCCTTTCTGAAGCAGTCAGAGCATTCTTAGCTGAATGTGCTTGTGAAGAAGCTCTTGGCTGGACATTTGAAATTCGGTGCACTGAGTACATGAACCCGGTGCCCAGCTGCTTCGTTCTTCGCCTTCTGCGGTCGGGACAGAACTGAAGCCCAGCGTTGCCTTTGAGCTTTGCCGCTCTTCAGCGCGTACACTGCACGCATCCACAGTGTGCTCTGCAAGGATTTTCCTCTGCTCAACGTACAATCATTTGCTTGCTGTTTCACAGAGTCCAAACTGTCCATGTAGCTCTCGCTCAGTGAAATGCGTCAGGAGAGAAACACTTGCTGGAGTAGCTTTTCGCTGGCCAGGACTTTCAACACAGCACCACAATTCAGGTAAGAAGCAGGAGAAAGGAAGAACATCTTTTCGTCCTGGCACGTTCTTCTCTGTGAGACGACTATCCGCGTCTTCTCTCCCTGCAAGGCTCTAATGTGTGCGGTGGCACTTGGAACTGAGAAGGCAGGTGCAGAGAGCACCGCGATCTGACGGCGCTGTGCAGGCTGTAAAGGAAAGAGCACTGCCACTGGAATGTGGTGCAAATACAGGTTCCCACGCGTCGGGGGCAAGCTCTGGGTAAGGCGCTTGAACTAAAACTGTTCTCTGTGCCAGACGGAGCCGAGAATCTTTCCGTAAAGATGCTGGCTACAAAGCAAACAGAATGTGGTGCTACTTCAGCGCTAGAGAGAAATTGCATAGGCCAGGCGTGTTTCGGCAGAAGCAGCAGCCTGCAGCATTTCGCTGCCGGCACCGTGCTCTCTGGGCGACAAGTAGACGACGGTTCGTCTCCAGCAAAACGAAAGCGCCACCTGCTGCGAACAGCATAAGAATGAAGGCAGAGCACCGAGCTGGTGTGTGCATCGCACAGGCTGCAAGAGGAAGCGTGGCTGCCACTCGCTTGTTTTCGGATTCAAATTAGCAGTTGAAAACAGAAAATTCCACTTGCAGCTACTTGTGCTGCTACCTAGTTCTCTTCCAGCTTTCCCTGGAAAGAATTGTGCCAGGGTTTATGCTTGGAGATGCAGAGATGACAGTGGTAGAGGCAGCGGAGAATGGAAATAGAGAGTGCAGCGGACAGTTTCTGGGGCTTTACGTGAGGCAACGGGGAAAGTGCAGTCCAGCAGTGGCTTTTCCTTCTGGAGCCTTTTTCTTTGGGAGCAGCTGCTGCAAGTGGGCAACGGAGCTGCGAGAGTGCATGATGTGACGGCACGTCTATGTGAGAAGGAAGCTGCCGAGCCGCAGTGTGTTGTGCTCAGTTTCAAGGCTGCTTGGAGCAGGGGGGGTACTTGAAGAACGCCTTCTTTCTGGACGTGTCCTTCTGGGTGTGCTCGAGCTGCATGGACTCTGCAGCACTGAAGGTGTAAGAAACTGCTTCTGGCCAGGTAGTGTCCAGGAGTGCAACGGCTGCTCCTTCCTTTCTGAAGCAGTCAGAGCATTCTTAGCTGAATGTGCTTGTGAAGAAGCTCTTGGCTGGACATTTGAAATTCGGTGCACTGAGTACATGAACCCGGTGCCCAGCTGCTTCGTTCTTCGCCTTCTGCGGTCGGGACAGAACTGAAGCCCAGCGATGACTTTAACCGTGCAGCTCTTCAGCGTGTGTACTGCACGCATCCACAGTGTGCTCTGCAAGGATTTTCCTCTGCTCTCGCTCAGCGAAATGAATCAGAAGAGAAACACTGGATGGATTAGCCTTTCGCTGGCCAAGGCTCACAGTACAGCACCACACTCTGGGTGACGAGGAGAACAAAGGAAGAACATCTTTTCGCCCTGCCACGGTCTTCTCTGCGAGACGACTTCCCGCGTCTCTCTCCCTGCAAGGCTCGAATGTGCGCGATGGTACTTGGAACTGAGAAGGCAGGTGCAGAGAGCACCGCGACCTGACGGCGCTGTGCAGGCTGCAAAGGAAAGAGGACTGCCACTGGAATGTGCTGCAAATACAGGTTCCCACGCGTCGGGGACAAGCTCTGGGTAAGGCGCTTGAACTAAAACTGTTCTCTGTGCCAGACGGAGCCGAGAATCTTTCCGTAAAGATGCTGGCTACAAAGCAAACAGAATGTGGTGCTACTTCAGCGCTAGAGAGAAATTGCATAGGCCAGGCGTGTTTCGGCAGAAGCAGCAGCCTGCAGCATTTCGCTGCCGGCACCGTGCTCTCTGGGCGACAAGTAGACGACGCTTCGTCTCCAGCAAAACGAAAGCGCCACCTGCTACGAAGAGTATAAGAATGAAGGCAGAGCACCGAGCTGGTGTGTGCATCGCACAGGCTGCAAGAGGAAGCGTGGCTGCCACTCGCTTGTTTTCGGATTCAAATTAGCAGTTGAAAACAGAAAATTCCACTTGCAGCTACTTGTGCTGCTACCTAGTTCTCTTCCAGCTTTCCCTGGAAAGAATTGTGCTGAGCATTATGCTTGGAGATGCAGAGATGACAGTGGTAGAGGCAGCGGAGAATGGAAATAGAGAGTGCAGCGGACAGTTTCTGGGGCTTTACGTGAGGCAACGGGGAAAGTGCAGTCCAGCAGTGGCTTTTCCTTCTGGAGCCTTTTTCTTTGGGAGCAGCTGCTGCAAGTGGGCAACGGAGCTGCGAGAGTGCATGATGTGACGGCACGTCTATGTGAGAAGGAAGCTGCCGAGCCGCAGTGTGTTGTGCTCAGTTTCAAGGCTGCTTGGAGCAGGGGGGGTACTTGAAGAACGCCTTCTTTCTGGACGTGTCCTTCTGGGTGTGCTCGAGCTGCATGGACTCTGCAGCACTGAAGGTGTAAGAAACTGCTTCTGGCCAGGTAGTGTCCAGGAGTGCAACGGCTGCTCCTTCCTTTCTGAAGCAGTCAGAGCATTCTTAGCTGAATGTGCTTGTGAAGAAGCTCTTGGCTGGACATTTGAAATTCGGTGCACTGAGTACATGAACCCGGTGCCCAGCTGCTTCGTTCTTCGCCTTCTGCGGTCGGGACAGAACTGAAGCCCAGCGTTGCCTTTGAGCTTTGCCGCTCTTCAGCGCGTACACTGCACGCATCCACAGTGTGCTCTGCAAGGATTTTCCTCTGCTCAACGTACAATCATTTGCTTGCTGTTTCACAGAGTCCAAACTGTCCATGTAGCTCTCGCTCAGTGAAATGCGTCAGGAGAGAAACACTTGCTGGAGTAGCTTTTCGCTGGCCAGGACTTTCAACACAGCACCACAATTCAGGTAAGAAGCAGGAGAAAGGAAGAACATCTTTTCGTCCTGGCACGTTCTTCTCTGTGAGACGACTATCCGCGTCTTCTCTCCCTGCAAGGCTCTAATGTGTGCGGTGGCACTTGGAACTGAGAAGGCAGGTGCAGAGAGCACCGCGATCTGACGGCGCTGTGCAGGCTGTAAAGGAAAGAGCACTGCCACTGGAATGTGGTGCAAATACAGGTTCCCACGCGTCGGGGGCAAGCTCTGGGTAAGGCGCTTGAACTAAAACTGTTCTCTGTGCCAGACGGAGCCGAGAATCTTTCCGTAAAGATGCTGGCTACAAAGCAAACAGAATGTGGTGCTACTTCAGCGCTAGAGAGAAATTGCATAGGCCAGGCGTGTTTCGGCAGAAGCAGCAGCCTGCAGCATTTCGCTGCCGGCACCGTGCTCTCTGGGCGACAAGTAGACGACGGTTCGTCTCCAGCAAAACGAAAGCGCCACCTGCTGCGAACAGCATAAGAATGAAGGCAGAGCACCGAGCTGGTGTGTGCATCGCACAGGCTGCAAGAGGAAGCGTGGCTGCCACTCGCTTGTTTTCGGATTCAAATTAGCAGTTGAAAACAGAAAATTCCACTTGCAGCTACTTGTGCTGCTACCTAGTTCTCTTCCAGCTTTCCCTGGAAAGAATTGTGCCAGGGTTTATGCTTGGAGATGCAGAGATGACAGTGGTAGAGGCAGCGGAGAATGGAAATAGAGAGTGCAGCGGACAGTTTCTGGGGCTTTACGTGAGGCAACGGGGAAAGTGCAGTCCAGCAGTGGCTTTTCCTTCTGGAGCCTTTTTCTTTGGGAGCAGCTGCTGCAAGTGGGCAACGGAGCTGCGAGAGTGCATGATGTGACGGCACGTCTATGTGAGAAGGAAGCTGCCGAGCCGCAGTGTGTTGTGCTCAGTTTCAAGGCTGCTTGGAGCAGGGGGGGTACTTGAAGAACGCCTTCTTTCTGGACGTGTCCTTCTGGGTGTGCTCGAGCTGCATGGACTCTGCAGCACTGAAGGTGTAAGAAACTGCTTCTGGCCAGGTAGTGTCCAGGAGTGCAACGGCTGCTCCTTCCTTTCTGAAGCAGTCAGAGCATTCTTAGCTGAATGTGCTTGTGAAGAAGCTCTTGGCTGGACATTTGAAATTCGGTGCACTGAGTACATGAACCCGGTGCCCAGCTGCTTCGTTCTTCGCCTTCTGCGGTCGGGACAGAACTGAAGCCCAGCGATGACTTTAACCGTGCAGCTCTTCAGCGTGTGTACTGCACGCATCCACAGTGTGCTCTGCAAGGATTTTCCTCTGCTCTCGCTCAGCGAAATGAATCAGAAGAGAAACACTGGATGGATTAGCCTTTCGCTGGCCAAGGCTCACAGTACAGCACCACACTCTGGGTGACGAGGAGAACAAAGGAAGAACATCTTTTCGCCCTGCCACGGTCTTCTCTGCGAGACGACTTCCCGCGTCTCTCTCCCTGCAAGGCTCGAATGTGCGCGATGGTACTTGGAACTGAGAAGGCAGGTGCAGAGAGCACCGCGACCTGACGGCGCTGTGCAGGCTGCAAAGGAAAGAGGACTGCCACTGGAATGTGCTGCAAATACAGGTTCCCACGCGTCGGGGACAAGCTCTGGGTAAGGCGCTTGAACTAAAACTGTTCTCTGTGCCAGACGGAGCCGAGAATCTTTCCGTAAAGATGCTGGCTACAAAGCAAACAGAATGTGGTGCTACTTCAGCGCTAGAGAGAAATTGCATAGGCCAGGCGTGTTTCGGCAGAAGCAGCAGCCTGCAGCATTTCGCTGCCGGCACCGTGCTCTCTGGGCGACAAGTAGACGACGCTTCGTCTCCAGCAAAACGAAAGCGCCACCTGCTACGAAGAGTATAAGAATGAAGGCAGAGCACCGAGCTGGTGTGTGCATCGCACAGGCTGCAAGAGGAAGCGTGGCTGCCACTCGCTTGTTTTCGGATTCAAATTAGCAGTTGAAAACAGAAAATTCCACTTGCAGCTACTTGTGCTGCTACCTAGTTCTCTTCCAGCTTTCCCTGGAAAGAATTGTGCTGAGCATTATGCTTGGAGATGCAGAGATGACAGTGGTAGAGGCAGCGGAGAATGGAAATAGAGAGTGCAGCGGACAGTTTCTGGGGCTTTACGTGAGGCAACGGGGAAAGTGCAGTCCAGCAGTGGCTTTTCCTTCTGGAGCCTTTTTCTTTGGGAGCAGCTGCTGCAAGTGGGCAACGGAGCTGCGAGAGTGCATGATGTGACGGCACGTCTATGTGAGAAGGAAGCTGCCGAGCCGCAGTGTGTTGTGCTCAGTTTCAAGGCTGCTTGGAGCAGGGGGGGTACTTGAAGAACGCCTTCTTTCTGGACGTGTCCTTCTGGGTGTGCTCGAGCTGCATGGACTCTGCAGCACTGAAGGTGTAAGAAACTGCTTCTGGCCAGGTAGTGTCCAGGAGTGCAACGGCTGCTCCTTCCTTTCTGAAGCAGTCAGAGCATTCTTAGCTGAATGTGCTTGTGAAGAAGCTCTTGGCTGGACATTTGAAACTCGGTGCACTGAGTACATGAACCCGGTGCCCAGCTGCTTCGTTCTTCGCCTTCTGCGGTCGGGACAGAACTGAAGCCCAGCGTTGCCTTTGAGCTTTGCCGCTCTTCAGCGCGTACACTGCACGCATCCACTGTGTGCTCTGCAAGGATTTTCCTCTGCTCTCGCTCAGCGAAATGAATCAGAAGAGAAACACTGGATGGATTAGCCTTTCGCTGGCCAAGGCTCACAGTACAGCACCACACTCTGGGTGACGAGGAGAACAAAGGAAGAACATCTTTTCGCCCTGCCACGGTCTTCTCTGCGAGACGACTTCCCGCGTCTCTCTCCCTGCAAGGCTCGAATGTGTGCGATGGTACTTGGAACTGAGAAGGCAGGAGCAGAGAGCACCGCGACCTGACGGCGCTGTGCAGGCTGCGAAGGAAAGAGGACTGCCACTGGAATGTGGTGCAAATACAGGTTCCCACGCGTCGGGGACAAGCTCTGGGTAAGGCGCTTGAACTAAAACTGTTCTCTGTGCCAGACGGAGCCGAGAATCTTTCCGTAAAGATGCTGGCTACAAAGCAAACAGAATGTGGTGCTACTTCAGCGCTAGAGAGAAATTGCATCGCCCAGGCGTGTTTCGGCAGAAGCAGCAGCCTGCAGCATTTCGCTGCCGGCACCGTGCTCTCTGGGCGACAAGTAGACGACGGTTCGTCTCCAGCAAAACGAAAGCGCCACCTGCTACGAAGAGTATAAGAATGAAGGCAGAGCACCGAGCTGGTGTGTGCATCGCACAGGCTGCAAGAGGAAGCGTGGCTGCCACTCGCTTGTTTTCGGATTCAAATTAGCAGTTGAAAACAGAAAATTCCACTTGCAGCTACTTGTGCTGCTACCTAGTTCTCTTCCAGCTTTCCCTGGAAAGAATTGTGCTGAGCATTATGCTTGGAGATGCAGAGATGACAGTGGTAGAGGCAGCGGAGAATGGAAATAGAGAGTGCAGCGGACAGTTTCTGGGGCTTTACGTGAGGCAACGGGGAAAGTGCAGTCCAGCAGTGGCTTTTCCTTCTGGAGCCTTTTTCTTTGGGAGCAGCTGCTGCAAGTGGGCAACGGAGCTGCGAGAGTGCATGATGTGACGGCACGTCTATGTGAGAAGGAAGCTGCCGAGCCGCAGTGTGTTGTGCTCAGTTTCAAGGCTGCTTGGAGCAGGGGGGGTACTTGAAGAACGCCTTCTTTCTGGACGTGTCCTTCTGGGTGTGCTCGAGCTGCATGGACTCTGCAGCACTGAAGGTGTAAGAAACTGCTTCTGGCCAGGTAGTGTCCAGGAGTGCAACGGCTGCTCCTTCCTTTCTGAAGCAGTCAGAGCATTCTTAGCTGAATGTGCTTGTGAAGAAGCTCTTGGCTGGACATTTGAAATTCGGTGCACTGAGTACATGAACCCGGTGCCCAGCTGCTTCGTTCTTCGCCTTCTGCGGTCGGGACAGAACTGAAGCCCAGCGTTGCCTTTGAGCTTTGCCGCTCTTCAGCGCGTACACTGCACGCATCCACAGTGTGCTCTGCAAGGATTTTCCTCTGCTCTCGCTCAGCGAAATGAATCAGAAGAGAAACACTGGATGGATTAGCCTTTCGCTGGCCAAGGCTCACAGTACAGCACCACACTCTGGGTGACGAGGAGAACAAAGGAAGAACATCTTTTCGCCCTGCCATGGTCTTCTCTGCGAGACGACTTCCCGCGTCTCTCTCCCTGCAAGGCTCGAATGTGCGCGATGGTACTTGGAACTGAGAAGGCAGGAGCAGAGAGCACCGCGACCTGACGGCGCTGTGCAGGCTGCAAAGGAAAGAGGACTGCCACGGGAATGTGCTGCAAATACAGGTTCCCACGCGTCGGGGGCAAGCTCTGGGTAAGGCGCTTGAACTAAAACTGTTCTCTGTGCCAGACGGAGCCGAGAATCTTTCCGTAAAGATGCTGGCTACAAAGCAAACAGAATGTGGTGCTACTTCAGCGCTAGAGAGAAATTGCATCGCCCAGGCGTGTTTCGGCAGAAGCAGCAGCCTGCAGCATTTCGCTGCCGGCACCGTGCTCTCTGGGCGACAAGTAGACGACGCTTCGTCTCCAGCAAAACGAAAGCGCCACCTGCTACGAAGAGTATAAGAATGAAGGCAGAGCACCGAGCTGGTGTGTGCATCGCACAGGCTGCAAGAGGAAGCGTGGCTGCCACTCGCTTGTTTTCGGATTCAAATTAGCAGTTGAAAACAGAAAATTCCACTTGCAGCTACTTGTGCTGCTACCTAGTTCTCTTCCAGCTTTCCCTGGAAAGAATTGTGCTGAGCATTATGCTTGGAGATGCAGAGATGACAGTGGTAGAGGCAGCGGAGAATGGAAATAGAGAGTGCAGCGGACAGTTTCTGGGGCTTTATGTGAGGCAACGGGGAAAGTGCAGTCCAGCAGTGGCTTTTCCTTCTGGAGCCTTTTTCTTTGGGAGCAGCTGCTGCAAGTGGGCAACGGAGCTGCGAGAGTGCATGATGTGACGGCACGTCTATGTGAGAAGGAAGCTGCCGAGCCGCAGTGTGTTGTGCTCAGTTTCAAGGCTGCTTGGAGCAGGGGGGGTACTTGAAGAACGCCTTCTTTCTGGACGTGTCCTTCTGGGTGTGCTCGAGCTGCATGGACTCTGCAGCACTGAAGGTGTAAGAAACTGCTTGTGGCCAGGTAGTGTCCAGGAGTGCAACGGCTGCTCCTTCCTTTCTGAAGCAGTCAGAGCATTCTTAGCTGAATGTGCTTGTGAAGAAGCTCTTGGCTGGACATTTGAAATTCGGTGCACTGAGTACATGAACCCGGTGCCCAGCTGCTTCGTTCTTCGCCTTCTGCGGTCGGGACAGAACTGAAGCCCAGCGTTGCCTTTGAGCTTTGCCGCTCTTCAGCGCGTACACTGCACGCATCCACAGTGTGCTCTGCAAGGATTTTCCTCTGCTCTCGCTCAGCGAAATGAATCAGAAGAGAAACACTGGATGGATTAGCCTTTCGCTGGCCAAGGCTCACAGTACAGCACCACACTCTGGGTGACGAGGAGAACAAAGGAAGAACATCTTTTCGCCCTGCCACGGTCTTCTCTGCGAGACGACTTCCCGCGTCTCTCTCCCTGCAAGGCTCGAATGTGCGCGATGGTACTTGGAACTGAGAAGGCAGGAGCAGAGAGCACCGCGACCTGACGGCGCTGTGCAGGCTGCAAAGGAAAGAGGACTGCCACGGGAATGTGGTGCAAATACAGGTTCCCACGCGTCGGGGACAAGCTCTGGGTAAGGCGCTTGAACTAAAACTGTTCTCTGTGCCAGACGGAGCCGAGAATCTTTCCGTAAAGATGCTGGCTACAAAGCAAACAGAATGTGGTGCTACTTCAGCGCTAGAGAGAAATTGCATCGCCCAGGCGTGTTTCGGCAGAAGCAGCAGCCTGCAGCATTTCGCTGCCGGCACCGTGCTCTCTGGGCGACAAGTAGACGACGCTTCGTCTCCAGCAAAACGAAAGCGCCACCTGCTACGAAGAGTATAAGAATGAAGGCAGAGCACCGAGCTGGTGTGTGCATCGCACAGGCTGCAAGAGGAAGCGTGGCTGCCACTCGCTTGTTTTCGGATTCAAATTAGCAGTTGAAAACAGAAAATTCCACTTGCAGCTACTTGTGCTGCTACCTAGTTCTCTTCCAGCTTTCCCTGGAAAGAATTGTGCTGAGCATTATGCTTGGAGATGCAGAGATGACAGTGGTAGAGGCAGCGGAGAATGGAAATAGAGAGTGCAGCGGACAGTTTCTGGGGCTTTACGTGAGGCAACGGGGAAAGTGCAGTCCAGCAGTGGCTTTTCCTTCTGGAGCCTTTTTCTTTGGGAGCAGCTGCTGCAAGTGGGCAACGGAGCTGCGAGAGTGCATGATGTGACGGCACGTCTATGTGAGAAGGAAGCTGCCGAGCCGCAGTGTGTTGTGCTCAGTTTCAAGGCTGCTTGGAGCAGGGGGGGTACTTGAAGAACGCCTTCTTTCTGGACGTGTCCTTCTGGGTGTGCTCGAGCTGCATGGACTCTGCAGCACTGAAGGTGTAAGAAACTGCTTGTGGCCAGGTAGTGTCCAGGAGTGCAACGGCTGCTCCTTCCTTTCTGAAGCAGTCAGAGCATTCTTAGCTGAATGTGCTTGTGAAGAAGCTCTTGGCTGGACATTTGAAATTCGGTGCACTGAGTACATGAACCCGGTGCCCAGCTGCTTCGTTCTTCGCCTTCTGCGGTCGGGACAGAACTGAAGCCCAGCGTTGCCTTTGAGCTTTGCCGCTCTTCAGCGCGTACACTGCACGCATCCACAGTGTGCTCTGCAAGGATTTTCCTCTGCTCAACGTACAATCATTTGCTTGCTGTTTCACAGAGTCCAAACTGTCCATGTAGCTCTCGCTCAGTGAAATGCGTCAGGAGAGAAACACTTGCTGGAGTAGCTTTTCGCTGGCCAGGACTTTCAACACAGCACCACAATTCAGGTAAGAAGCAGGAGAAAGGAAGAACATCTTTTCGTCCTGGCACGTTCTTCTCTGTGAGACGACTATCCGCGTCTTCTCTCCCTGCAAGGCTCTAATGTGTGCGGTGGCACTTGGAACTGAGAAGGCAGGTGCAGAGAGCACCGCGATCTGACGGCGCTGTGCAGGCTGTAAAGGAAAGAGCACTGCCACTGGAATGTGGTGCAAATACAGGTTCCCACGCGTCGGGGGCAAGCTCTGGGTAAGGCGCTTGAACTAAAACTGTTCTCTGTGCCAGACGGAGCCGAGAATCTTTCCGTAAAGATGCTGGCTACAAAGCAAACAGAATGTGGTGCTACTTCAGCGCTAGAGAGAAATTGCATAGGCCAGGCGTGTTTCGGCAGAAGCAGCAGCCTGCAGCATTTCGCTGCCGGCACCGTGCTCTCTGGGCGACAAGTAGACGACGGTTCGTCTCCAGCAAAACGAAAGCGCCACCTGCTGCGAACAGCATAAGAATGAAGGCAGAGCACCGAGCTGGTGTGTGCATCGCACAGGCTGCAAGAGGAAGCGTGGCTGCCACTCGCTTGTTTTCGGATTCAAATTAGCAGTTGAAAACAGAAAATTCCACTTGCAGCTACTTGTGCTGCTACCTAGTTCTCTTCCAGCTTTCCCTGGAAAGAATTGTGCCAGGGTTTATGCTTGGAGATGCAGAGATGACAGTGGTAGAGGCAGCGGAGAATGGAAATAGAGAGTGCAGCGGACAGTTTCTGGGGCTTTACGTGAGGCAACGGGGAAAGTGCAGTCCAGCAGTGGCTTTTCCTTCTGGAGCCTTTTTCTTTGGGAGCAGCTGCTGCAAGTGGGCAACGGAGCTGCGAGAGTGCATGATGTGACGGCACGTCTATGTGAGAAGGAAGCTGCCGAGCCGCAGTGTGTTGTGCTCAGTTTCAAGGCTGCTTGGAGCAGGGGGGGTACTTGAAGAACGCCTTCTTTCTGGACGTGTCCTTCTGGGTGTGCTCGAGCTGCATGGACTCTGCAGCACTGAAGGTGTAAGAAACTGCTTCTGGCCAGGTAGTGTCCAGGAGTGCAACGGCTGCTCCTTCCTTTCTGAAGCAGTCAGAGCATTCTTAGCTGAATGTGCTTGTGAAGAAGCTCTTGGCTGGACATTTGAAATTCGGTGCACTGAGTACATGAACCCGGTGCCCAGCTGCTTCGTTCTTCGCCTTCTGCGGTCGGGACAGAACTGAAGCCCAGCGATGACTTTAACCGTGCAGCTCTTCAGCGTGTGTACTGCACGCATCCACAGTGTGCTCTGCAAGGATTTTCCTCTGCTCTCGCTCAGCGAAATGAATCAGAAGAGAAACACTGGATGGATTAGCCTTTCGCTGGCCAAGGCTCACAGTACAGCACCACACTCTGGGTGACGAGGAGAACAAAGGAAGAACATCTTTTCGCCCTGCCACGGTCTTCTCTGCGAGACGACTTCCCGCGTCTCTCTCCCTGCAAGGCTCGAATGTGCGCGATGGTACTTGGAACTGAGAAGGCAGGTGCAGAGAGCACCGCGACCTGACGGCGCTGTGCAGGCTGCAAAGGAAAGAGGACTGCCACTGGAATGTGCTGCAAATACAGGTTCCCACGCGTCGGGGACAAGCTCTGGGTAAGGCGCTTGAACTAAAACTGTTCTCTGTGCCAGACGGAGCCGAGAATCTTTCCGTAAAGATGCTGGCTACAAAGCAAACAGAATGTGGTGCTACTTCAGCGCTAGAGAGAAATTGCATAGGCCAGGCGTGTTTCGGCAGAAGCAGCAGCCTGCAGCATTTCGCTGCCGGCACCGTGCTCTCTGGGCGACAAGTAGACGACGGTTCGTCTCCAGCAAAACGAAAGCGCCACCTGCTACGAAGAGTATAAGAATGAAGGCAGAGCACCGAGCTGGTGTGTGCATCGCACAGGCTGCAAGAGGAAGCGTGGCTGCCACTCGCTTGTTTTCGGATTCAAATTAGCAGTTGAAAACAGAAAATTCCACTTGCAGCTACTTGTGCTGCTACCTACTTCTCTTCCAGCTTTCCCTGGAAAGAATTGTGCTGAGCATTATGCTTGGAGATGCAGAGATGACAGTGGTAGAGGCAGCGGAGAATGGAAATAGAGAGTGCAGCGGACAGTTTCTGGGGCTTTACGTGAGGCAACGGGGAAAGTGCAGTCCAGCAGTGGCTTTTCCTTCTGGAGCCTTTTTCTTTGGGAGCAGCTGCTGCAAGTGGGCAACGGAGCTGCGAGAGTGCATGATGTGACGGCACGTCTATGTGAGAAGGAAGCTGCCGAGCCGCAGTGTGTTGTGCTCAGTTTCAAGGCTGCTTGGAGCAGGGGGGGTACTTGAAGAACGCCTTCTTTCTGGACGTGTCCTTCTGGGTGTGCTCGAGCTGCATGGACTCTGCAGCACTGAAGGTGTAAGAAACTGCTTGTGGCCAGGTAGTGTCCAGGAGTGCAACGGCTGCTCCTTCCTTTCTGAAGCAGTCAGAGCATTCTTAGCTGAATGTGCTTGTGAAGAAGCTCTTGGCTGGACATTTGAAATTCGGTGCACTGAGTACATGAACCCGGTGCCCAGCTGCTTCGTTCTTCGCCTTCTGCGGTCGGGACAGAACTGAAGCCCAGCGTTGCCTTTGAGCTTTGCCGCTCTTCAGCGCGTACACTGCACGCATCCACAGTGTGCTCTGCAAGGATTTTCCTCTGCTCAACGTACAATCATTTGCTTGCTGTTTCACAGAGTCCAAACTGTCCATGTAGCTCTCGCTCAGTGAAATGCGTCAGGAGAGAAACACTTGCTGGAGTAGCTTTTCGCTGGCCAGGACTTTCAACACAGCACCACAATTCAGGTAAGAAGCAGGAGAAAGGAAGAACATCTTTTCGTCCTGGCACGTTCTTCTCTGTGAGACGACTATCCGCGTCTTCTCTCCCTGCAAGGCTCTAATGTGTGCGGTGGCACTTGGAACTGAGAAGGCAGGTGCAGAGAGCACCGCGATCTGACGGCGCTGTGCAGGCTGTAAAGGAAAGAGCACTGCCACTGGAATGTGGTGCAAATACAGGTTCCCACGCGTCGGGGGCAAGCTCTGGGTAAGGCGCTTGAACTAAAACTGTTCTCTGTGCCAGACGGAGCCGAGAATCTTTCCGTAAAGATGCTGGCTACAAAGCAAACAGAATGTGGTGCTACTTCAGCGCTAGAGAGAAATTGCATAGGCCAGGCGTGTTTCGGCAGAAGCAGCAGCCTGCAGCATTTCGCTGCCGGCACCGTGCTCTCTGGGCGACAAGTAGACGACGGTTCGTCTCCAGCAAAACGAAAGCGCCACCTGCTGCGAACAGCATAAGAATGAAGGCAGAGCACCGAGCTGGTGTGTGCATCGCACAGGCTGCAAGAGGAAGCGTGGCTGCCACTCGCTTGTTTTCGGATTCAAATTAGCAGTTGAAAACAGAAAATTCCACTTGCAGCTACTTGTGCTGCTACCTAGTTCTCTTCCAGCTTTCCCTGGAAAGAATTGTGCCAGGGTTTATGCTTGGAGATGCAGAGATGACAGTGGTAGAGGCAGCGGAGAATGGAAATAGAGAGTGCAGCGGACAGTTTCTGGGGCTTTACGTGAGGCAACGGGGAAAGTGCAGTCCAGCAGTGGCTTTTCCTTCTGGAGCCTTTTTCTTTGGGAGCAGCTGCTGCAAGTGGGCAACGGAGCTGCGAGAGTGCATGATGTGACGGCACGTCTATGTGAGAAGGAAGCTGCCGAGCCGCAGTGTGTTGTGCTCAGTTTCAAGGCTGCTTGGAGCAGGGGGGGTACTTGAAGAACGCCTTCTTTCTGGACGTGTCCTTCTGGGTGTGCTCGAGCTGCATGGACTCTGCAGCACTGAAGGTGTAAGAAACTGCTTCTGGCCAGGTAGTGTCCAGGAGTGCAACGGCTGCTCCTTCCTTTCTGAAGCAGTCAGAGCATTCTTAGCTGAATGTGCTTGTGAAGAAGCTCTTGGCTGGACATTTGAAATTCGGTGCACTGAGTACATGAACCCGGTGCCCAGCTGCTTCGTTCTTCGCCTTCTGCGGTCGGGACAGAACTGAAGCCCAGCGATGACTTTAACCGTGCAGCTCTTCAGCGTGTGTACTGCACGCATCCACAGTGTGCTCTGCAAGGATTTTCCTCTGCTCTCGCTCAGCGAAATGAATCAGAAGAGAAACACTGGATGGATTAGCCTTTCGCTGGCCAAGGCTCACAGTACAGCACCACACTCTGGGTGACGAGGAGAACAAAGGAAGAACATCTTTTCGCCCTGCCACGGTCTTCTCTGCGAGACGACTTCCCGCGTCTCTCTCCCTGCAAGGCTCGAATGTGCGCGATGGTACTTGGAACTGAGAAGGCAGGTGCAGAGAGCACCGCGACCTGACGGCGCTGTGCAGGCTGCAAAGGAAAGAGGACTGCCACTGGAATGTGCTGCAAATACAGGTTCCCACGCGTCGGGGACAAGCTCTGGGTAAGGCGCTTGAACTAAAACTGTTCTCTGTGCCAGACGGAGCCGAGAATCTTTCCGTAAAGATGCTGGCTACAAAGCAAACAGAATGTGGTGCTACTTCAGCGCTAGAGAGAAATTGCATAGGCCAGGCGTGTTTCGGCAGAAGCAGCAGCCTGCAGCATTTCGCTGCCGGCACCGTGCTCTCTGGGCGACAAGTAGACGACGCTTCGTCTCCAGCAAAACGAAAGCGCCACCTGCTACGAAGAGTATAAGAATGAAGGCAGAGCACCGAGCTGGTGTGTGCATCGCACAGGCTGCAAGAGGAAGCGTGGCTGCCACTCGCTTGTTTTCGGATTCAAATTAGCAGTTGAAAACAGAAAATTCCACTTGCAGCTACTTGTGCTGCTACCTAGTTCTCTTCCAGCTTTCCCTGGAAAGAATTGTGCTGAGCATTATGCTTGGAGATGCAGAGATGACAGTGGTAGAGGCAGCGGAGAATGGAAATAGAGAGTGCAGCGGACAGTTTCTGGGGCTTTACGTGAGGCAACGGGGAAAGTGCAGTCCAGCAGTGGCTTTTCCTTCTGGAGCCTTTTTCTTTGGGAGCAGCTGCTGCAAGTGGGCAACGGAGCTGCGAGAGTGCATGATGTGACGGCACGTCTATGTGAGAAGGAAGCTGCCGAGCCGCAGTGTGTTGTGCTCAGTTTCAAGGCTGCTTGGAGCAGGGGGGGTACTTGAAGAACGCCTTCTTTCTGGACGTGTCCTTCTGGGTGTGCTCGAGCTGCATGGACTCTGCAGCACTGAAGGTGTAAGAAACTGCTTCTGGCCAGGTAGTGTCCAGGAGTGCAACGGCTGCTCCTTCCTTTCTGAAGCAGTCAGAGCATTCTTAGCTGAATGTGCTTGTGAAGAAGCTCTTGGCTGGACATTTGAAACTCGGTGCACTGAGTACATGAACCCGGTGCCCAGCTGCTTCGTTCTTCGCCTTCTGCGGTCGGGACAGAACTGAAGCCCAGCGTTGCCTTTGAGCTTTGCCGCTCTTCAGCGCGTACACTGCACGCATCCACTGTGTGCTCTGCAAGGATTTTCCTCTGCTCTCGCTCAGCGAAATGAATCAGAAGAGAAACACTGGATGGATTAGCCTTTCGCTGGCCAAGGCTCACAGTACAGCACCACACTCTGGGTGACGAGGAGAACAAAGGAAGAACATCTTTTCGCCCTGCCACGGTCTTCTCTGCGAGACGACTTCCCGCGTCTCTCTCCCTGCAAGGCTCGAATGTGTGCGATGGTACTTGGAACTGAGAAGGCAGGAGCAGAGAGCACCGCGACCTGACGGCGCTGTGCAGGCTGCGAAGGAAAGAGGACTGCCACTGGAATGTGCTGCAAATACAGGTTCCCACGCGTCGGGGACAAGCTCTGGGTAAGGCGCTTGAACTAAAACTGTTCTCTGTGCCAGACGGAGCCGAGAATCTTTCCGTAAAGATGCTGGCTACAAAGCAAACAGAATGTGGTGCTACTTCAGCGCTAGAGAGAAATTGCATCGCCCAGGCGTGTTTCGGCAGAAGCAGCAGCCTGCAGCATTTCGCTGCCGGCACCGTGCTCTCTGGGCGACAAGTAGACGACGGTTCGTCTCCAGCAAAACGAAAGCGCCACCTGCTACGAAGAGTATAAGAATGAAGGCAGAGCACCGAGCTGGTGTGTGCATCGCACAGGCTGCAAGAGGAAGCGTGGCTGCCACTCGCTTGTTTTCGGATTCAAATTAGCAGTTGAAAACAGAAAATTCCACTTGCAGCTACTTGTGCTGCTACCTAGTTCTCTTCCAGCTTTCCCTGGAAAGAATTGTGCTGAGCATTATGCTTGGAGATGCAGAGATGACAGTGGTAGAGGCAGCGGAGAATGGAAATAGAGAGTGCAGCGGACAGTTTCTGGGGCTTTACGTGAGGCAACGGGGAAAGTGCAGTCCAGCAGTGGCTTTTCCTTCTGGAGCCTTTTTCTTTGGGAGCAGCTGCTGCAAGTGGGCAACGGAGCTGCGAGAGTGCATGATGTGACGGCACGTCTATGTGAGAAGGAAGCTGCCGAGCCGCAGTGTGTTGTGCTCAGTTTCAAGGCTGCTTGGAGCAGGGGGGGTACTTGAAGAACGCCTTCTTTCTGGACGTGTCCTTCTGGGTGTGCTCGAGCTGCATGGACTCTGCAGCACTGAAGGTGTAAGAAACTGCTTGTGGCCAGGTAGTGTCCAGGAGTGCAACGGCTGCTCCTTCCTTTCTGAAGCAGTCAGAGCATTCTTAGCTGAATGTGCTTGTGAAGAAGCTCTTGGCTGGACATTTGAAATTCGGTGCACTGAGTACATGAACCCGGTGCCCAGCTGCTTCGTTCTTCGCCTTCTGCGGTCGGGACAGAACTGAAGCCCAGCGTTGCCTTTGAGCTTTGCCGCTCTTCAGCGCGTACACTGCACGCATCCACAGTGTGCTCTGCAAGGATTTTCCTCTGCTCTCGCTCAGCGAAATGAATCAGAAGAGAAACACTGGATGGATTAGCCTTTCGCTGGCCAAGGCTCACAGTACAGCACCACACTCTGGGTGACGAGGAGAACAAAGGAAGAACATCTTTTCGCCCTGCCATGGTCTTCTCTGCGAGACGACTTCCCGCGTCTCTCTCCCTGCAAGGCTCGAATGTGCGCGATGGTACTTGGAACTGAGAAGGCAGGAGCAGAGAGCACCGCGACCTGACGGCGCTGTGCAGGCTGCAAAGGAAAGAGGACTGCCACGGGAATGTGCTGCAAATACAGGTTCCCACGCGTCGGGGACAAGCTCTGGGTAAGGCGCTTGAACTAAAACTGTTCTCTGTGCCAGACGGAGCCGAGAATCTTTCCGTAAAGATGCTGGCTACAAAGCAAACAGAATGTGGTGCTACTTCAGCGCTAGAGAGAAATTGCATCGCCCAGGCGTGTTTCGGCAGAAGCAGCAGCCTGCAGCATTTCGCTGCCGGCACCGTGCTCTCTGGGCGACAAGTAGACGACGCTTCGTCTCCAGCAAAACGAAAGCGCCACCTGCTACGAAGAGTATAAGAATGAAGGCAGAGCACCGAGCTGGTGTGTGCATCGCACAGGCTGCAAGAGGAAGCGTGGCTGCCACTCGCTTGTTTTCGGATTCAAATTAGCAGTTGAAAACAGAAAATTCCACTTGCAGCTACTTGTGCTGCTACCTAGTTCTCTTCCAGCTTTCCCTGGAAAGAATTGTGCTGAGCATTATGCTTGGAGATGCAGAGATGACAGTGGTAGAGGCAGCGGAGAATGGAAATAGAGAGTGCAGCGGACAGTTTCTGGGGCTTTATGTGAGGCAACGGGGAAAGTGCAGTCCAGCAGTGGCTTTTCCTTCTGGAGCCTTTTTCTTTGGGAGCAGCTGCTGCAAGTGGGCAACGGAGCTGCGAGAGTGCATGATGTGACGGCACGTCTATGTGAGAAGGAAGCTGCCGAGCCGCAGTGTGTTGTGCTCAGTTTCAAGGCTGCTTGGAGCAGGGGGGGTACTTGAAGAACGCCTTCTTTCTGGACGTGTCCTTCTGGGTGTGCTCGAGCTGCATGGACTCTGCAGCACTGAAGGTGTAAGAAACTGCTTGTGGCCAGGTAGTGTCCAGGAGTGCAACGGCTGCTCCTTCCTTTCTGAAGCAGTCAGAGCATTCTTAGCTGAATGTGCTTGTGAAGAAGCTCTTGGCTGGACATTTGAAATTCGGTGCACTGAGTACATGAACCCGGTGCCCAGCTGCTTCGTTCTTCGCCTTCTGCGGTCGGGACAGAACTGAAGCCCAGCGTTGCCTTTGAGCTTTGCCGCTCTTCAGCGCGTACACTGCACGCATCCACAGTGTGCTCTGCAAGGATTTTCCTCTGCTCAACGTACAATCATTTGCTTGCTGTTTCACAGAGTCCAAACTGTCCATGTAGCTCTCGCTCAGTGAAATGCGTCAGGAGAGAAACACTTGCTGGAGTAGCTTTTCGCTGGCCAGGACTTTCAACACAGCACCACAATTCAGGTAAGAAGCAGGAGAAAGGAAGAACATCTTTTCGTCCTGGCACGTTCTTCTCTGTGAGACGACTATCCGCGTCTTCTCTCCCTGCAAGGCTCTAATGTGTGCGGTGGCACTTGGAACTGAGAAGGCACGTGCAGAGAGCACCGCGATCTGACGGCGCTGTGCAGGCTGTAAAGGAAAGAGCACTGCCACTGGAATGTGGTGCAAATACAGGTTCCCACGCGTCGGGGGCAAGCTCTGGGTAAGGCGCTTGAACTAAAACTGTTCTCTGTGCCAGACGGAGCCGAGAATCTTTCCGTAAAGATGCTGGCTACAAAGCAAACAGAATGTGGTGCTACTTCAGCGCTAGAGAGAAATTGCATAGGCCAGGCGTGTTTCGGCAGAAGCAGCAGCCTGCAGCATTTCGCTGCCGGCACCGTGCTCTCTGGGCGACAAGTAGACGACGCTTCGTCTCCAGCAAAACGAAAGTGCCACCTGCTGCGAACAGCATAAGAATGAAGGCAGAGCACCGAGCTGGTGTGTGCATCGCACAGGCTGCAAGAGGAAGCGTGGCTGCCACTCGCTTGTTTTCGGATTCAAATTAGCAGTTGAAAACAGAAAATTCCACTTGCAGCTACTTGTGCTGCTACCTAGTTCTCTTCCAGCTTTCCCTGGAAAGAATTGTGCCAGGGTTTATGCTTGGAGATGCAGAGATGACAGTGGTAGAGGCAGCGGAGAATGGAAATAGAGAGTGCAGCGGACAGTTTCTGGGGCTTTACGTGAGGCAACGGGGAAAGTGCAGTCCAGCAGTGGCTTTTCCTTCTGGAGCCTTTTTCTTTGGGAGCAGCTGCTGCAAGTGGGCAACGGAGCTGCGAGAGCGCATGATGTGACGGCACGTCTATGTGAGAAGGAAGCTGCCGAGCCGCAGTGTGTTGTGCTCAGTTTCAAGGCTGCTTGGAGCAGGGGGGGTACTTGAAGAACGCCTTCTTTCTGGACGTGTCCTTCTGGGTGTGCTCGAGCTGCATGGACTCTGCAGCACTGAAGGTGTAAGAAACTGCTTCTGGCCAGGTAGTGTCCAGGAGTGCAACGGCTGCTCCTTCCTTTCTGAAGCAGTCAGAGCATTCTTAGCTGAATGTGCTTGTGAAGAAGCTCTTGGCTGGACATTTGAAATTCGGTGCACTGAGTACATGAACCCGGTGCCCAGCTGCTTCGTTCTTCGCCTTCTGCGGTCGGGACAGAACTGAAGCCCAGCAATGACTTTAACCGTGCAGCTCTTCAGCGTGTGTACTGCACGCATCCACAGTGTGCTCTGCAAGGATTTTCCTCTGCTCTCGCTCAGCGAAATGAATCAGAAGAGAAACACTGGATGGATTAGCCTTTCGCTGGCCAAGGCTCACAGTACAGCACCACACTCTGGGTGACGAGGAGAACAAAGGAAGAACATCTTTTCGCCCTGCCACGGTCTTCTCTGCGAGACGACTTCCCGCGTCTCTCTCCCTGCAAGGCTCGAATGTGCGCGATGGTACTTGGAACTGAGAAGGCACGTGCAGAGAGCACCGCGACCTGACGGCGCTGTGCAGGCTGCGAAGGAAAGAGGACTGCCACTGGAATGTGCTGCAAATACAGGTTCCCACGCGTCGGGGACAAGCTCTGGGTAAGGCGCTTGAACTAAAACTGTTCTCTGTGCCAGACGGAGCCGAGAATCTTTCCGTAAAGATGCTGGCTACAAAGCAAACAGAATGTGGTGCTACTTCAGCGCTAGAGAGAAATTGCATCGCCCAGGCGTGTTTCGGCAGAAGCAGCAGCCTGCAGCATTTCGCTGCCGGCACCGTGCTCTCTGGGCGACAAGTAGACGACGGTTCGTCTCCAGCAAAACGAAAGCGCCACCTGCTACGAAGAGTATAAGAATGAAGGCAGAGCACCGAGCTGGTGTGTGCATCGCACAGGCTGCAAGAGGAAGCGTGGCTGCCACTCGCTTGTTTTCGGATTCAAATTAGCAGTTGAAAACAGAAAATTCCACTTGCAGCTACTTGTGCTGCTACCTAGTTCTCTTCCAGCTTTCCCTGGAAAGAATTGTGCTGAGCATTATGCTTGGAGATGCAGAGATGACAGTGGTAGAGGCAGCGGAGAATGGAAATAGAGAGTGCAGCGGACAGTTTCTGGGGCTTTATGTGAGGCAACGGGGAAAGTGCAGTCCAGCAGTGGCTTTTCCTTCTGGAGCCTTTTTCTTTGGGAGCAGCTGCTGCAAGTGGGCAACGGAGCTGCGAGAGTGCATGATGTGACGGCACGTCTATGTGAGAAGGAAGCTGCCGAGCCGCAGTGTGTTGTGCTCAGTTTCAAGGCTGCTTGGAGCAGGGGGGGTACTTGAAGAACGCCTTCTTTCTGGACGTGTCCTTCTGGGTGTGCTCGAGCTGCATGGACTCTGCAGCACTGAAGGTGTAAGAAACTGCTTGTGGCCAGGTAGTGTCCAGGAGTGCAACGGCTGCTCCTTCCTTTCTGAAGCAGTCAGAGCATTCTTAGCTGAATGTGCTTGTGAAGAAGCTCTTGGCTGGACATTTGAAACTCGGTGCACTGAGTACATGAACCCGGTGCCCAGCTGCTTCGTTCTTCGCCTTCTGCGGTCGGGACAGAACTGAAGCCCAGCGTTGCCTTTGAGCTTTGCCGCTCTTCAGCGCGTACACTGCACGCATCCACAGTGTGCTCTGCAAGGATTTTCCTCTGCTCTCGCTCAGCGAAATGAATCAGAAGAGAAACACTGGATGGATTAGCCTTTCGCTGGCCAAGGCTCACAGTACAGCACCACACTCTGGGTGACGAGGAGAACAAAGGAAGAACATCTTTTCGCCCTGCCACGGTCTTCTCTGCGAGACGACTTCCCGCGTCTCTCTCCCTGCAAGGCTCGAATGTGTGCGATGGTACTTGGAACTGAGAAGGCAGGAGCAGAGAGCACCGCGACCTGACGGCGCTGTGCAGGCTGCGAAGGAAAGAGGACTGCCACTGGAATGTGCTGCAAATACAGGTTCCCACGCGTCGGGGACAAGCTCTGGGTAAGGCGCTTGAACTAAAACTGTTCTCTGTGCCAGACGGAGCCGAGAATCTTTCCGTAAAGATGCTGGCTACAAAGCAAACAGAATGTGGTGCTACTTCAGCGCTAGAGAGAAATTGCATCGCCCAGGCGTGTTTCGGCAGAAGCAGCAGCCTGCAGCATTTCGCTGCCGGCACCGTGCTCTCTGGGCGACAAGTAGACGACGGTTCGTCTCCAGCAAAACGAAAGCGCCACCTGCTACGAAGAGTATAAGAATGAAGGCAGAGCACCGAGCTGGTGTGTGCATCGCACAGGCTGCAAGAGGAAGCGTGGCTGCCACTCGCTTGTTTTCGGATTCAAATTAGCAGTTGAAAACAGAAAATTCCACTTGCAGCTACTTGTGCTGCTACCTAGTTCTCTTCCAGCTTTCCCTGGAAAGAATTGTGCTGAGCATTATGCTTGGAGATGCAGAGATGACAGTGGTAGAGGCAGCGGAGAATGGAAATAGAGAGTGCAGCGGACAGTTTCTGGGGCTTTACGTGAGGCAACGGGGAAAGTGCAGTCCAGCAGTGGCTTTTCCTTCTGGAGCCTTTTTCTTTGGGAGCAGCTGCTGCAAGTGGGCAACGGAGCTGCGAGAGTGCATGATGTGACGGCACGTCTATGTGAGAAGGAAGCTGCCGAGCCGCAGTGTGTTGTGCTCAGTTTCAAGGCTGCTTGGAGCAGGGGGGGTACTTGAAGAACGCCTTCTTTCTGGACGTGTCCTTCTGGGTGTGCTCGAGCTGCATGGACTCTGCAGCACTGAAGGTGTAAGAAACTGCTTCTGGCCAGGTAGTGTCCAGGAGTGCAACGGCTGCTCCTTCCTTTCTGAAGCAGTCAGAGCATTCTTAGCTGAATGTGCTTGTGAAGAAGCTCTTGGCTGGACATTTGAAATTCGGTGCACTGAGTACATGAACCCGGTGCCCAGCTGCTTCGTTCTTCGCCTTCTGCGGTCGGGACAGAACTGAAGCCCAGCGTTGCCTTTGAGCTTTGCCGCTCTTCAGCGCGTACACTGCACGCATCCACTGTGTGCTCTGCAAGGATTTTCCTCTGCTCTCGCTCAGCGAAATGAATCAGAAGAGAAACACTGGATGGATTAGCCTTTCGCTGGCCAAGGCTCACAGTACAGCACCACACTCTGGGTGACGAGGAGAACAAAGGAAGAACATCTTTTCGCCCTGCCACGGTCTTCTCTGCGAGACGACTTCCCGCGTCTCTCTCCCTGCAAGGCTCGAATGTGCGCGATGGTACTTGGAACTGAGAAGGCAGGAGCAGAGAGCACCGCGACCTGACGGCGCTGTGCAGGCTGCAAAGGAAAGAGGACTGCCACGGGAATGTGCTGCAAATACAGGTTCCCACGCGTCGGGGACAAGCTCTGGGTAAGGCGCTTGAACTAAAACTGTTCTCTGTGCCAGACGGAGCCGAGAATCTTTCCGTAAAGATGCTGGCTACAAAGCAAACAGAATGTGGTGCTACTTCAGCGCTAGAGAGAAATTGCATCGCCCAGGCGTGTTTCGGCAGAAGCAGCAGCCTGCAGCATTTCGCTGCCGGCACCGTGCTCTCTGGGCGACAAGTAGACGACGCTTCGTCTCCAGCAAAACGAAAGCGCCACCTGCTACGAAGAGTATAAGAATGAAGGCAGAGCACCGAGCTGGTGTGTGCATCGCACAGGCTGCAAGAGGAAGCGTGGCTGCCACTCGCTTGTTTTCGGATTCAAATTAGCAGTTGAAAACAGAAAATTCCACTTGCAGCTACTTGTGCTGCTACCTAGTTCTCTTCCAGCTTTCCCTGGAAAGAATTGTGCTGAGCATTATGCTTGGAGATGCAGAGATGACAGTGGTAGAGGCAGCGGAGAATGGAAATAGAGAGTGCAGCGGACAGTTTCTGGGGCTTTACGTGAGGCAACGGGGAAAGTGCAGTCCAGCAGTGGCTTTTCCTTCTGGAGCCTTTTTCTTTGGGAGCAGCTGCTGCAAGTGGGCAACGGAGCTGCGAGAGTGCATGATGTGACGGCACGTCTATGTGAGAAGGAAGCTGCCGAGCCGCAGTGTGTTGTGCTCAGTTTCAAGGCTGCTTGGAGCAGGGGGGGTACTTGAAGAACGCCTTCTTTCTGGACGTGTCCTTCTGGGTGTGCTCGAGCTGCATGGACTCTGCAGCACTGAAGGTGTAAGAAACTGCTTGTGGCCAGGTAGTGTCCAGGAGTGCAACGGCTGCTCCTTCCTTTCTGAAGCAGTCAGAGCATTCTTAGCTGAATGTGCTTGTGAAGAAGCTCTTGGCTGGACATTTGAAATTCGGTGCACTGAGTACATGAACCCGGTGCCCAGCTGCTTCGTTCTTCGCCTTCTGCGGTCGGGACAGAACTGAAGCCCAGCGTTGCCTTTGAGCTTTGCCGCTCTTCAGCGCGTACACTGCACGCATCCACAGTGTGCTCTGCAAGGATTTTCCTCTGCTCAACGTACAATCATTTGCTTGCTGTTTCACAGAGTCCAAACTGTCCATGTAGCTCTCGCTCAGTGAAATGCGTCAGGAGAGAAACACTTGCTGGAGTAGCTTTTCGCTGGCCAGGACTTTCAACACAGCACCACAATTCAGGTAAGAAGCAGGAGAAAGGAAGAACATCTTTTCATCCTGGCACGTTCTTCTCTGTGAGACGACTATCCGCGTCTCTCTCCCTGCAAGGCTCTAATGTGTGCGGTGGCACTTGGAACTGAGAAGGCAGGTGCAGAGAGCACCGCGATCTGACGGCGCTGTGCAGGCTGTAAAGGAAAGAGCACTGCCACTGGAATGTGGTGCAAATACAGGTTCCCACGCGTCGGGGGCAAGCTCTGGGTAAGGCGGTTGAACTAAAACTGTTCTCTGTGCCAGACGGAGCCGAGAATCTTTCCGTAAAGATGCTGGCTACAAAGCAAACAGAATGTGGTGCTACTTCAGCGCTAGAGAGAAATTGCATAGGCCAGGCGTGTTTCGGCAGAAGCAGCAGCCTGCAGCATTTCGCTGCCGGCACCGTGCTCTCTGGGCGACAAGTAGACGACGGTTCGTCTCCAGCAAAACGAAAGCGCCACCTGCTGCGAACAGCATAAGAATGAAGGCAGAGCACCGAGCTGGTGTGTGCATCGCACAGGCTGCAAGAGGAAGCGTGGCTGCCACTCGCTTGTTTTCGGATTCAAATTAGCAGTTGAAAACAGAAAATTCCACTTGCAGCTACTTGTGCTGCTACCTAGTTCTCTTCCAGCTTTCCCTGGAAAGAATTGTGCCAGGGTTTATGCTTGGAGATGCAGAGATGACAGTGGTAGAGGCAGCGGAGAATGGAAATAGAGAGTGCAGCGGACAGTTTCTGGGGCTTTACGTGAGGCAACGGGGAAAGTGCAGTCCAGCAGTGGCTTTTCCTTCTGGAGCCTTTTTCTTTGGGAGCAGCTGCTGCAAGTGGGCAACGGAGCTGCGAGAGTGCATGATGTGACGGCACGTCTATGTGAGAAGGAAGCTGCCGAGCCGCAGTGTGTTGTGCTCAGTTTCAAGGCTGCTTGGAGCAGGGGGGGTACTTGAAGAACGCCTTCTTTCTGGACGTGTCCTTCTGGGTGTGCTCGAGCTGCATGGACTCTGCAGCACTGAAGGTGTAAGAAACTGCTTCTGGCCAGGTAGTGTCCAGGAGTGCAACGGCTGCTCCTTCCTTTCTGAAGCAGTCAGAGCATTCTTAGCTGAATGTGCTTGTGAAGAAGCTCTTGGCTGGACATTTGAAATTCGGTGCACTGAGTACATGAACCCGGTGCCCAGCTGCTTCGTTCTTCGCCTTCTGCGGTCGGGACAGAACTGAAGCCCAGCGTTGCCTTTGAGCTTTGCCGCTCTTCAGCGCGTACACTGCACGCATCCACTGTGTGCTCTGCAAGGATTTTCCTCTGCTCTCGCTCAGCGAAATGAATCAGAAGAGAAACACTGGATGGATTAGCCTTTCGCTGGCCAAGGCTCACAGTACAGCACCACACTCTGGGTGACGAGGAGAACAAAGGAAGAACATCTTTTCGCCCTGCCACGGTCTTCTCTGCGAGACGACTTCCCGCGTCTCTCTCCCTGCAAGGCTCGAATGTGCGCGATGGTACTTGGAACTGAGAAGGCAGGAGCAGAGAGCACCGCGACCTGACGGCGCTGTGCAGGCTGCAAAGGAAAGAGGACTGCCACTGGAATGTGCTGCAAATACAGGTTCCCACGCGTCGGGGACAAGCTCTGGGTAAGGCGCTTGAACTAAAACTGTTCTCTGTGCCAGACGGAGCCGAGAATCTTTCCGTAAAGATGCTGGCTACAAAGCAAACAGAATGTGGTGCTACTTCAGCGCTAGAGAGAAATTGCATCGCCCAGGCGTGTTTCGGCAGAAGCAGCAGCCTGCAGCATTTCGCTGCCGGCACCGTGCTCTCTGGGCGACAAGTAGACGACGCTTCGTCTCCAGCAAAACGAAAGCGCCACCTGCTACGAAGAGTATAAGAATGAAGGCAGAGCATCGAGCTGGTGTGTGCATCGCACAGGCTGCAAGAGGAAGCGTGGCTGCCACTCGCTTGTTTTCGGATTCAAATTAGCAGTTGAAAACAGAAAATTCCACTTGCAGCTACTTGTGCTGCTACCTAGTTCTCTTCCAGCTTTCCCTGGAAAGAATTGTGCTGAGCATTATGCTTGGAGATGCAGAGATGACAGTGGTAGAGGCAGCGGAGAATGGAAATAGAGAGTGCAGCGGACAGTTTCTGGGGCTTTACGTGAGGCAACGGGGAAAGTGCAGTCCAGCAGTGGCTTTTCCTTCTGGAGCCTTTTTCTTTGGGAGCAGCTGCTGCAAGTGGGCAACGGAGCTGCGAGAGTGCATGATGTGACGGCACGTCTATGTGAGAAGGAAGCTGCCGAGCCGCAGTGTGTTGTGCTCAGTTTCAAGGCTGCTTGGAGCAGGGGGGGTACTTGAAGAACGCCTTCTTTCTGGACGTGTCCTTCTGGGTGTGCTCGAGCTGCATGGACTCTGCAGCACTGAAGGTGTAAGAAACTGCTTGTGGCCAGGTAGTGTCCAGGAGTGCAACGGCTGCTCCTTCCTTTCTGAAGCAGTCAGAGCATTCTTAGCTGAATGTGCTTGTGAAGAAGCTCTTGGCTGGACATTTGAAATTCGGTGCACTGAGTACATGAACCCGGTGCCCAGCTGCTTCGTTCTTCGCCTTCTGCGGTCGGGACAGAACTGAAGCCCAGCGTTGCCTTTGAGCTTTGCCGCTCTTCAGCGCGTACACTGCACGCATCCACAGTGTGCTCTGCAAGGATTTTCCTCTGCTCTCGCTCAGCGAAATGAATCAGAAGAGAAACACTGGATGGATTAGCCTTTCGCTGGCCAAGGCTCACAGTACAGCACCACACTCTGGGTGACGAGGAGAACAAAGGAAGAACATCTTTTCGCCCTGCCACGGTCTTCTCTGCGAGACGACTTCCCGCGTCTCTCTCCCTGCAAGGCTCGAATGTGCGCGATGGTACTTGGAACTGAGAAGGCAGGAGCAGAGAGCACCGCGACCTGACGGCGCTGTGCAGGCTGCAAAGGAAAGAGGACTGCCACGGGAATGTGCTGCAAATACAGGTTCCCACGCGTCGGGGACAAGCTCTGGGTAAGGCGCTTGAACTAAAACTGTTCTCTGTGCCAGACGGAGCCGAGAATCTTTCCGTAAAGATGCTGGCTACAAAGCAAACAGAATGTGGTGCTACTTCAGCGCTAGAGAGAAATTGCATCGCCCAGGCGTGTTTCGGCAGAAGCAGCAGCCTGCAGCATTTCGCTGCCGGCACCGTGCTCTCTGGGCGACAAGTAGACGACGCTTCGTCTCCAGCAAAACGAAAGCGCCACCTGCTACGAAGAGTATAAGAATGAAGGCAGAGCACCGAGCTGGTGTGTGCATCGCACAGGCTGCAAGAGGAAGCGTGGCTGCCACTCGCTTGTTTTCGGATTCAAATTAGCAGTTGAAAACAGAAAATTCCACTTGCAGCTACTTGTGCTGCTACCTACTTCTCTTCCAGCTTTCCCTGGAAAGAATTGTGCTGAGCATTATGCTTGGAGATGCAGAGATGACAGTGGTAGAGGCAGCAGAGAATGGAAATAGAGAGTGCAGCGGACAGTTTCTGGGGCTTTACGTGAGGCAACGGGGAAAGTGCAGTCCAGCAGTGGCTTTTCCTTCTGGAGCCTTTTTCTTTGGGAGCAGCTGCTGCAAGTGGGCAACGGAGCTGCGAGAGTGCATGATGTGACGGCACGTCTATGTGAGAAGGAAGCTGCCGAGCCGCAGTGTGTTGTGCTCAGTTTCAAGGCTGCTTGGAGCAGGGGGGGTACTTGAAGAACGCCTTCTTTCTGGACGTGTCCTTCTGGGTGTGCTCGAGCTGCATGGACTCTGCAGCACTGAAGGTGTAAGAAACTGCTTGTGGCCAGGTAGTGTCCAGGAGTGCAACGGCTGCTCCTTCCTTTCTGAAGCAGTCAGAGCATTCTTAGCTGAATGTGCTTGTGAAGAAGCTCTTGGCTGGACATTTGAAATTCGGTGCACTGAGTACATGAACCCGGTGCCCAGCTGCTTCGTTCTTCGCCTTCTGCGGTCGGGACAGAACTGAAGCCCAGCGATGACTTTAACCGTGCAGCTCTTCAGCGCGTACACTGCACGCATCCACAGTGTGCTCTGCAAGGATTTTCCTCTGCTCAACGTACAATCATTTGCTTGCTGTTTCACAGAGTCCAAACTGTCCATGTAGCTCTCGCTCAGTGAAATGCGTCAGGAGAGAAACACTTGCTGGAGTAGCTTTTCGCTGGCCAGGACTTTCAACACAGCACCACAATTCAGGTAAGAAGCAGGAGAAAGGAAGAACATCTTTTCGTCCTGGCACGTTCTTCTCTGTGAGACGACTATCCGCGTCTTCTCTCCCTGCAAGGCTCTAATGTGTGCGGTGGCACTTGGAACTGAGAAGGCAGGTGCAGAGAGCACCGCGATCTGACGGCGCTGTGCAGGCTGTAAAGGAAAGAGCACTGCCACTGGAATGTGGTGCAAATACAGGTTCCCACGCGTCGGGGGCAAGCTCTGGGTAAGGCGGTTGAACTAAAACTGTTCTCTGTGCCAGACGGAGCCGAGAATCTTTCCGTAAAGATGCTGGCTACAAAGCAAACAGAATGTGGTGCTACTTCAGCGCTAGAGAGAAATTGCATAGGCCAGGCGTGTTTCGGCAGAAGCAGCAGCCTGCAGCATTTCGCTGCCGGCACCGTGCTCTCTGGGCGACACGTAGACGACGCTTCGTCTCCAGCAAAACGAAAGCGCCACCTGCTACGAACAGCATAAGAATGAAGGCAGAGCACCGAGCTGGTGTGTGCATCGCACAGGCTGCAAGAGGAAGCGTGGCTGCCACTCGCTTGTTTTCGGATTCAAATTAGCAGTTGAAAACAGAAAATTCCACTTGCAGCTACTTGTGCTGCTACCTAGTTCTCTTCCAGCTTTCCCTGGAAAGAATTGTGCCAGGGTTTATGCTTGGAGATGCAGAGATGACAGTGGTAGAGGCAGCAGAGAATGGAAATAGAGAGTGCAGCGGACAGTTTCTGGGGCTTTACGTGAGGCAACGGGGAAAGTGCAGTCCAGCAGTGGCTTTTCCTTCTGGAGCCTTTTTCTTTGGGAGCAGCTGCTGCAAGTGGGCAACGGAGCTGCGAGAGTGCATGATGTGACGGCACGTCTATGTGAGAAGGAAGCTGCCGAGCCGCAGTGTGTTGTGCTCAGTTTCAAGGCTGCTTGGAGCAGGGGGGGTACTTGAAGAACGCCTTCTTTCTGGACGTGTCCTTCTGGGTGTGCTCGAGCTGCATGGACTCTGCAGCACTGAAGGTGTAAGAAACTGCTTGTGGCCAGGTAGTGTCCAGGAGTGCAACGGCTGCTCCTTCCTTTCTGAAGCAGTCAGAGCATTCTTAGCTGAATGTGCTTGTGAAGAAGCTCTTGGCTGGACATTTGAAATTCGGTGCACTGAGTACATGAACCCGGTG
This sequence comes from Corvus hawaiiensis, assembly GCF_020740725.1. Taxonomy (NCBI): domain Eukaryota; kingdom Metazoa; phylum Chordata; class Aves; order Passeriformes; family Corvidae; genus Corvus; species Corvus hawaiiensis. The sequence continues at coordinate 18,117,766 of NC_063225.1, read as the reverse complement.
CCCAGCTGCTTCGTTCTTCGCCTTCTGCGGTCGGGACAGAACTGAAGCCCAGCGTTGCCTTTGAGCTTTGCCGCTCTTCAGCGCGTACACTGCACGCATCCACAGTGTGCTCTGCAAGGATTTTCCTCTGCTCTCGCTCAGCGAAATGAATCAGAAGAGAAACACTGGATGGATTAGCCTTTCGCTGGCCAAGGCTCACAGTACAGCACCACACTCTGGGTGACGAGGAGAACAAAGGAAGAACATCTTTTCGCCCTGCCACGGTCTTCTCTGCGAGACGACTTCCCGCGTCTCTCTCCCTGCAAGGCTCGAATGTGCGCGATGGTACTTGGAACTGAGAAGGCAGGAGCAGAGAGCACCGCGACCTGACGGCGCTGTGCAGGCTGCAAAGGAAAGAGGACTGCCACGGGAATGTGCTGCAAATACAGGTTCCCACGCGTCGGGGACAAGCTCTGGGTAAGGCGCTTGAACTAAAACTGTTCTCTGTGCCAGACGGAGCCGAGAATCTTTCCGTAAAGATGCTGGCTACAAAGCAAACAGAATGTGGTGCTACTTCAGCGCTAGAGAGAAATTGCATCGCCCAGGCGTGTTTCGGCAGAAGCAGCAGCCTGCAGCATTTCGCTGCCGGCACCGTGCTCTCTGGGCGACAAGTAGACGACGCTTCGTCTCCAGCAAAACGAAAGCGCCACCTGCTACGAAGAGTATAAGAATGAAGGCAGAGCACCGAGCTGGTGTGTGCATCGCACAGGCTGCAAGAGGAAGCGTGGCTGCCACTCGCTTGTTTTCGGATTCAAATTAGCAGTTGAAAACAGAAAATTCCACTTGCAGCTACTTGTGCTGCTACCTACTTCTCTTCCAGCTTTCCCTGGAAAGAATTGTGCTGAGCATTATGCTTGGAGATGCAGAGATGACAGTGGTAGAGGCAGCAGAGAATGGAAATAGAGAGTGCAGCGGACAGTTTCTGGGGCTTTACGTGAGGCAACGGGGAAAGTGCAGTCCAGCAGTGGCTTTTCCTTCTGGAGCCTTTTTCTTTGGGAGCAGCTGCTGCAAGTGGGCAACGGAGCTGCGAGAGTGCATGATGTGACGGCACGTCTATGTGAGAAGGAAGCTGCCGAGCCGCAGTGTGTTGTGCTCAGTTTCAAGGCTGCTTGGAGCAGGGGGGGTACTTGAAGAACGCCTTCTTTCTGGACGTGTCCTTCTGGGTGTGCTCGAGCTGCATGGACTCTGCAGCACTGAAGGTGTAAGAAACTGCTTGTGGCCAGGTAGTGTCCAGGAGTGCAACGGCTGCTCCTTCCTTTCTGAAGCAGTCAGAGCATTCTTAGCTGAATGTGCTTGTGAAGAAGCTCTTGGCTGGACATTTGAAATTCGGTGCACTGAGTACATGAACCCGGTGCCCAGCTGCTTCGTTCTTCGCCTTCTGCGGTCGGGACAGAACTGAAGCCCAGCGATGACTTTAACCGTGCAGCTCTTCAGCGCGTACACTGCACGCATCCACAGTGTGCTCTGCAAGGATTTTCCTCTGCTCAACGTACAATCATTTGCTTGCTGTTTCACAGAGTCCAAACTGTCCATGTAGCTCTCGCTCAGTGAAATGCGTCAGGAGAGAAACACTTGCTGGAGTAGCTTTTCGCTGGCCAGGACTTTCAACACAGCACCACAATTCAGGTAAGAAGCAGGAGAAAGGAAGAACATCTTTTCGTCCTGGCACGTTCTTCTCTGTGAGACGACTATCCGCGTCTTCTCTCCCTGCAAGGCTCTAATGTGTGCGGTGGCACTTGGAACTGAGAAGGCAGGTGCAGAGAGCACCGCGATCTGACGGCGCTGTGCAGGCTGTAAAGGAAAGAGCACTGCCACTGGAATGTGGTGCAAATACAGGTTCCCACGCGTCGGGGGCAAGCTCTGGGTAAGGCGGTTGAACTAAAACTGTTCTCTGTGCCAGACGGAGCCGAGAATCTTTCCGTAAAGATGCTGGCTACAAAGCAAACAGAATGTGGTGCTACTTCAGCGCTAGAGAGAAATTGCATAGGCCAGGCGTGTTTCGGCAGAAGCAGCAGCCTGCAGCATTTCGCTGCCGGCACCGTGCTCTCTGGGCGACACGTAGACGACGCTTCGTCTCCAGCAAAACGAAAGCGCCACCTGCTACGAACAGCATAAGAATGAAGGCAGAGCACCGAGCTGGTGTGTGCATCGCACAGGCTGCAAGAGGAAGCGTGGCTGCCACTCGCTTGTTTTCGGATTCAAATTAGCAGTTGAAAACAGAAAATTCCACTTGCAGCTACTTGTGCTGCTACCTAGTTCTCTTCCAGCTTTCCCTGGAAAGAATTGTGCCAGGGTTTATGCTTGGAGATGCAGAGATGACAGTGGTAGAGGCAGCAGAGAATGGAAATAGAGAGTGCAGCGGACAGTTTCTGGGGCTTTACGTGAGGCAACGGGGAAAGTGCAGTCCAGCAGTGGCTTTTCCTTCTGGAGCCTTTTTCTTTGGGAGCAGCTGCTGCAAGTGGGCAACGGAGCTGCGAGAGTGCATGATGTGACGGCACGTCTATGTGAGAAGGAAGCTGCCGAGCCGCAGTGTGTTGTGCTCAGTTTCAAGGCTGCTTGGAGCAGGGGGGGTACTTGAAGAACGCCTTCTTTCTGGACGTGTCCTTCTGGGTGTGCTCGAGCTGCATGGACTCTGCAGCACTGAAGGTGTAAGAAACTGCTTGTGGCCAGGTAGTGTCCAGGAGTGCAACGGCTGCTCCTTCCTTTCTGAAGCAGTCAGAGCATTCTTAGCTGAATGTGCTTGTGAAGAAGCTCTTGGCTGGACATTTGAAATTCGGTGCACTGAGTACATGAACCCGGTGCCCAGCTGCTTCGTTCTTCGCCTTCTGCGGTCGGGACAGAACTGAAGCCCAGCGATGACTTTAACCGTGCAGCTCTTCAGCGTGTGTACTGCACGCATCCACAGTGTGCTCTGCAAGGATTTTCCTCTGCTCTCGCTCAGCGAAATGAATCAGAAGAGAAACACTGGATGGATTAGCCTTTCGCTGGCCAAGGCTCACAGTACAGCACCACACTCTGGGTGACGAGGAGAACAAAGGAAGAACATCTTTTCGCCCTGCCACGGTCTTCTCTGCGAGACGACTTCCCGCGTCTCTCTCCCTGCAAGGCTCGAATGTGCGCGATGGTACTTGGAACTGAGAAGGCAGGTGCAGAGAGCACCGCGACCTGACGGCGCTGTGCAGGCTGCGAAGGAAAGAGGACTGCCACTGGAATGTGCTGCAAATACAGGTTCCCACGCGTCGGGGACAAGCTCTGGGTAAGGCGGTTGAACTAAAACTGTTCTCTGTGCCAGACGGAGCCGAGAATCTTTCCGTAAAGATGCTGGCTACAAAGCAAACAGAATGTGGTGCTACTTCAGCGCTAGAGAGAAATTGCATCGCCCAGGCGTGTTTCGGCAGAAGCAGCAGCCTGCAGCATTTCGCTGCCGGCACCGTGCTCTCTGGGCGACAAGTAGACGACGCTTCGTCTCCAGCAAAACGAAAGCGCCACCTGCTACGAAGAGTATAAGAATGAAGGCAGAGCACCGAGCTGGTGTGTGCATCGCACAGGCTGCAAGAGGAAGCGTGGCTGCCACTCGCTTGTTTTCGGATTCAAATTAGCAGTTGAAAACAGAAAATTCCACTTGCAGCTACTTGTGCTGCTACCTAGTTCTCTTCCAGCTTTCCCTGGAAAGAATTGTGCTGAGCATTATGCTTGGAGATGCAGAGATGACAGTGGTAGAGGCAGCGGAGAATGGAAATAGAGAGTGCAGCGGACAGTTTCTGGGGCTTTACGTGAGGCAACGGGGAAAGTGCAGTCCAGCAGTGGCTTTTCCTTCTGGAGCCTTTTTCTTTGGGAGCAGCTGCTGCAAGTGGGCAACGGAGCTGCGAGAGTGCATGATGTGACGGCACGTCTATGTGAGAAGGAAGCTGCCGAGCCGCAGTGTGTTGTGCTCAGTTTCAAGGCTGCTTGGAGCAGGGGGGGTACTTGAAGAACGCCTTCTTTCTGGACGTGTCCTTCTGGGTGTGCTCGAGCTGCATGGACTCTGCAGCACTGAAGGTGTAAGAAACTGCTTCTGGCCAGGTAGTGTCCAGGAGTGCAACGGCTGCTCCTTCCTTTCTGAAGCAGTCAGAGCATTCTTAGCTGAATGTGCTTGTGAAGAAGCTCTTGGCTGGACATTTGAAATTCGGTGCACTGAGTACATGAACCCGGTGCCCAGCTGCTTCGTTCTTCGCCTTCTGCGGTCGGGACAGAACTGAAGCCCAGCGTTGCCTTTGAGCTTTGCCGCTCTTCAGCGCGTACACTGCACGCATCCACTGTGTGCTCTGCAAGGATTTTCCTCTGCTCAACGTACAATCATTTGCTTGCTGTTTCACAGAGTCCAAACTGTCCATGTAGCTCTCGCTCAGTGAAATGCGTCAGGAGAGAAACACTTGCTGGAGTAGCTTTTCGCTGGCCAGGACTTTCAACACAGCACCACAATTCAGGTAAGAAGCAGGAGAAAGGAAGAACATCTTTTCGTCCTGGCACGTTCTTCTCTGTGAGACGACTATCCGCGTCTTCTCTCCCTGCAAGGCTCTAATGTGTGCGGTGGCACTTGGAACTGAGAAGGCAGGTGCAGAGAGCACCGCGATCTGACGGCGCTGTGCAGGCTGTAAAGGAAAGAGCACTGCCACTGGAATGTGGTGCAAATACAGGTTCCCACGCGTCGGGGGCAAGCTCTGGGTAAGGCGCTTGAACTAAAACTGTTCTCTGTGCCAGACGGAGCCGAGAATCTTTCCGTAAAGATGCTGGCTACAAAGCAAACAGAATGTGGTGCTACTTCAGCGCTAGAGAGAAATTGCATCGCCCAGGCGTGTTTCGGCAGAAGCAGCAGCCTGCAGCATTTCGCTGCCGGCACCGTGCTCTCTGGGCGACAAGTAGACGACGGTTCGTCTCCAGCAAAACGAAAGCGCCACCTGCTACGAACAGCATAAGAATGAAGGCAGAGCACCGAGCTGGTGTGTGCATCGCACAGGCTGCAAGAGGAAGCGTGGCTGCCACTCGCTTGTTTTCGGATTCAAATTAGCAGTTGAAAACAGAAAATTCCACTTGCAGCTACTTGTGCTGCTACTTAGTTCTCTTCCAGCTTTCCCTGGAAAGAATTGTGCCAGGGTTTATGCTTGGAGATGCAGAGATGACAGTGGTAGAGGCAGCAGAGAATGGAAATAGAGAGTGCAGCGGACAGTTTCTGGGGCTTTACGTGAGGCAACGGGGAAAGTGCAGTCCAGCAGTGGCTTTTCCTTCTGGAGCCTTTTTCTTTGGGAGCAGCTGCTGCAAGTGGGCAACGGAGCTGCGAGAGTGCATGATGTGACGGCACGTCTATGTGAGAAGGAAGCTGCCGAGCCGCAGTGTGTTGTGCTCAGTTTCAAGGCTGCTTGGAGCAGGGGGGGTACTTGAAGAACGCCTTCTTTCTGGACGTGTCCTTCTGGGTGTGCTCGAGCTGCATGGACTCTGCAGCACTGAAGGTGTAAGAAACTGCTTCTGGCCAGGTAGTGTCCAGGAGTGCAACGGCTGCTCCTTCCTTTCTGAAGCAGTCAGAGCATTCTTAGCTGAATGTGCTTGTGAAGAAGCTCTTGGCTGGACATTTGAAATTCGGTGCACTGAGTACATGAACCCGGTGCCCAGCTGCTTCGTTCTTCGCCTTCTGCGGTCGGGACAGAACTGAAGCCCAGCGTTGCCTTTGAGCTTTGCCGCTCTTCAGCGCGTACACTGCACGCATCCACTGTGTGCTCTGCAAGGATTTTCCTCTGCTCTCGCTCAGCGAAATGAATCAGAAGAGAAACACTGGATGGATTAGCCTTTCGCTGGCCAAGGCTCACAGTACAGCACCACACTCTGGGTGACGAGGAGAACAAAGGAAGAACATCTTTTCGCCCTGCCACGGTCTTCTCTGCGAGACGACTTCCCGCGTCTCTCTCCCTGCAAGGCTCGAATGTGCGCGATGGTACTTGGAACTGAGAAGGCAGGAGCAGAGAGCACCGCGACCTGACGGCGCTGTGCAGGCTGCAAAGGAAAGAGGACTGCCACTGGAATGTGCTGCAAATACAGGTTCCCACGCGTCGGGGACAAGCTCTGGGTAAGGCGCTTGAACTAAAACTGTTCTCTGTGCCAGACGGAGCCGAGAATCTTTCCGTAAAGATGCTGGCTACAAAGCAAACAGAATGTGGTGCTACTTCAGCGCTAGAGAGAAATTGCATCGCCCAGGCGTGTTTCGGCAGAAGCAGCAGCCTGCAGCATTTCGCTGCCGGCACCGTGCTCTCTGGGCGACAAGTAGACGACGCTTCGTCTCCAGCAAAACGAAAGCGCCACCTGCTACGAAGAGTATAAGAATGAAGGCAGAGCATCGAGCTGGTGTGTGCATCGCACAGGCTGCAAGAGGAAGCGTGGCTGCCACTCGCTTGTTTTCGGATTCAAATTAGCAGTTGAAAACAGAAAATTCCACTTGCAGCTACTTGTGCTGCTACCTAGTTCTCTTCCAGCTTTCCCTGGAAAGAATTGTGCTGAGCATTATGCTTGGAGATGCAGAGATGACAGTGGTAGAGGCAGCGGAGAATGGAAATAGAGAGTGCAGCGGACAGTTTCTGGGGCTTTACGTGAGGCAACGGGGAAAGTGCAGTCCAGCAGTGGCTTTTCCTTCTGGAGCCTTTTTCTTTGGGAGCAGCTGCTGCAAGTGGGCAACGGAGCTGCGAGAGTGCATGATGTGACGGCACGTCTATGTGAGAAGGAAGCTGCCGAGCCGCAGTGTGTTGTGCTCAGTTTCAAGGCTGCTTGGAGCAGGGGGGGTACTTGAAGAACGCCTTCTTTCTGGACGTGTCCTTCTGGGTGTGCTCGAGCTGCATGGACTCTGCAGCACTGAAGGTGTAAGAAACTGCTTGTGGCCAGGTAGTGTCCAGGAGTGCAACGGCTGCTCCTTCCTTTCTGAAGCAGTCAGAGCATTCTTAGCTGAATGTGCTTGTGAAGAAGCTCTTGGCTGGACATTTGAAATTCGGTGCACTGAGTACATGAACCCGGTGCCCAGCTGCTTCGTTCTTCGCCTTCTGCGGTCGGGACAGAACTGAAGCCCAGCGTTGCCTTTGAGCTTTGCCGCTCTTCAGCGCGTACACTGCACGCATCCACAGTGTGCTCTGCAAGGATTTTCCTCTGCTCTCGCTCAGCGAAATGAATCAGAAGAGAAACACTGGATGGATTAGCCTTTCGCTGGCCAAGGCTCACAGTACAGCACCACACTCTGGGTGACGAGGAGAACAAAGGAAGAACATCTTTTCGCCCTGCCACGGTCTTCTCTGCGAGACGACTTCCCGCGTCTCTCTCCCTGCAAGGCTCGAATGTGCGCGATGGTACTTGGAACTGAGAAGGCAGGAGCAGAGAGCACCGCGACCTGACGGCGCTGTGCAGGCTGCAAAGGAAAGAGGACTGCCACGGGAATGTGCTGCAAATACAGGTTCCCACGCGTCGGGGACAAGCTCTGGGTAAGGCGCTTGAACTAAAACTGTTCTCTGTGCCAGACGGAGCCGAGAATCTTTCCGTAAAGATGCTGGCTACAAAGCAAACAGAATGTGGTGCTACTTCAGCGCTAGAGAGAAATTGCATCGCCCAGGCGTGTTTCGGCAGAAGCAGCAGCCTGCAGCATTTCGCTGCCGGCACCGTGCTCTCTGGGCGACAAGTAGACGACGCTTCGTCTCCAGCAAAACGAAAGCGCCACCTGCTACGAAGAGTATAAGAATGAAGGCAGAGCACCGAGCTGGTGTGTGCATCGCACAGGCTGCAAGAGGAAGCGTGGCTGCCACTCGCTTGTTTTCGGATTCAAATTAGCAGTTGAAAACAGAAAATTCCACTTGCAGCTACTTGTGCTGCTACCTACTTCTCTTCCAGCTTTCCCTGGAAAGAATTGTGCTGAGCATTATGCTTGGAGATGCAGAGATGACAGTGGTAGAGGCAGCAGAGAATGGAAATAGAGAGTGCAGCGGACAGTTTCTGGGGCTTTACGTGAGGCAACGGGGAAAGTGCAGTCCAGCAGTGGCTTTTCCTTCTGGAGCCTTTTTCTTTGGGAGCAGCTGCTGCAAGTGGGCAACGGAGCTGCGAGAGTGCATGATGTGACGGCACGTCTATGTGAGAAGGAAGCTGCCGAGCCGCAGTGTGTTGTGCTCAGTTTCAAGGCTGCTTGGAGCAGGGGGGGTACTTGAAGAACGCCTTCTTTCTGGACGTGTCCTTCTGGGTGTGCTCGAGCTGCATGGACTCTGCAGCACTGAAGGTGTAAGAAACTGCTTGTGGCCAGGTAGTGTCCAGGAGTGCAACGGCTGCTCCTTCCTTTCTGAAGCAGTCAGAGCATTCTTAGCTGAATGTGCTTGTGAAGAAGCTCTTGGCTGGACATTTGAAATTCGGTGCACTGAGTACATGAACCCGGTGCCCAGCTGCTTCGTTCTTCGCCTTCTGCGGTCGGGACAGAACTGAAGCCCAGCGATGACTTTAACCGTGCAGCTCTTCAGCGCGTACACTGCACGCATCCACAGTGTGCTCTGCAAGGATTTTCCTCTGCTCAACGTACAATCATTTGCTTGCTGTTTCACAGAGTCCAAACTGTCCATGTAGCTCTCGCTCAGTGAAATGCGTCAGGAGAGAAACACTTGCTGGAGTAGCTTTTCGCTGGCCAGGACTTTCAACACAGCACCACAATTCAGGTAAGAAGCAGGAGAAAGGAAGAACATCTTTTCGTCCTGGCACGTTCTTCTCTGTGAGACGACTATCCGCGTCTTCTCTCCCTGCAAGGCTCTAATGTGTGCGGTGGCACTTGGAACTGAGAAGGCAGGTGCAGAGAGCACCGCGATCTGACGGCGCTGTGCAGGCTGTAAAGGAAAGAGCACTACCACTGGAATGTGGTGCAAATACAGGTTCCCACGCGTCGGGGGCAAGCTCTGGGTAAGGCGGTTGAACTAAAACTGTTCTCTGTGCCAGACGGAGCCGAGAATCTTTCCGTAAAGATGCTGGCTACAAAGCAAACAGAATGTGGTGCTACTTCAGCGCTAGAGAGAAATTGCATAGGCCAGGCGTGTTTCGGCAGAAGCAGCAGCCTGCAGCATTTCGCTGCCGGCACCGTGCTCTCTGGGCGACACGTAGACGACGCTTCGTCTCCAGCAAAACGAAAGCGCCACCTGCTACGAACAGCATAAGAATGAAGGCAGAGCACCGAGCTGGTGTGTGCATCGCACAGGCTGCAAGAGGAAGCGTGGCTGCCACTCGCTTGTTTTCGGATTCAAATTAGCAGTTGAAAACAGAAAATTCCACTTGCAGCTACTTGTGCTGCTACCTAGTTCTCTTCCAGCTTTCCCTGGAAAGAATTGTGCCAGGGTTTATGCTTGGAGATGCAGAGATGACAGTGGTAGAGGCAGCAGAGAATGGAAATAGAGAGTGCAGCGGACAGTTTCTGGGGCTTTACGTGAGGCAACGGGGAAAGTGCAGTCCAGCAGTGGCTTTTCCTTCTGGAGCCTTTTTCTTTGGGAGCAGCTGCTGCAAGTGGGCAACGGAGCTGCGAGAGTGCATGATGTGACGGCACGTCTATGTGAGAAGGAAGCTGCCGAGCCGCAGTGTGTTGTGCTCAGTTTCAAGGCTGCTTGGAGCAGGGGGGGTACTTGAAGAACGCCTTCTTTCTGGACGTGTCCTTCTGGCTGTGCTCGAGCTGCATGGACTCTGCAGCACTGAAGGTGTAAGAAACTGCTTCTGGCCAGGTAGTGTCCAGGAGTGCAACGGCTGCTCCTTCCTTTCTGAAGCAGTCAGAGCATTCTTAGCTGAATGTGCTTGTGAAGAAGCTCTTGGCTGGACATTTGAAATTCGGTGCACTGAGTACATGAACCCGGTGCCCAGCTGCTTCGTTCTTCGCCTTCTGCGGTCGGGACAGAACTGAAGCCCAGCGATGACTTTAACCGTGCAGCTCTTCAGCGTGTGTACTGCACGCATCCACAGTGTGCTCTGCAAGGATTTTCCTCTGCTCTCGCTCAGCGAAATGAATCAGAAGAGAAACACTGGATGGATTAGCCTTTCGCTGGCCAAGGCTCACAGTACAGCACCACACTCTGGGTGACGAGGAGAACAAAGGAAGAACATCTTTTCGCCCTGCCACGGTCTTCTCTGCGAGACGACTTCCCGCGTCTCTCTCCCTGCAAGGCTCGAATGTGCGCGATGGTACTTGGAACTGAGAAGGCAGGTGCAGAGAGCACCGCGACCTGACGGCGCTGTGCAGGCTGCGAAGGAAAGAGGACTGCCACTGGAATGTGCTGCAAATACAGGTTCCCACGCGTCGGGGACAAGCTCTGGGTAAGGCGCTTGAACTAAAACTGTTCTCTGTGCCAGACGGAGCCGAGAATCTTTCCGTAAAGATGCTGGCTACAAAGCAAACAGAATGTGGTGCTACTTCAGCGCTAGAGAGAAATTGCATCGCCCAGGCGTGTTTCGGCAGAAGCAGCAGCCTGCAGCATTTCGCTGCCGGCACCATGCTCTCTGGGCGACAAGTAGACGACGCTTCGTCTCCAGCAAAACGAAAGCGCCACCTGCTACGAAGAGTATAAGAATGAAGGCAGAGCACCGAGCTGGTGTGTGCATCGCACAGGCTGCAAGAGGAAGCGTGGCTGCCACTCGCTTGTTTTCGGATTCAAATTAGCAGTTGAAAACAGAAAATTCCACTTGCAGCTACTTGTGCTGCTACCTACTTCTCTTCCAGCTTTCCCTGGAAAGAATTGTGCCGAGCATTATGCTTGGAGATGCAGAGATGACAGTGGTAGAGGCAGCGGAGAATGGAAATAGAGAGTGCAGCGGACAGTTTCTGGGGCTTTACGTGAGGCAACGGGGAAAGTGCAGTCCAGCAGTGGCTTTTCCTTCTGGAGCCTTTTTCTTTGGGAGCAGCTGCTGCAAGTGGGCAACGGAGCTGCGAGAGTGCATGATGTGACGGCACGTCTATGTGAGAAGGAAGCTGCCGAGCCGCAGTGTGTTGTGCTCAGTTTCAAGGCTGCTTGGAGCAGGGGGGGTACTTGAAGAACGCCTTCTTTCTGGACGTGTCCTTCTGGGTGTGCTCGAGCTGCATGGACTCTGCAGCACTGAAGGTGTAAGAAACTGCTTCTGGCCAGGTAGTGTCCAGGAGTGCAACGGCTGCTCCTTCCTTTCTGAAGCAGTCAGAGCATTCTTAGCTGAATGTGCTTGTGAAGAAGCTCTTGGCTGGACATTTGAAATTCGGTGCACTGAGTACATGAACCCGGTGCCCAGCTGCTTCGTTCTTCGCCTTCTGCGGTCGGGACAGAACTGAAGCCCAGCGTTGCCTTTGAGCTTTGCCGCTCTTCAGCGCGTACACTGCACGCATCCACTGTGTGCTCTGCAAGGATTTTCCTCTGCTCAACGTACAATCATTTGCTTGCTGTTTCACAGAGTCCAAACTGTCCATGTAGCTCTCGCTCAGTGAAATGCGTCAGGAGAGAAACACTTGCTGGAGTAGCTTTTCGCTGGCCAGGACTTTCAACACAGCACCACAATTCAGGTAAGAAGCAGGAGAAAGGAAGAACATCTTTTCGTCCTGGCACGTTCTTCTCTGTGAGACGACTATCCGCATCTTCTCTCCCTGCAAGGCTCTAATGTGTGCGGTGGCACTTGGAACTGAGAAGGCAGGTGCAGAGAGCACCGCGATCTGACGGCGCTGTGCAGGCTGTAAAGGAAAGAGCACTGCCACTGGAATGTGGTGCAAATACAGGTTCCCACGCGTCGGGGGCAAGCTCTGGGTAAGGCGCTTGAACTAAAACTGTTCTCTGTGCCAGACGGAGCCGAGAATCTTTCCGTAAAGATGCTGGCTACAAAGCAAACAGAATGTGGTGCTACTTCAGCGCTAGAGAGAAATTGCATCGCCCAGGCGTGTTTCGGCAGAAGCAGCAGCCTGCAGCATTTCGCTGCCGGCACCGTGCTCTCTGGGCGACAAGTAGACGACGGTTCGTCTCCAGCAAAACGAAAGCGCCACCTGCTGCGAACAGCATAAGAATGAAGGCAGAGCACCGAGCTGGTGTGTGCATCGCACAGGCTGCAAGAGGAAGCGTGGCTGCCACTCGCTTGTTTTCGGATTCAAATTAGCAGTTGAAAACAGAAAATTCCACTTGCAGCTACTTGTGCTGCTACTTAGTTCTCTTCCAGCTTTCCCTGGAAAGAATTGTGCCAGGGTTTATGCTTGGAGATGCAGAGATGACAGTGGTAGAGGCAGCAGAGAATGGAAATAGAGAGTGCAGCGGACAGTTTCTGGGGCTTTACGTGAGGCAACGGGGAAAGTGCAGTCCAGCAGTGGCTTTTCCTTCTGGAGCCTTTTTCTTTGGGAGCAGCTGCTGCAAGTGGGCAACGGAGCTGCGAGAGTGCATGATGTGACGGCACGTCTATGTGAGAAGGAAGCTGCCGAGCCGCAGTGTGTTGTGCTCAGTTTCAAGGCTGCTTGGAGCAGGGGGGGTACTTGAAGAACGCCTTCTTTCTGGACGTGTCCTTCTGGGTGTGCTCGAGCTGCATGGACTCTGCAGCACTGAAGGTGTAAGAAACTGCTTCTGGCCAGGTAGTGTCCAGGAGTGCAACGGCTGCTCCTTCCTTTCTGAAGCAGTCAGAGCATTCTTAGCTGAATGTGCTTGTGAAGAAGCTCTTGGCTGGACATTTGAAATTCGGTGCACTGAGTACATGAACCCGGTGCCCAGCTGCTTCGTTCTTCGCCTTCTGCGGTCGGGACAGAACTGAAGCCCAGCGATGACTTTAACCGTGCAGCTCTTCAGCGTGTGTACTGCATGCATCCACAGTGTGCTCTGCAAGGATTTTCCTCTGCTCAACGTACAATCATTTGCTTGCTGTTTCACAGAGTCCAAACTGTCCATGTAGCTCTCGCTCAGTGAAATGCGTCAGGAGAGAAACACTTGCTGGAGTAGCTTTTCGCTGGCCAGGACTTTCAACACAGCACCACAGTTCAGGTAAGAAGCAGGAGAAAGGAAGAACATCTTTTCGTCCTGGCACGTTCTTCTCTGTGAGACGACTATCCGCGTCTTCTCTCCCTGCAAGGCTCTAATGTGTGCGGTGGCACTTGGAACTGAGAAGGCAGGTGCAGAGAGCACCGCGATCTGACGGCGCTGTGCAGGCTGTAAAGGAAAGAGCACTGCCACTGGAATGTGGTGCAAATACAGGTTCCCACGCGTCGGGGGCAAGCTCTGGGTAAGGCGCTTGAACTAAAACTGTTCTCTGTGCCAGACGGAGCCGAGAATCTTTCCGTAAAGATGCTGGCTACAAAGCAAACAGAATGTGGTGCTACTTCAGCGCTAGAGAGAAATTGCATCGCCCAGGCGTGTTTCGGCAGAAGCAGCAGCCTGCAGCATTTCGCTGCCGGCACCGTGCTCTCTGGGCGACAAGTAGACGACGCTTCGTCTCCAGCAAAACGAAAGCGCCACCTGCTACGAAGAGTATAAGAATGAAGGCAGAGCACCGAGCTGGTGTGTGCATCGCACAGGCTGCAAGAGGAAGCGTGGCTGCCACTCGCTTGTTTTCGGATTCAAATTAGCAGTTGAAAACAGAAAATTCCACTTGCAGCTACTTGTGCTGCTACTTAGTTCTCTTCCAGCTTTCCCTGGAAAGAATTGTGCCAGGGTTTATGCTTGGAGATGCAGAGATGACAGTGGTAGAGGCAGCAGAGAATGGAAATAGAGAGTGCAGCGGACAGTTTCTGGGGCTTTACGTGAGGCAACGGGGAAAGTGCAGTCCAGCAGTGGCTTTTCCTTCTGGAGCCTTTTTCTTTGGGAGCAGCTGCTGCAAGTGGGCAACGGAGCTGCGAGAGTGCATGATGTGACGGCACGTCTATGTGAGAAGGAAGCTGCTGAGCCGCAGTGTGTTGTGCTCAGTTTCAAGGCTGCTTGGAGCAGGGGGGGTACTTGAAGAACGCCTTCTTTCTGGACGTGTCCTTCTGGGTGTGCTCGAGCTGCATGGACTCTGCAGCACTGAAGGTGTAAGAAACTGCTTCTGGCCAGGTAGTGTCCAGGAGTGCAACGGCTGCTCCTTCCTTTCTGAAGCAGTCAGAGCATTCTTAGCTGAATGTGCTTGTGAAGAAGCTCTTGGCTGGACATTTGAAATTCGGTGCACTGAGTACATGAACCCGGTGCCCAGCTGCTTCGTTCTTCGCCTTCTGCGGTCGGGACAGAACTGAAGCCCAGCGATGACTTTAAAAGTGCAGCTCTTCAGCGTGTGTACTGCATGCATCCACAGTGTGCTCTGCAAGGATTTTCCTCTGCTCAACGTACAATCATTTGCTTGCTGTTTCACAGAGTCCAAACTGTCCATGTAGCTCTCGCTCAGTGAAATGCGTCAGGAGAGAAACACTTGCTGGAGTAGCTTTTCGCTGGCCAGGACTTTCAACACAGCACCACAATTCAGGTAAGAAGCAGGAGAAAGGAAGAACATCTTTTCATCCTGGCACGTTCTTCTCTGTGAGACGACTATCCGCGTCTTCTCTCCCTGCAAGGCTCTAATGTGTGCGGTGGCACTTGGAACTGAGAAGGCAGGTGCAGAGAGCACCGCGATCTGACGGCGCTGTGCAGGCTGTAAAGGAAAGAGCACTGCCACTGGAATGTGGTGCAAATACAGGTTCCCACGCGTCGGGGGCAAGCTCTGGGTAAGGCGCTTGAACTAAAACTGTTCTCTGTGCCAGACGGAGCCGAGAATCTTTCCGTAAAGATGCTGGCTACAAAGCAAACAGAATGTGGTGCTACTTCAGCGCTAGAGAGAAATTGCATAGGCCAGGCGTGTTTCGGCAGAAGCAGCAGCCTGCAGCATTTCGCTGCCGGCACCGTGCTCTCTGGGCGACAAGTAGACGACGGTTCGTCTCCAGCAAAACGAAAGCGCCACCTGCTGCGAACAGCATAAGAATGAAGGCAGAGCACCGAGCTGGTGTGTGCATCGCACAGGCTGCAAGAGGAAGCGTGGCTGCCACTCGCTTGTTTTCGGATTCAAATTAGCAGTTGAAAACAGAAAATTCCACTTGCAGCTACTTGTGCTGCTACCTAGTTCTCTTCCAGCTTTCCCTGGAAAGAATTGTGCCAGGGTTTATGCTTGGAGATGCAGAGATGACAGTGGTAGAGGCAGCGGAGAATGGAAATAGAGAGTGCAGCGGACAGTTTCTGGGGCTTTACGTGAGGCAACGGGGAAAGTGCAGTCCAGCAGTGGCTTTTCCTTCTGGAGCCTTTTTCTTTGGGAGCAGCTGCTGCAAGTGGGCAACGGAGCTGCGAGAGTGCATGATGTGACGGCACGTCTATGTGAGAAGGAAGCTGCCGAGCCGCAGTGTGTTGTGCTCAGTTTCAAGGCTGCTTGGAGCAGGGGGGGTACTTGAAGAACGCCTTCTTTCTGGACGTGTCCTTCTGGGTGTGCTCGAGCTGCATGGACTCTGCAGCACTGAAGGTGTAAGAAACTGCTTGTGGCCAGGTAGTGTCCAGGAGTGCAACGGCTGCTCCTTCCTTTCTGAAGCAGTCAGAGCATTCTTAGCTGAATGTGCTTGTGAAGAAGCTCTTGGCTGGACATTTGAAATTCGGTGCACTGAGTACATGAACCCGGTGCCCAGCTGCTTCGTTCTTCGCCTTCTGCGGTCGGGACAGAACTGAAGCCCAGCGATGACTTTAACCGTGCAGCTCTTCAGCGTGTGTACTGCACGCATCCACAGTGTGCTCTGCAAGGATTTTCCTCTGCTCTCGCTCAGCGAAATGAATCAGAAGAGAAACACTGGATGGATTAGCCTTTCGCTGGCCAAGGCTCACAGTACAGCACCACACTCTGGGTGACGAGGAGAACAAAGGAAGAACATCTTTTCGCCCTGCCACGGTCTTCTCTGCGAGACGACTTCCCGCGTCTCTCTCCCTGCAAGGCTCGAATGTGCGCGATGGTACTTGGAACTGAGAAGGCAGGTGCAGAGAGCACCGCGACCTGACGGCGCTGTGCAGGCTGCAAAGGAAAGAGGACTGCCACTGGAATGTGCTGCAAATACAGGTTCCCACGCGTCGGGGACAAGCTCTGGGTAAGGCGCTTGAACTAAAACTGTTCTCTGTGCCAGACGGAGCCGAGAATCTTTCCGTAAAGATGCTGGCTACAAAGCAAACAGAATGTGGTGCTACTTCAGCGCTAGAGAGAAATTGCATCGCCCAGGCGTGTTTCGGCAGAAGCAGCAGCCTGCAGCATTTCGCTGCCGGCACCGTGCTCTCTGGGCGACAAGTAGACGACGGTTCGTCTCCAGCAAAACGAAAGCGCCACCTGCTACGAAGAGTATAAGAATGAAGGCAGAGCACCGAGCTGGTGTGTGCATCGCACAGGCTGCAAGAGGAAGCGTGGCTGCCACTCGCTTGTTTTCGGATTCAAATTAGCAGTTGAAAACAGAAAATTCCACTTGCAGCTACTTGTGCTGCTACCTAGTTCTCTTCCAGCTTTCCCTGGAAAGAATTGTGCTGAGCATTATGCTTGGAGATGCAGAGATGACAGTGGTAGAGGCAGCGGAGAATGGAAATAGAGAGTGCAGCGGACAGTTTCTGGGGCTTTACGTGAGGCAACGGGGAAAGTGCAGTCCAGCAGTGGCTTTTCCTTCTGGAGCCTTTTTCTTTGGGAGCAGCTGCTGCAAGTGGGCAACGGAGCTGCGAGAGTGCATGATGTGACGGCACGTCTATGTGAGAAGGAAGCTGCCGAGCCGCAGTGTGTTGTGCTCAGTTTCAAGGCTGCTTGGAGCAGGGGGGGTACTTGAAGAACGCCTTCTTTCTGGACGTGTCCTTCTGGGTGTGCTCGAGCTGCATGGACTCTGCAGCACTGAAGGTGTAAGAAACTGCTTCTGGCCAGGTAGTGTCCAGGAGTGCAACGGCTGCTCCTTCCTTTCTGAAGCAGTCAGAGCATTCTTAGCTGAATGTGCTTGTGAAGAAGCTCTTGGCTGGACATTTGAAATTCGGTGCACTGAGTACATGAACCCGGTGCCCAGCTGCTTCGTTCTTCGCCTTCTGCGGTCGGGACAGAACTGAAGCCCAGCGTTGCCTTTGAGCTTTGCCGCTCTTCAGCGCGTACACTGCACGCATCCACAGTGTGCTCTGCAAGGATTTTCCTCTGCTCTCGCTCAGCGAAATGAATCAGAAGAGAAACACTGGATGGATTAGCCTTTCGCTGGCCAAGGCTCACAGTACAGCACCACACTCTGGGTGACGAGGAGAACAAAGGAAGAACATCTTTTCGCCCTGCCACGGTCTTCTCTGCGAGACGACTTCCCGCGTCTCTCTCCCTGCAAGGCTCGAATGTGCGCGATGGTACTTGGAACTGAGAAGGCAGGAGCAGAGAGCACCGCGACCTGACGGCGCTGTGCAGGCTGCAAAGGAAAGAGGACTGCCACGGGAATGTGCTGCAAATACAGGTTCCCACGCGTCGGGGACAAGCTCTGGGTAAGGCGCTTGAACTAAAACTGTTCTCTGTGCCAGACGGAGCCGAGAATCTTTCCGTAAAGATGCTGGCTACAAAGCAAACAGAATGTGGTGCTACTTCAGCGCTAGAGAGAAATTGCATCGCCCAGGCGTGTTTCGGCAGAAGCAGCAGCCTGCAGCATTTCGCTGCCGGCACCGTGCTCTCTGGGCGACAAGTAGACGACGCTTCGTCTCCAGCAAAACGAAAGCGCCACCTGCTACGAAGAGTATAAGAATGAAGGCAGAGCACCGAGCTGGTGTGTGCATCGCACAGGCTGCAAGAGGAAGCGTGGCTGCCACTCGCTTGTTTTCGGATTCAAATTAGCAGTTGAAAACAGAAAATTCCACTTGCAGCTACTTGTGCTGCTACCTACTTCTCTTCCAGCTTTCCCTGGAAAGAATTGTGCTGAGCATTATGCTTGGAGATGCAGAGATGACAGTGGTAGAGGCAGCGGAGAATGGAAATAGAGAGTGCAGCGGACAGTTTCTGGGGCTTTACGTGAGGCAACGGGGAAAGTGCAGTCCAGCAGTGGCTTTTCCTTCTGGAGCCTTTTTCTTTGGGAGCAGCTGCTGCAAGTGGGCAACGGAGCTGCGAGAGTGCATGATGTGACGGCACGTCTATGTGAGAAGGAAGCTGCCGAGCCGCAGTGTGTTGTGCTCAGTTTCAAGGCTGCTTGGAGCAGGGGGGGTACTTGAAGAACGCCTTCTTTCTGGACGTGTCCTTCTGGGTGTGCTCGAGCTGCATGGACTCTGCAGCACTGAAGGTGTAAGAAACTGCTTGTGGCCAGGTAGTGTCCAGGAGTGCAACGGCTGCTCCTTCCTTTCTGAAGCAGTCAGAGCATTCTTAGCTGAATGTGCTTGTGAAGAAGCTCTTGGCTGGACATTTGAAATTCGGTGCACTGAGTACATGAACCCGGTGCCCAGCTGCTTCGTTCTTCGCCTTCTGCGGTCGGGACAGAACTGAAGCCCAGCGATGACTTTAACCGTGCAGCTCTTCAGCGTGTGTACTGCACGCATCCACAGTGTGCTCTGCAAGGATTTTCCTCTGCTCAACGTACAATCATTTGCTTGCTGTTTCACAGAGTCCAAACTGTCCATGTAGCTCTCGCTCAGTGAAATGCGTCAGGAGAGAAACACTTGCTGGAGTAGCTTTTCGCTGGCCAGGACTTTCAACACAGCACCACAATTCAGGTAAGAAGCAGGAGAAAGGAAGAACATCTTTTCGTCCTGGCACGTTCTTCTCTGTGAGACGACTATCCGCGTCTTCTCTCCCTGCAAGGCTCTAATGTGTGCGGTGGCACTTGGAACTGAGAAGGCAGGTGCAGAGAGCACCGCGATCTGACGGCGCTGTGCAGGCTGTAAAGGAAAGAGCACTGCCACTGGAATGTGGTGCAAATACAGGTTCCCACGCGTCGGGGGCAAGCTCTGGGTAAGGCGCTTGAACTAAAACTGTTCTCTGTGCCAGACGGAGCCGAGAATCTTTCCGTAAAGATGCTGGCTACAAAGCAAACAGAATGTGGTGCTACTTCAGCGCTAGAGAGAAATTGCATCGCCCAGGCGTGTTTCGGCAGAAGCAGCAGCCTGCAGCATTTCGCTGCCGGCACCGTGCTCTCTGGGCGACACGTAGACGACGCTTCGTCTCCAGCAAAACGAAAGCGCCACCTGCTACGAACAGCATAAGAATGAAGGCAGAGCACCGAGCTGGTGTGTGCATCGCACAGGCTGCAAGAGGAAGCGTGGCTGCCACTCGCTTGTTTTCGGATTCAAATTAGCAGTTGAAAACAGAAAATTCCACTTGCAGCTACTTGTGCTGCTACCTAGTTCTCTTCCAGCTTTCCCTGGAAAGAATTGTGCCAGGGTTTATGCTTGGAGATGCAGAGATGACAGTGGTAGAGGCAGCAGAGAATGGAAATAGAGAGTGCAGCGGACAGTTTCTGGGGCTTTACGTGAGGCAACGGGGAAAGTGCAGTCCAGCAGTGGCTTTTCCTTCTGGAGCCTTTTTCTTTGGGAGCAGCTGCTGCAAGTGGGCAACGGAGCTGCGAGAGTGCATGATGTGACGGCACGTCTATGTGAGAAGGAAGCTGCCGAGCCGCAGTGTGTTGTGCTCAGTTTCAAGGCTGCTTGGAGCAGGGGGGGTACTTGAAGAACGCCTTCTTTCTGGACGTGTCCTTCTGGGTGTGCTCGAGCTGCATGGACTCTGCAGCACTGAAGGTGTAAGAAACTGCTTCTGGCCAGGTAGTGTCCAGGAGTGCAACGGCTGCTCCTTCCTTTCTGAAGCAGTCAGAGCATTCTTAGCTGAATGTGCTTGTGAAGAAGCTCTTGGCTGGACATTTGAAATTCGGTGCACTGAGTACATGAACCCGGTGCCCAGCTGCTTCGTTCTTCGCCTTCTGCGGTCGGGACAGAACTGAAGCCCAGCGATGACTTTAACCGTGCAGCTCTTCAGCGTGTGTACTGCACGCATCCACAGTGTGCTCTGCAAGGATTTTCCTCTGCTCTCGCTCAGCGAAATGAATCAGAAGAGAAACACTGGATGGATTAGCCTTTCGCTGGCCAAGGCTCACAGTACAGCACCACACTCTGGGTGACGAGGAGAACAAAGGAAGAACATCTTTTCGCCCTGCCACGGTCTTCTCTGCGAGACGACTTCCCGCGTCTCTCTCCCTGCAAGGCTCGAATGTGCGCGATGGTACTTGGAACTGAGAAGGCAGGTGCAGAGAGCACCGCGACCTGACGGCGCTGTGCAGGCTGCGAAGGAAAGAGGACTGCCACTGGAATGTGCTGCAAATACAGGTTCCCACGCGTCGGGGACAAGCTCTGGGTAAGGCGCTTGAACTAAAACTGTTCTCTGTGCCAGACGGAGCCGAGAATCTTTCCGTAAAGATGCTGGCTACAAAGCAAACAGAATGTGGTGCTACTTCAGCGCTAGAGAGAAATTGCATCGCCCAGGCGTGTTTCGGCAGAAGCAGCAGCCTGCAGCATTTCGCTGCCGGCACCGTGCTCTCTGGGCGACAAGTAGACGACGGTTCGTCTCCAGCAAAACGAAAGCGCCACCTGCTACGAAGAGTATAAGAATGAAGGCAGAGCACCGAGCTGGTGTGTGCATCGCACAGGCTGCAAGAGGAAGCGTGGCTGCCACTCGCTTGTTTTCGGATTCAAATTAGCAGTTGAAAACAGAAAATTCCACTTGCAGCTACTTGTGCTGCTACCTAGTTCTCTTCCAGCTTTCCCTGGAAAGAATTGTGCTGAGCATTATGCTTGGAGATGCAGAGATGACAGTGGTAGAGGCAGCGGAGAATGGAAATAGAGAGTGCAGCGGACAGTTTCTGGGGCTTTACGTGAGGCAACGGGGAAAGTGCAGTCCAGCAGTGGCTTTTCCTTCTGGAGCCTTTTTCTTTGGGAGCAGCTGCTGCAAGTGGGCAACGGAGCTGCGAGAGTGCATGATGTGACGGCACGTCTATGTGAGAAGGAAGCTGCCGAGCCGCAGTGTGTTGTGCTCAGTTTCAAGGCTGCTTGGAGCAGGGGGGGTACTTGAAGAACGCCTTCTTTCTGGACGTGTCCTTCTGGGTGTGCTCGAGCTGCATGGACTCTGCAGCACTGAAGGTGTAAGAAACTGCTTCTGGCCAGGTAGTGTCCAGGAGTGCAACGGCTGCTCCTTCCTTTCTGAAGCAGTCAGAGCATTCTTAGCTGAATGTGCTTGTGAAGAAGCTCTTGGCTGGACATTTGAAATTCGGTGCACTGAGTACATGAACCCGGTGCCCAGCTGCTTCGTTCTTCGCCTTCTGCGGTCGGGACAGAACTGAAGCCCAGCGTTGCCTTTGAGCTTTGCCGCTCTTCAGCGCGTACACTGCACGCATCCACAGTGTGCTCTGCAAGGATTTTCCTCTGCTCTCGCTCAGCGAAATGAATCAGAAGAGAAACACTGGATGGATTAGCCTTTCGCTGGCCAAGGCTCACAGTACAGCACCACACTCTGGGTGACGAGGAGAACAAAGGAAGAACATCTTTTCGCCCTGCCACGGTCTTCTCTGCGAGACGACTTCCCGCGTCTCTCTCCCTGCAAGGCTCGAATGTGCGCGATGGTACTTGGAACTGAGAAGGCAGGAGCAGAGAGCACCGCGACCTGACGGCGCTGTGCAGGCTGCAAAGGAAAGAGGACTGCCACGGGAATGTGCTGCAAATACAGGTTCCCACGCGTCGGGGACAAGCTCTGGGTAAGGCGCTTGAACTAAAACTGTTCTCTGTGCCAGACGGAGCCGAGAATCTTTCCGTAAAGATGCTGGCTACAAAGCAAACAGAATGTGGTGCTACTTCAGCGCTAGAGAGAAATTGCATCGCCCAGGCGTGTTTCGGCAGAAGCAGCAGCCTGCAGCATTTCGCTGCCGGCACCGTGCTCTCTGGGCGACAAGTAGACGACGCTTCGTCTCCAGCAAAACGAAAGCGCCACCTGCTACGAAGAGTATAAGAATGAAGGCAGAGCACCGAGCTGGTGTGTGCATCGCACAGGCTGCAAGAGGAAGCGTGGCTGCCACTCGCTTGTTTTCGGATTCAAATTAGCAGTTGAAAACAGAAAATTCCACTTGCAGCTACTTGTGCTGCTACCTAGTTCTCTTCCAGCTTTCCCTGGAAAGAATTGTGCTGAGCATTATGCTTGGAGATGCAGAGATGACAGTGGTAGAGGCAGCGGAGAATGGAAATAGAGAGTGCAGCGGACAGTTTCTGGGGCTTTACGTGAGGCAACGGGGAAAGTGCAGTCCAGCAGTGGCTTTTCCTTCTGGAGCCTTTTTCTTTGGGAGCAGCTGCTGCAAGTGGGCAACGGAGCTGCGAGAGTGCATGATGTGACGGCACGTCTATGTGAGAAGGAAGCTGCCGAGCCGCAGTGTGTTGTGCTCAGTTTCAAGGCTGCTTGGAGCAGGGGGGGTACTTGAAGAACGCCTTCTTTCTGGACGTGTCCTTCTGGGTGTGCTCGAGCTGCATGGACTCTGCAGCACTGAAGGTGTAAGAAACTGCTTCTGGCCAGGTAGTGTCCAGGAGTGCAACGGCTGCTCCTTCCTTTCTGAAGCAGTCAGAGCATTCTTAGCTGAATGTGCTTGTGAAGAAGCTCTTGGCTGGACATTTGAAATTCGGTGCACTGAGTACATGAACCCGGTGCCCAGCTGCTTCGTTCTTCGCCTTCTGCGGTCGGGACAGAACTGAAGCCCAGCGTTGCCTTTGAGCTTTGCCGCTCTTCAGCGCGTACACTGCACGCATCCACAGTGTGCTCTGCAAGGATTTTCCTCTGCTCTCGCTCAGCGAAATGAATCAGAAGAGAAACACTGGATGGATTAGCCTTTCGCTGGCCAAGGCTCACAGTACAGCACCACACTCTGGGTGACGAGGAGAACAAAGGAAGAACATCTTTTCGCCCTGCCACGGTCTTCTCTGCGAGACGACTTCCCGCGTCTCTCTCCCTGCAAGGCTCGAATGTGCGCGATGGTACTTGGAACTGAGAAGGCAGGAGCAGAGAGCACCGCGACCTGACGGCGCTGTGCAGGCTGCAAAGGAAAGAGGACTGCCACGGGAATGTGCTGCAAATACAGGTTCCCACGCGTCGGGGACAAGCTCTGGGTAAGGCGCTTGAACTAAAACTGTTCTCTGTGCCAGACGGAGCCGAGAATCTTTCCGTAAAGATGCTGGCTACAAAGCAAACAGAATGTGGTGCTACTTCAGCGCTAGAGAGAAATTGCATCGCCCAGGCGTGTTTCGGCAGAAGCAGCAGCCTGCAGCATTTCGCTGCCGGCACCGTGCTCTCTGGGCGACAAGTAGACGACGCTTCGTCTCCAGCAAAACGAAAGCGCCACCTGCTACGAAGAGTATAAGAATGAAGGCAGAGCACCGAGCTGGTGTGTGCATCGCACAGGCTGCAAGAGGAAGCGTGGCTGCCACTCGCTTGTTTTCGGATTCAAATTAGCAGTTGAAAACAGAAAATTCCACTTGCAGCTACTTGTGCTGCTACCTACTTCTCTTCCAGCTTTCCCTGGAAAGAATTGTGCCAGGGTTTATGCTTGGAGATGCAGAGATGACAGTGGTAGAGGCAGCGGAGAATGGAAATAGAGAGTGCAGCGGACAGTTTCTGGGGCTTTACGTGAGGCAACGGGGAAAGTGCAGTCCAGCAGTGGCTTTTCCTTCTGGAGCCTTTTTCTTTGGGAGCAGCTGCTGCAAGTGGGCAACGGAGCTGCGAGAGTGCATGATGTGACGGCACGTCTATGTGAGAAGGAAGCTGCCGAGCCGCAGTGTGTTGTGCTCAGTTTCAAGGCTGCTTGGAGCAGGGGGGGTACTTGAAGAACGCCTTCTTTCTGGACGTGTCCTTCTGGGTGTGCTCGAGCTGCATGGACTCTGCAGCACTGAAGGTGTAAGAAACTGCTTGTGGCCAGGTAGTGTCCAGGAGTGCAACGGCTGCTCCTTCCTTTCTGAAGCAGTCAGAGCATTCTTAGCTGAATGTGCTTGTGAAGAAGCTCTTGGCTGGACATTTGAAATTCGGTGCACTGAGTACATGAACCCGGTGCCCAGCTGCTTCGTTCTTCGCCTTCTGCGGTCGGGACAGAACTGAAGCCCAGCGATGACTTTAACCGTGCAGCTCTTCAGCGTGTGTACTGCACGCATCCACAGTGTGCTCTGCAAGGATTTTCCTCTGCTCTCGCTCAGCGAAATGAATCAGAAGAGAAACACTGGATGGATTAGCCTTTCGCTGGCCAAGGCTCACAGTACAGCACCACACTCTGGGTGACGAGGAGAACAAAGGAAGAACATCTTTTCGCCCTGCCACGGTCTTCTCTGCGAGACGACTTCCCGCGTCTCTCTCCCTGCAAGGCTCGAATGTGCGCGATGGTACTTGGAACTGAGAAGGCAGGTGCAGAGAACACCGCGACCTGACGGCGCTGTGCAGGCTGCGAAGGAAAGAGGACTGCCACTGGAATGTGCTGCAAATACAGGTTCCCACGCGTCGGGGACAAGCTCTGGGTAAGGCGCTTGAACTAAAACTGTTCTCTGTGCCAGACGGAGCCGAGAATCTTTCCGTAAAGATGCTGGCTACAAAGCAAACAGAATGTGGTGCTACTTCAGCGCTAGAGAGAAATTGCATCGCCCAGGCGTGTTTCGGCAGAAGCAGCAGCCTGCAGCATTTCGCTGCCGGCACCGTGCTCTCTGGGCGACAAGTAGACGACGCTTCGTCTCCAGCAAAACGAAAGCGCCACCTGCTACGAAGAGTATAAGAATGAAGGCAGAGCACCGAGCTGGTGTGTGCATCGCACAGGCTGCAAGAGGAAGCGTGGCTGCCACTCGCTTGTTTTCGGATTCAAATTAGCAGTTGAAAACAGAAAATTCCACTTGCAGCTACTTGTGCTGCTACCTAGTTCTCTTCCAGCTTTCCCTGGAAAGAATTGTGCTGAGCATTATGCTTGGAGATGCAGAGATGACAGTGGTAGAGGCAGCGGAGAATGGAAATAGAGAGTGCAGCGGACAGTTTCTGGGGCTTTACGTGAGGCAACGGGGAAAGTGCAGTCCAGCAGTGGCTTTTCCTTCTGGAGCCTTTTTCTTTGGGAGCAGCTGCTGCAAGTGGGCAACGGAGCTGCGAGAGTGCATGATGTGACGGCACGTCTATGTGAGAAGGAAGCTGCCGAGCCGCAGTGTGTTGTGCTCAGTTTCAAGGCTGCTTGGAGCAGGGGGGGTACTTGAAGAACGCCTTCTTTCTGGACGTGTCCTTCTGGGTGTGCTCGAGCTGCATGGACTCTGCAGCACTGAAGGTGTAAGAAACTGCTTCTGGCCAGGTAGTGTCCAGGAGTGCAACGGCTGCTCCTTCCTTTCTGAAGCAGTCAGAGCATTCTTAGCTGAATGTGCTTGTGAAGAAGCTCTTGGCTGGACATTTGAAATTCGGTGCACTGAGTACATGAACCCGGTGCCCAGCTGCTTCGTTCTTCGCCTTCTGCGGTCGGGACAGAACTGAAGCCCAGCGTTGCCTTTGAGCTTTGCCGCTCTTCAGCGCGTACACTGCACGCATCCACAGTGTGCTCTGCAAGGATTTTCCTCTGCTCTCGCTCAGCGAAATGAATCAGAAGAGAAACACTGGATGGATTAGCCTTTCGCTGGCCAAGGCTCACAGTACAGCACCACACTCTGGGTGACGAGGAGAACAAAGGAAGAACATCTTTTCGCCCTGCCACGGTCTTCTCTGCGAGACGACTTCCCGCGTCTCTCTCCCTGCAAGGCTCGAATGTGCGCGATGGTACTTGGAACTGAGAAGGCACGTGCAGAGAGCACCGCGACCTGACGGCGCTGTGCAGGCTGCGAAGGAAAGAGGACTGCCACTGGAATGTGCTGCAAATACAGGTTCCCACGCCTCGGGGACAAGCTCTGGGTAAGGCACTTGAACTAAAACTGTTCTCTGTGCCAGACGGAGCCGAGAATCTTTCCGTAAAGATGCTGGCTACAAAGCAAACAGAATGTGGTGCTACTTCAGCGCTAGAGAGAAATTGCATAGGCCAGGCGTGTTTCGGCAGAAGCAGCAGCCTGCAGCATTTCGCTGCCGGCACCGTGCTCTCTGGGCGACAAGTAGACGACGCTTTGTCTCCAGCAAAACGAAAGCGCCACCTGCTACGAAGAGTATAAGAATGAAGGCAGAGCACCGAGCTGGTGTGTGCATCGCACAGGCTGCAAGAGGAAGCGTGGCTGCCACTCGCTTGTTTTCGGATTCAAATTAGCAGTTGAAAACAGAAAATTCCACTTGCAGCTACTTGTGCTGCTACCTAGTTCTCTTCCAGCTTTCCCTGGAAAGAATTGTGCTGAGCATTATGCTTGGAGATGCAGAGATGACAGTGGTAGAGGCAGCGGAGAATGGAAATAGAGAGTGCAGCGGACAGTTTCTGGGGCTTTACGTGAGGCAACGGGGAAAGTGCAGTCCAGCAGTGGCTTTTCCTTCTGGAGCCTTTTTCTTTGGGAGCAGCTGCTGCAAGTGGGCAACGGAGCTGCGAGAGTGCATGATGTGACGGCACGTCTATGTGAGAAGGAAGCTGCCGAGCCGCAGTGTGTTGTGCTCAGTTTCAAGGCTGCTTGGAGCAGGGGGGGTACTTGAAGAACGCCTTCTTTCTGGACGTGTCCTTCTGGGTGTGCTCGAGCTGCATGGACTCTGCAGCACTGAAGGTGTAAGAAACTGCTTCTGGCCAGGTAGTGTCCAGGAGTGCAACGGCTGCTCCTTCCTTTCTGAAGCAGTCAGAGCATTCTTAGCTGAATGTGCTTGTGAAGAAGCTCTTGGCTGGACATTTGAAATTCGGTGCACTGAGTACATGAACCCGGTGCCCAGCTGCTTCGTTCTTCGCCTTCTGCGGTCGGGACAGAACTGAAGCCCAGCGTTGCCTTTGAGCTTTGCCGCTCTTCAGCGCGTACACTGCACGCATCCACAGTGTGCTCTGCAAGGATTTTCCTCTGCTCTCGCTCAGCGAAATGAATCAGAAGAGAAACACTGGATGGATTAGCCTTTCGCTGGCCAAGGCTCACAGTACAGCACCACACTCTGGGTGACGAGGAGAACAAAGGAAGAACATCTTTTCGCCCTGCCACGGTCTTCTCTGCGAGACGACTTCCCGCGTCTCTCTCCCTGCAAGGCTCGAATGTGCGCGATGGTACTTGGAACTGAGAAGGCAGGAGCAGAGAGCACCGCGACCTGACGGCGCTGGGCAGGCTGCAAAGGAAAGAGGACTGCCACGGGAATGTGCTGCAAATACAGGTTCCCACGCGTCGGGGACAAGCTCTGGGTAAGGCGCTTGAACTAAAACTGTTCTCTGTGCCAGACGGAGCCGAGAATCTTTCCGTAAAGATGCTGGCTACAAAGCAAACAGAATGTGGTGCTACTTCAGCGCTAGAGAGAAATTGCATCGCCCAGGCGTGTTTCGGCAGAAGCAGCAGCCTGCAGCATTTCGCTGCCGGCACCGTGCTCTCTGGGCGACAAGTAGACGACGCTTCGTCTCCAGCAAAACGAAAGCGCCACCTGCTACGAAGAGTATAAGAATGAAGGCAGAGCACCGAGCTGGTGTGTGCATCGCACAGGCTGCAAGAGGAAGCGTGGCTGCCACTCGCTTGTTTTCGGATTCAAATTAGCAGTTGAAAACAGAAAATTCCACTTGCAGCTACTTGTGCTGCTACCTAGTTCTCTTCCAGCTTTCCCTGGAAAGAATTGTGCCAGGGTTTATGCTTGGAGATGCAGAGATGACAGTGGTAGAGGCAGCAGAGAATGGAAATAGAGAGTGCAGCGGACAGTTTCTGGGGCTTTACGTGAGGCAACGGGGAAAGTGCAGTCCAGCAGTGGCTTTTCCTTCTGGAGCCTTTTTCTTTGGGAGCAGCTGCTGCAAGTGGGCAACGGAGCTGCGAGAGTGCATGATGTGACGGCACGTCTATGTGAGAAGGAAGCTGCCGAGCCGCAGTGTGTTGTGCTCAGTTTCAAGGCTGCTTGGAGCAGGGGGGGTACTTGAAGAACGCCTTCTTTCTGGACGTGTCCTTCTGGGTGTGCTCGAGCTGCATGGACTCTGCAGCACTGAAGGTGTAAGAAACTGCTTCTGGCCAGGTAGTGTCCAGGAGTGCAACGGCTGCTCCTTCCTTTCTGAAGCAGTCAGAGCATTCTTAGCTGAATGTGCTTGTGAAGAAGCTCTTGGCTGGACATTTGAAATTCGGTGCACTGAGTACATGAACCCGGTGCCCAGCTGCTTCGTTCTTCGCCTTCTGCGGTCGGGACAGAACTGAAGCCCAGCGATGACTTTAACCGTGCAGCTCTTCAGCGTGTGTACTGCACGCATCCACAGTGTGCTCTGCAAGGATTTTCCTCTGCTCTCGCTCAGCGAAATGAATCAGAAGAGAAACACTGGATGGATTAGCCTTTCGCTGGCCAAGGCTCACAGTACAGCACCACACTCTGGGTGACGAGGAGAACAAAGGAAGAACATCTTTTCGCCCTGCCACGGTCTTCTCTGCGAGACGACTTCCCGCGTCTCTCTCCCTGCAAGGCTCGAATGTGCGCGATGGTACTTGGAACTGAGAAGGCAGGTGCAGAGAGCACCGCGACCTGACGGCGCTGTGCAGGCTGCGAAGGAAAGAGGACTGCCACTGGAATGTGCTGCAAATACAGGTTCCCACGCGTCGGGGACAAGCTCTGGGTAAGGCGGTTGAACTAAAACTGTTCTCTGTGCCAGACGGAGCCGAGAATCTTTCCGTAAAGATGCTGGCTACAAAGCAAACAGAATGTGGTGCTACTTCAGCGCTAGAGAGAAATTGCATCGCCCAGGCGTGTTTCGGCAGAAGCAGCAGCCTGCAGCATTTCGCTGCCGGCACCGTGCTCTCTGGGCGACAAGTAGACGACGGTTCGTCTCCAGCAAAACGAAAGCGCCACCTGCTACGAAGAGTATAAGAATGAAGGCAGAGCACCGAGCTGGTGTGTGCATCGCACAGGCTGCAAGAGGAAGCGTGGCTGCCACTCGCTTGTTTTCGGATTCAAATTAGCAGTTGAAAACAGAAAATTCCACTTGCAGCTACTTGTGCTGCTACCTAGTTCTCTTCCAGCTTTCTCTGGAAAGAATTGTGCTGAGCATTATGCTTGGAGATGCAGAGATGACAGTGGTAGAGGCAGCGGAGAATGGAAATAGAGAGTGCAGCGGACAGTTTCTGGGGCTTTATGTGAGGCAACGGGGAAAGTGCAGTCCAGCAGTGGCTTTTCCTTCTGGAGCCTTTTTCTTTGGGAGCAGCTGCTGCAAGTGGGCAACGGAGCTGCGAGAGTGCATGATGTGACGGCACGTCTATGTGAGAAGGAAGCTGCCGAGCCGCAGTGTGTTGTGCTCAGTTTCAAGGCTGCTTGGAGCAGGGGGGGTACTTGAAGAACGCCTTCTTTCTGGACGTGTCCTTCTGGGTGTGCTCGAGCTGCATGGACTCTGCAGCACTGAAGGTGTAAGAAACTGCTTCTGGCCAGGTAGTGTCCAGGAGTGCAACGGCTGCTCCTTCCTTTCTGAAGCAGTCAGAGCATTCTTAGCTGAATGTGCTTGTGAAGAAGCTCTTGGCTGGACATTTGAAATTCGGTGCACTGAGTACATGAACCCGGTGCCCAGCTGCTTCGTTCTTCGCCTTCTGCGGTCGGGACAGAACTGAAGCCCAGCGTTGCCTTTGAGCTTTGCCGCTCTTCAGCGCGTACACTGCACGCATCCACAGTGTGCTCTGCAAGGATTTTCCTCTGCTCAACGCACAATCATTTGCTTGCTGTTTCACAGAGTCCAAACTGTCCATGTAGCTCTCGCTCAGTGAAATGCGTCAGGAGAGAAACACTTGCTGGAGTAGCTTTTCGCTGGCCAGGACTTTCAACACAGCACCACAATTCAGGTAAGAAGCAGGAGAAAGGAAGAACATCTTTTCGTCCTGGCACGTTCTTCTCTGTGAGACGACTATCCGCGTCTTCTCTCCCTGCAAGGCTCTAATGTGTGCGGTGGCACTTGGAACTGAGAAGGCAGGTGCAGAGAGCACCGCGATCTGACGGCGCTGTGCAGGCTGTAAAGGAAAGAGCACTGCCACTGGAATGTGCTGCAAATACAGGTTCCCACGCGTCGGGGGCAAGCTCTGGGTAAGGCGCTTGAACTAAAACTGTTCTCTGTGCCAGACGGAGCCGAGAATCTTTCCGTAAAGATGCTGGCTACAAAGCAAACAGAATGTGGTGCTACTTCAGCGCTAGAGAGAAATTGCATAGGCCAGGCGTGTTTCGGCAGAAGCAGCAGCCTGCAGCATTTCGCTGCCGGCACCGTGCTCTCTGGGCGACAAGTAGACGACGCTTCGTCTCCAGCAAAACGAAAGCGCCACCTGCTACGAACAGCATAAGAATGAAGGCAGAGCACCGAGCTGGTGTGTGCATCGCACAGGCTGCAAGAGGAAGCGTGGCTGCCACTCGCTTGTTTTCGGATTCAAATTAGCAGTTGAAAACAGAAAATTCCACTTGCAGCTACTTGTGCTGCTACCTAGTTCTCTTCCAGCTTTCCCTGGAAAGAATTGTGCCAGGGTTTATGCTTGGAGATGCAGAGATGACAGTGGTAGAGGCAGCAGAGAATGGAAATAGAGAGTGCAGCGGACAGTTTCTGGGGCTTTACGTGAGGCAACGGGGAAAGTGCAGTCCAGCAGTGGCTTTTCCTTCTGGAGCCTTTTTCTTTGGGAGCAGCTGCTGCAAGTGGGCAACGGAGCTGCGAGAGTGCATGATGTGACGGCACGTCTATGTGAGAAGGAAGCTGCCGAGCCGCAGTGTGTTGTGCTCAGTTTCAAGGCTGCTTGGAGCAGGGGGGGTACTTGAAGAACGCCTTCTTTCTGGACGTGTCCTTCTGGGTGTGCTCGAGCTGCATGGACTCTGCAGCACTGAAGGTGTAAGAAACTGCTTCTGGCCAGGTAGTGTCCAGGAGTGCAACGGCTGCTCCTTCCTTTCTGAAGCAGTCAGAGCATTCTTAGCTGAATGTGCTTGTGAAGAAGCTCTTGGCTGGACATTTGAAATTCGGTGCACTGAGTACATGAACCCGGTGCCCAGCTGCTTCGTTCTTCGCCTTCTGCGGTCGGGACAGAACTGAAGCCCAGCGTTGCCTTTGAGCTTTGCCGCTCTTCAGCGCGTACACTGCACGCATCCACAGTGTGCTCTGCAAGGATTTTCCTCTGCTCTCGCTCAGCGAAATGAATCAGAAGAGAAACACTGGATGGATTAGCCTTTCGCTGGCCAAGGCTCACAGTACAGCACCACACTCTGGGTGACGAGGAGAACAAAGGAAGAACATCTTTTCGCCCTGCCACGGTCTTCTCTGCGAGACGACTTCCCGCGTCTCTCTCCCTGCAAGGCTCGAATGTGCGCGATGGTACTTGGAACTGAGAAGGCAGGTGCAGAGAGCACCGCGACCTGACGGCGCTGTGCAGGCTGCAAAGGAAAGAGGACTGCCACGGGAATGTGCTGCAAATACAGGTTCCCACGCGTCGGGGACAAGCTCTGGGTAAGGCGCTTGAACTAAAACTGTTCTCTGTGCCAGACGGAGCCGAGAATCTTTCCGTAAAGATGCTGGCTACAAAGCAAACAGAATGTGGTGCTACTTCAGCGCTAGAGAGAAATTGCATCGCCCAGGCGTGTTTCGGCAGAAGCAGCAGCCTGCAGCATTTCGCTGCCGGCACCGTGCTCTCTGGGCGACAAGTAGACGACGCTTCGTCTCCAGCAAAACGAAAGCGCCACCTGCTACGAAGAGTATAAGAATGAAGGCAGAGCACCGAGCTGGTGTGTGCATCGCACAGGCTGCAAGAGGAAGCGTGGCTGCCACTCGCTTGTTTTCGGATTCAAATTAGCAGTTGAAAACAGAAAATTCCACTTGCAGCTACTTGTGCTGCTACCTAGTTCTCTTCCAGCTTTCCCTGGAAAGAATTGTGCTGAGCATTATGCTTGGAGATGCAGAGATGACAGTGGTAGAGGCAGCGGAGAATGGAAATAGAGAGTGCAGCGGACAGTTTCTGGGGCTTTACGTGAGGCAACGGGGAAAGTGCAGTCCAGCAGTGGCTTTTCCTTCTGGAGCCTTTTTCTTTGGGAGCAGCTGCTGCAAGTGGGCAACGGAGCTGCGAGAGTGCATGATGTGACGGCACGTCTATGTGAGAAGGAAGCTGCCGAGCCGCAGTGTGTTGTGCTCAGTTTCAAGGCTGCTTGGAGCAGGGGGGGTACTTGAAGAACGCCTTCTTTCTGGACGTGTCCTTCTGGGTGTGCTCGAGCTGCATGGACTCTGCAGCACTGAAGGTGTAAGAAACTGCTTCTGGCCAGGTAGTGTCCAGGAGTGCAACGGCTGCTCCTTCCTTTCTGAAGCAGTCAGAGCATTCTTAGCTGAATGTGCTTGTGAAGAAGCTCTTGGCTGGACATTTGAAATTCGGTGCACTGAGTACATGAACCCGGTGCCCAGCTGCTTCGTTCTTCGCCTTCTGCGGTCGGGACAGAACTGAAGCCCAGCGATGACTTTAACCGTGCAGCTCTTCAGCGTGTGTACTGCACGCATCCACAGTGTGCTCTGCAAGGATTTTCCTCTGCTCTCGCTCAGCGAAATGAATCAGAAGAGAAACACTGGATGGATTAGCCTTTCGCTGGCCAAGGCTCACAGTACAGCACCACACTCTGGGTGACGAGGAGAACAAAGGAAGAACATCTTTTCGCCCTGCCACGGTCTTCTCTGCGAGACGACTTCCCGCGTCTCTCTCCCTGCAAGGCTCGAATGTGCGCGATGGTACTTGGAACTGAGAAGGCAGGTGCAGAGAGCACCGCGACCTGACGGCGCTGTGCAGGCTGCGAAGGAAAGAGGACTGCCACTGGAATGTGCTGCAAATACAGGTTCCCACGCCTCGGGGACAAGCTCTGGGTAAGGCGCTTGAACTAAAACTGTTCTCTGTGCCAGACGGAGCCGAGAATCTTTCCGTAAAGATGCTGGCTACAAAGCAAACAGAATGTGGTGCTACTTCAGCGCTAGAGAGAAATTGCATCGCCCAGGCGTGTTTCGGCAGAAGCAGCAGCCTGCAGCATTTCGCTGCCGGCACCGTGCTCTCTGGGCGACAAGTAGACGACGGTTCGTCTCCAGCAAAACGAAAGCGCCACCTGCTACGAAGAGTATAAGAATGAAGGCAGAGCACCGAGCTGGTGTGTGCATCGCACAGGCTGCAAGAGGAAGCGTGGCTGCCACTCGCTTGTTTTCGGATTCAAATTAGCAGTTGAAAACAGAAAATTCCACTTGCAGCTACTTGTGCTGCTACCTAGTTCTCTTCCAGCTTTCCCTGGAAAGAATTGTGCTGAGCATTATGCTTGGAGATGCAGAGATGACAGTGGTAGAGGCAGCGGAGAATGGAAATAGAGAGTGCAGCGGACAGTTTCTGGGGCTTTACGTGAGGCAACGGGGAAAGTGCAGTCCAGCAGTGGCTTTTCCTTCTGGAGCCTTTTTCTTTGGGAGCAGCTGCTGCAAGTGGGCAACGGAGCTGCGAGAGTGCATGATGTGACGGCACGTCTATGTGAGAAGGAAGCTGCCGAGCCGCAGTGTGTTGTGCTCAGTTTCAAGGCTGCTTGGAGCAGGGGGGGTACTTGAAGAACGCCTTCTTTCTGGACGTGTCCTTCTGGGTGTGCTCGAGCTGCATGGACTCTGCAGCACTGAAGGTGTAAGAAACTGCTTCTGGCCAGGTAGTGTCCAGGAGTGCAACGGCTGCTCCTTCCTTTCTGAAGCAGTCAGAGCATTCTTAGCTGAATGTGCTTGTGAAGAAGCTCTTGGCTGGACATTTGAAATTCGGTGCACTGAGTACATGAACCCGGTGCCCAGCTGCTTCGTTCTTCGCCTTCTGCGGTCGGGACAGAACTGAAGCCCAGCGTTGCCTTTGAGCTTTGCCGCTCTTCAGCGCGTACACTGCACGCATCCACAGTGTGCTCTGCAAGGATTTTCCTCTGCTCTCGCTCAGCGAAATGAATCAGAAGAGAAACACTGGATGGATTAGCCTTTCGCTGGCCAAGGCTCACAGTACAGCACCACACTCTGGGTGACGAGGAGAACAAAGGAAGAACATCTTTTCGCCCTGCCACGGTCTTCTCTGCGAGACGACTTCCCGCGTCTCTCTCCCTGCAAGGCTCGAATGTGCGCGATGGTACTTGGAACTGAGAAGGCAGGAGTAGAGAGCACCGCGACCTGACGGCGCTGTGCAGGCTGCAAAGGAAAGAGGACTGCCACGGGAATGTGCTGCAAATACAGGTTCCCACGCGTCGGGGACAAGCTCTGGGTAAGGCGGTTGAACTAAAACTGTTCTCTGTGCCAGACGGAGCCGAGAATCTTTCCGTAAAGATGCTGGCTACAAAGCAAACAGAATGTGGTGCTACTTCAGCGCTAGAGAGAAATTGCATAGGCCAGGCGTGTTTCGGCAGAAGCAGCAGCCTGCAGCATTTCGCTGCCGGCACCGTGCTCTCTGGGCGACAAGTAGACGACGCTTCGTCTCCAGCAAAACGAAAGCGCCACCTGCTACGAAGAGTATAAGAATGAAGGCAGAGCACCGAGCTGGTGTGTGCATCGCACAGGCTGCAAGAGGAAGCGTGGCTGCCACTCGCTTGTTTTCGGATTCAAATTAGCAGTTGAAAACAGAAAATTCCACTTGCAGCTACTTGTGCTGCTACCTACTTCTCTTCCAGCTTTCCCTGGAAAGAATTGTGCTGAGCATTATGCTTGGAGATGCAGAGATGACAGTGGTAGAGGCAGCAGAGAATGGAAATAGAGAGTGCAGCGGACAGTTTCTGGGGCTTTACGTGAGGCAACGGGGAAAGTGCAGTCCAGCAGTGGCTTTTCCTTCTGGAGCCTTTTTCTTTGGGAGCAGCTGCTGCAAGTGGGCAACGGAGCTGCGAGAGCGCATGATGTGACGGCACGTCTATGTGAGAAGGAAGCTGCCGAGCCGCAGTGTGTTGTGCTCAGTTTCAAGGCTGCTTGGAGCAGGGGGGGTACTTGAAGAACGCCTTCTTTCTGGACGTGTCCTTCTGGGTGTGCTCGAGCTGCATGGACTCTGCAGCACTGAAGGTGTAAGAAACTGCTTCTGGCCAGGTAGTGTCCAGGAGTGCAACGGCTGCTCCTTCCTTTCTGAAGCAGTCAGAGCATTCTTAGCTGAATGTGCTTGTGAAGAAGCTCTTGGCTGGACATTTGAAATTCGGTGCACTGAGTACATGAACCCGGTGCCCAGCTGCTTCGTTCTTCGCCTTCTGCGGTCGGGACAGAACTGAAGCCCAGCGTTGCCTTTGAGCTTTGCCGCTCTTCAGCGCGTACACTGCACGCATCCACAGTGTGCTCTGCAAGGATTTTCCTCTGCTCAACGTACAATCATTTGCTTGCTGTTTCACAGAGTCCAAACTGTCCATGTAGCTCTCGCTCAGTGAAATGCGTCAGGAGAGAAACACTTGCTGGAGTAGCTTTTCGCTGGCCAGGACTTTCAACACAGCACCACAATTCAGGTAAGAAGCAGGAGAAAGGAAGAACATCTTTTCGTCCTGGCACGTTCTTCTCTGTGAGACGACTATCCGCGTCTTCTCTCCCTGCAAGGCTCTAATGTGTGCGGTGGCACTTGGAACTGAGAAGGCAGGTGCAGAGAGCACCGCGATCTGACGGCGCTGTGCAGGCTGTAAAGGAAAGAGCACTGCCACTGGAATGTGCTGCAAATACAGGTTCCCACGCGTCGGGGGCAAGCTCTGGGTAAGGCGGTTGAACTAAAACTGTTCTCTGTGCCAGACGGAGCCGAGAATCTTTCCGTAAAGATGCTGGCTACAAAGCAAACAGAATGTGGTGCTACTTCAGCGCTAGAGAGAAATTGCATAGGCCAGGCGTGTTTCGGCAGAAGCAGCAGCCTGCAGCATTTCGCTGCCGGCACCGTGCTCTCTGGGCGACAAGTAGACGACGCTTCGTCTCCAGCAAAACGAAAGCGCCAC
This sequence comes from Corvus hawaiiensis, assembly GCF_020740725.1. Taxonomy (NCBI): domain Eukaryota; kingdom Metazoa; phylum Chordata; class Aves; order Passeriformes; family Corvidae; genus Corvus; species Corvus hawaiiensis. The sequence continues at coordinate 18,081,769 of NC_063225.1, read as the reverse complement.
CTGCTACGAACAGCATAAGAATGAAGGCAGAGCACCGAGCTGGTGTGTGCATCGCACAGGCTGCAAGAGGAAGCGTGGCTGCCACTCGCTTGTTTTCGGATTCAAATTAGCAGTTGAAAACAGAAAATTCCACTTGCAGCTACTTGTGCTGCTACCTAGTTCTCTTCCAGCTTTCCCTGGAAAGAATTGTGCCAGGGTTTATGCTTGGAGATGCAGAGATGACAGTGGTAGAGGCAGCGGAGAATGGAAATAGAGAGTGCAGCGGACAGTTTCTGGGGCTTTACGTGAGGCAACGGGGAAAGTGCAGTCCAGCAGTGGCTTTTCCTTCTGGAGCCTTTTTCTTTGGGAGCAGCTGCTGCAAGTGGGCAACGGAGCTGCGAGAGTGCATGATGTGACGGCACGTCTATGTGAGAAGGAAGCTGCCGAGCCGCAGTGTGTTGTGCTCAGTTTCAAGGCTGCTTGGAGCAGGGGGGGTACTTGAAGAACGCCTTCTTTCTGGACGTGTCCTTCTGGGTGTGCTCGAGCTGCATGGACTCTGCAGCACTGAAGGTGTAAGAAACTGCTTCTGGCCAGGTAGTGTCCAGGAGTGCAACGGCTGCTCCTTCCTTTCTGAAGCAGTCAGAGCATTCTTAGCTGAATGTGCTTGTGAAGAAGCTCTTGGCTGGACATTTGAAATTCGGTGCACTGAGTACATGAACCCGGTGCCCAGCTGCTTCGTTCTTCGCCTTCTGCGGTCGGGACAGAACTGAAGCCCAGCGATGACTTTAACCGTGCAGCTCTTCAGCGTGTGTACTGCACGCATCCACAGTGTGCTCTGCAAGGATTTTCCTCTGCTCTCGCTCAGCGAAATGAATCAGAAGAGAAACACTGGATGGATTAGCCTTTCGCTGGCCAAGGCTCACAGTACAGCACCACACTCTGGGTGACGAGGAGAACAAAGGAAGAACATCTTTTCGCCCTGCCACGGTCTTCTCTGCGAGACGACTTCCCGCGTCTCTCTCCCTGCAAGGCTCGAATGTGCGCGATGGTACTTGGAACTGAGAAGGCAGGTGCAGAGAGCACCGCGACCTGACGGCGCTGTGCAGGCTGCGAAGGAAAGAGGACTGCCACTGGAATGTGCTGCAAATACAGGTTCCCACGCCTCGGGGACAAGCTCTGGGTAAGGCGCTTGAACTAAAACTGTTCTCTGTGCCAGACGGAGCCGAGAATCTTTCCGTAAAGATGCTGGCTACAAAGCAAACAGAATGTGGTGCTACTTCAGCGCTAGAGAGAAATTGCATAGGCCAGGCGTGTTTCGGCAGAAGCAGCAGCCTGCAGCATTTCGCTGCCGGCACCGTGCTCTCTGGGCGACAAGTAGACGACGCTTCGTCTCCAGCAAAACGAAAGCGCCACCTGCTACGAACAGCATAAGAATGAAGGCAGAGCACCGAGCTGGTGTGTGCATCGCACAGGCTGCAAGAGGAAGCGTGGCTGCCACTCGCTTGTTTTCGGATTCAAATTAGCAGTTGAAAACAGAAAATTCCACTTGCAGCTACTTGTGCTGCTACCTAGTTCTCTTCCAGCTTTCCCTGGAAAGAATTGTGCCAGGGTTTATGCTTGGAGATGCAGAGATGACAGTGGTAGAGGCAGCGGAGAATGGAAATAGAGAGTGCAGCGGACAGTTTCTGGGGCTTTACGTGAGGCAACGGGGAAAGTGCAGTCCAGCAGTGGCTTTTCCTTCTGGAGCCTTTTTCTTTGGGAGCAGCTGCTGCAAGTGGGCAACGGAGCTGCGAGAGTGCATGATGTGACGGCACGTCTATGTGAGAAGGAAGCTGCCGAGCCGCAGTGTGTTGTGCTCAGTTTCAAGGCTGCTTGGAGCAGGGGGGGTACTTGAAGAACGCCTTCTTTCTGGACGTGTCCTTCTGGGTGTGCTCGAGCTGCATGGACTCTGCAGCACTGAAGGTGTAAGAAACTGCTTCTGGCCAGGTAGTGTCCAGGAGTGCAACGGCTGCTCCTTCCTTTCTGAAGCAGTCAGAGCATTCTTAGCTGAATGTGCTTGTGAAGAAGCTCTTGGCTGGACATTTGAAATTCGGTGCACTGAGTACATGAACCCGGTGCCCAGCTGCTTCGTTCTTCGCCTTCTGCGGTCGGGACAGAACTGAAGCCCAGCGTTGCCTTTGAGCTTTGCCGCTCTTCAGCGCGTACACTGCACGCATCCACAGTGTGCTCTGCAAGGATTTTCCTCTGCTCTCGCTCAGCGAAATGAATCAGAAGAGAAACACTGGATGGATTAGCCTTTCGCTGGCCAAGGCTCACAGTACAGCACCACACTCTGGGTGACGAGGAGAACAAAGGAAGAACATCTTTTCGCCCTGCCACGGTCTTCTCTGCGAGACGACTTCCCGCGTCTCTCTCCCTGCAAGGCTCGAATGTGCGCGATGGTACTTGGAACTGAGAAGGTAGGTGCAGAGAGCACCGCGACCTGACGGCGCTGTGCAGGCTGCAAAGGAAAGAGGACTGCCACGGGAATGTGCTGCAAATACAGGTTCCCACGCGTCGGGGACAAGCTCTGGGTAAGGCGGTTGAACTAAAACTGTTCTCTGTGCCAGACGGAGCCGAGAATCTTTCCGTAAAGATGCTGGCTACAAAGCAAACAGAATGTGGTGCTACTTCAGCGCTAGAGAGAAATTGCATCGCCCAGGCGTGTTTCGGCAGAAGCAGCAGCCTGCAGCATTTCGCTGCCGGCACCGTGCTCTCTGGGCGACAAGTAGACGACGCTTCGTCTCCAGCAAAACGAAAGCGCCACCTGCTACGAAGAGTATAAGAATGAAGGCAGAGCACCGAGCTGGTGTGTGCATCGCACAGGCTGCAAGAGGAAGCGTGGCTGCCACTCGCTTGTTTTCGGATTCAAATTAGCAGTTGAAAACAGAAAATTCCACTTGCAGCTACTTGTGCTGCTACCTAGTTCTCTTCCAGCTTTCCCTGGAAAGAATTGTGCTGAGCATTATGCTTGGAGATGCAGAGATGACAGTGGTAGAGGCAGCGGAGAATGGAAATAGAGAGTGCAGCGGACAGTTTCTGGGGCTTTACGTGAGGCAACGGGGAAAGTGCAGTCCAGCAGTGGCTTTTCCTTCTGGAGCCTTTTTCTTTGGGAGCAGCTGCTGCAAGTGGGCAACGGAGCTGCGAGAGCGCATGATGTGACGGCACGTCTATGTGAGAAGGAAGCTGCCGAGCCGCAGTGTGTTGTGCTCAGTTTCAAGGCTGCTTGGAGCAGGGGGGGTACTTGAAGAACGCCTTCTTTCTGGACGTGTCCTTCTGGGTGTGCTCGAGCTGCATGGACTCTGCAGCACTGAAGGTGTAAGAAACTGCTTCTGGCCAGGTAGTGTCCAGGAGTGCAACGGCTGCTCCTTCCTTTCTGAAGCAGTCAGAGCATTCTTAGCTGAATGTGCTTGTGAAGAAGCTCTTGGCTGGACATTTGAAATTCGGTGCACTGAGTACATGAACCCGGTGCCCAGCTGCTTCGTTCTTCGCCTTCTGCGGTCGGGACAGAACTGAAGCCCAGCGTTGCCTTTGAGCTTTGCCGCTCTTCAGCGCGTACACTGCACGCATCCACTGTGTGCTCTGCAAGGATTTTCCTCTGCTCAACGTACAATCATTTGCTTGCTGTTTCACAGAGTCCAAACTGTCCATGTAGCTCTCGCTCAGTGAAATGCGTCAGGAGAGAAACACTTGCTGGAGTAGCTTTTCGCTGGCCAGGACTTTCAACACAGCACCACAATTCAGGTAAGAAGCAGGAGAAAGGAAGAACATCTTTTCGTCCTGGCACGTTCTTCTCTGTGAGACGACTATCCGCGTCTTCTCTCCCTGCAAGGCTCTAATGTGTGCGGTGGCACTTGGAACTGAGAAGGCAGGTGCAGAGAGCACCGCGATCTGACGGCGCTGTGCAGGCTGTAAAGGAAAGAGCACTGCCACTGGAATGTGCTGCAAATACAGGTTCCCACGCGTCGGGGACAAGCTCTGGGTAAGGCGCTTGAACTAAAACTGTTCTCTGTGCCAGACGGAGCCGAGAATCTTTCCGTAAAGATGCTGGCTACAAAGCAAACAGAATGTGGTGCTACTTCAGCGCTAGAGAGAAATTGCATAGGCCAGGCGTGTTTCGGCAGAAGCAGCAGCCTGCAGCATTTCGCTGCCGGCACCGTGCTCTCTGGGCGACAAGTAGACGACGCTTCGTCTCCAGCAAAACGAAAGCGCCACCTGCTACGAACAGCATAAGAATGAAGGCAGAGCACCGAGCTGGTGTGTGCATCGCACAGGCTGCAAGAGGAAGCGTGGCTGCCACTCGCTTGTTTTCGGATTCAAATTAGCAGTTGAAAACAGAAAATTCCACTTGCAGCTACTTGTGCTGCTACCTAGTTCTCTTCCAGCTTTCCCTGGAAAGAATTGTGCCAGGGTTTATGCTTGGAGATGCAGAGATGACAGTGGTAGAGGCAGCAGAGAATGGAAATAGAGAGTGCAGCGGACAGTTTCTGGGGCTTTACGTGAGGCAACGGGGAAAGTGCAGTCCAGCAGTGGCTTTTCCTTCTGGAGCCTTTTTCTTTGGGAGCAGCTGCTGCAAGTGGGCAACGGAGCTGCGAGAGTGCATGATGTGACGGCACGTCTATGTGAGAAGGAAGCTGCCGAGCCGCAGTGTGTTGTGCTCAGTTTCAAGGCTGCTTGGAGCAGGGGGGGTACTTGAAGAACGCCTTCTTTCTGGACGTGTCCTTCTGGGTGTGCTCGAGCTGCATGGACTCTGCAGCACTGAAGGTGTAAGAAACTGCTTCTGGCCAGGTAGTGTCCAGGAGTGCAACGGCTGCTCCTTCCTTTCTGAAGCAGTCAGAGCATTCTTAGCTGAATGTGCTTGTGAAGAAGCTCTTGGCTGGACATTTGAAATTCGGTGCACTGAGTACATGAACCCGGTGCCCAGCTGCTTCGTTCTTCGCCTTCTGCGGTCGGGACAGAACTGAAGCCCAGCGATGACTTTAACCGTGCAGCTCTTCAGCGTGTGTACTGCACGCATCCACAGTGTGCTCTGCAAGGATTTTCCTCTGCTCTCGCTCAGCGAAATGAATCAGAAGAGAAACACTGGATGGATTAGCCTTTCGCTGGCCAAGGCTCACAGTACAGCACCACACTCTGGGTGACGAGGAGAACAAAGGAAGAACATCTTTTCGCCCTGCCACGGTCTTCTCTGCGAGACGACTTCCCGCGTCTCTCTCCCTGCAAGGCTCGAATGTGCGCGATGGTACTTGGAACTGAGAAGGCAGGTGCAGAGAGCACCGCGACCTGACGGCGCTGTGCAGGCTGCGAAGGAAAGAGGACTGCCACTGGAATGTGCTGCAAATACAGGTTCCCACGCCTCGGGGACAAGCTCTGGGTAAGGCGCTTGAACTAAAACTGTTCTCTGTGCCAGACGGAGCCGAGAATCTTTCCGTAAAGATGCTGGCTACAAAGCAAACAGAATGTGGTGCTACTTCAGCGCTAGAGAGAAATTGCATAGGCCAGGCGTGTTTCGGCAGAAGCAGCAGCCTGCAGCATTTCGCTGCCGGCACCGTGCTCTCTGGGCGACAAGTAGACGACGCTTCGTCTCCAGCAAAACGAAAGCGCCACCTGCTACGAACAGCATAAGAATGAAGGCAGAGCACCGAGCTGGTGTGTGCATCGCACAGGCTGCAAGAGGAAGCGTGGCTGCCACTCGCTTGTTTTCGGATTCAAATTAGCAGTTGAAAACAGAAAATTCCACTTGCAGCTACTTGTGCTGCTACCTAGTTCTCTTCCAGCTTTCCCTGGAAAGAATTGTGCCAGGGTTTATGCTTGGAGATGCAGAGATGACAGTGGTAGAGGCAGCGGAGAATGGAAATAGAGAGTGCAGCGGACAGTTTCTGGGGCTTTACGTGAGGCAACGGGGAAAGTGCAGTCCAGCAGTGGCTTTTCCTTCTGGAGCCTTTTTCTTTGGGAGCAGCTGCTGCAAGTGGGCAACGGAGCTGCGAGAGTGCATGATGTGACGGCACGTCTATGTGAGAAGGAAGCTGCCGAGCCGCAGTGTGTTGTGCTCAGTTTCAAGGCTGCTTGGAGCAGGGGGGGTACTTGAAGAACGCCTTCTTTCTGGACGTGTCCTTCTGGGTGTGCTCGAGCTGCATGGACTCTGCAGCACTGAAGGTGTAAGAAACTGCTTCTGGCCAGGTAGTGTCCAGGAGTGCAACGGCTGCTCCTTCCTTTCTGAAGCAGTCAGAGCATTCTTAGCTGAATGTGCTTGTGAAGAAGCTCTTGGCTGGACATTTGAAATTCGGTGCACTGAGTACATGAACCCGGTGCCCAGCTGCTTCGTTCTTCGCCTTCTGCGGTCGGGACAGAACTGAAGCCCAGCGTTGCCTTTGAGCTTTGCCGCTCTTCAGCGCGTACACTGCACGCATCCACAGTGTGCTCTGCAAGGATTTTCCTCTGCTCTCGCTCAGCGAAATGAATCAGAAGAGAAACACTGGATGGATTAGCCTTTCGCTGGCCAAGGCTCACAGTACAGCACCACACTCTGGGTGACGAGGAGAACAAAGGAAGAACATCTTTTCGCCCTGCCACGGTCTTCTCTGCGAGACGACTTCCCGCGTCTCTCTCCCTGCAAGGCTCGAATGTGCGCGATGGTACTTGGAACTGAGAAGGCAGGTGCAGAGAGCACCGCGACCTGACGGCGCTGTGCAGGCTGCGAAGGAAAGAGGACTGCCACTGGAATGTGCTGCAAATACAGGTTCCCACGCCTCGGGGACAAGCTCTGGGTAAGGCGCTTGAACTAAAACTGTTCTCTGTGCCAGACGGAGCCGAGAATCTTTCCGTAAAGATGCTGGCTACAAAGCAAACAGAATGTGGTGCTACTTCAGCGCTAGAGAGAAATTGCATCGCCCAGGCGTGTTTCGGCAGAAGCAGCAGCCTGCAGCATTTCGCTGCCGGCACCGTGCTCTCTGGGCGACAAGTAGACGACGGTTCGTCTCCAGCAAAACGAAAGCGCCACCTGCTACGAAGAGTATAAGAATGAAGGCAGAGCACCGAGCTGGTGTGTGCATCGCACAGGCTGCAAGAGGAAGCGTGGCTGCCACTCGCTTGTTTTCGGATTCAAATTAGCAGTTGAAAACAGAAAATTCCACTTGCAGCTACTTGTGCTGCTACCTAGTTCTCTTCCAGCTTTCCCTGGAAAGAATTGTGCTGAGCATTATGCTTGGAGATGCAGAGATGACAGTGGTAGAGGCAGCGGAGAATGGAAATAGAGAGTGCAGCGGACAGTTTCTGGGGCTTTACGTGAGGCAACGGGGAAAGTGCAGTCCAGCAGTGGCTTTTCCTTCTGGAGCCTTTTTCTTTGGGAGCAGCTGCTGCAAGTGGGCAACGGAGCTGCGAGAGTGCATGATGTGACGGCACGTCTATGTGAGAAGGAAGCTGCCGAGCCGCAGTGTGTTGTGCTCAGTTTCAAGGCTGCTTGGAGCAGGGGGGGTACTTGAAGAACGCCTTCTTTCTGGACGTGTCCTTCTGGGTGTGCTCGAGCTGCATGGACTCTGCAGCACTGAAGGTGTAAGAAACTGCTTCTGGCCAGGTAGTGTCCAGGAGTGCAACGGCTGCTCCTTCCTTTCTGAAGCAGTCAGAGCATTCTTAGCTGAATGTGCTTGTGAAGAAGCTCTTGGCTGGACATTTGAAATTCGGTGCACTGAGTACATGAACCCGGTGCCCAGCTGCTTCGTTCTTCGCCTTCTGCGGTCGGGACAGAACTGAAGCCCAGCGTTGCCTTTGAGCTTTGCCGCTCTTCAGCGCGTACACTGCACGCATCCACTGTGTGCTCTGCAAGGATTTTCCTCTGCTCAACGTACAATCATTTGCTTGCTGTTTCACAGAGTCCAAACTGTCCATGTAGCTCTCGCTCAGTGAAATGCGTCAGGAGAGAAACACTTGCTGGAGTAGCTTTTCGCTGGCCAGGACTTTCAACACAGCACCACAATTCAGGTAAGAAGCAGGAGAAAGGAAGAACATCTTTTCGTCCTGGCACGTTCTTCTCTGTGAGACGACTATCCGCGTCTTCTCTCCCTGCAAGGCTCTAATGTGTGCGGTGGCACTTGGAACTGAGAAGGCAGGTGCAGAGAGCACCGCGATCTGACGGCGCTGTGCAGGCTGTAAAGGAAAGAGCACTGCCACTGGAATGTGCTGCAAATACAGGTTCCCACGCGTCGGGGGCAAGCTCTGGGTAAGGCGCTTGAACTAAAACTGTTCTCTGTGCCAGACGGAGCCGAGAATCTTTCCGTAAAGATGCTGGCTACAAAGCAAACAGAATGTGGTGCTACTTCAGCGCTAGAGAGAAATTGCATAGGCCAGGCGTGTTTCGGCAGAAGCAGCAGCCTGCAGCATTTCGCTGCCGGCACCGTGCTCTCTGGGCGACAAGTAGACGACGCTTCGTCTCCAGCAAAACGAAAGCGCCACCTGCTACGAAGAGTATAAGAATGAAGGCAGAGCACCGAGCTGGTGTGTGCATCGCACAGGCTGCAAGAGGAAGCGTGGCTGCCACTCGCTTGTTTTCGGATTCAAATTAGCAGTTGAAAACAGAAAATTCCACTTGCAGCTACTTGTGCTGCTACCTAGTTCTCTTCCAGCTTTCCCTGGAAAGAATTGTGCTGAGCATTATGCTTGGAGATGCAGAGATGACAGTGGTAGAGGCAGCGGAGAATGGAAATAGAGAGTGCAGCGGACAGTTTCTGGGGCTTTACGTGAGGCAACGGGGAAAGTGCAGTCCAGCAGTGGCTTTTCCTTCTGGAGCCTTTTTCTTTGGGAGCAGCTGCTGCAAGTGGGCAACGGAGCTGCGAGAGTGCATGATGTGACGGCACGTCTATGTGAGAAGGAAGCTGCCGAGCCGCAGTGTGTTGTGCTCAGTTTCAAGGCTGCTTGGAGCAGGGGGGGTACTTGAAGAACGCCTTCTTTCTGGACGTGTCCTTCTGGGTGTGCTCGAGCTGCATGGACTCTGCAGCACTGAAGGTGTAAGAAACTGCTTCTGGCCAGGTAGTGTCCAGGAGTGCAACGGCTGCTCCTTCCTTTCTGAAGCAGTCAGAGCATTCTTAGCTGAATGTGCTTGTGAAGAAGCTCTTGGCTGGACATTTGAAATTCGGTGCACTGAGTACATGAACCCGGTGCCCAGCTGCTTCGTTCTTCGCCTTCTGCGGTCGGGACAGAACTGAAGCCCAGCGATGACTTTAACCGTGCAGCTCTTCAGCGTGTGTACTGCACGCATCCACAGTGTGCTCTGCAAGGATTTTCCTCTGCTCTCGCTCAGCGAAATGAATCAGAAGAGAAACACTGGATGGATTAGCCTTTCGCTGGCCAAGGCTCACAGTACAGCACCACACTCTGGGTGACGAGGAGAACAAAGGAAGAACATCTTTTCGCCCTGCCACGGTCTTCTCTGCGAGACGACTTCCCGCGTCTCTCTCCCTGCAAGGCTCGAATGTGCGCGATGGTACTTGGAACTGAGAAGGCACGTGCAGAGAGCACCGCGACCTGACGGCGCTGTGCAGGCTGCGAAGGAAAGAGGACTGCCACTGGAATGTGCTGCAAATACAGGTTCCCACGCCTCGGGGACAAGCTCTGGGTAAGGCGCTTGAACTAAAACTGTTCTCTGTGCCAGACGGAGCCGAGAATCTTTCCGTAAAGATGCTGGCTACAAAGCAAACAGAATGTGGTGCTACTTCAGCGCTAGAGAGAAATTGCATCGCCCAGGCGTGTTTCGGCAGAAGCAGCAGCCTGCAGCATTTCGCTGCCGGCACCGTGCTCTCTGGGCGACAAGTAGACGACGCTTCGTCTCCAGCAAAACGAAAGCGCCACCTGCTACGAAGAGTATAAGAATGAAGGCAGAGCACCGAGCTGGTGTGTGCATCGCACAGGCTGCAAGAGGAAGCGTGGCTGCCACTCGCTTGTTTTCGGATTCAAATTAGCAGTTGAAAACAGAAAATTCCACTTGCAGCTACTTGTGCTGCTACCTAGTTCTCTTCCAGCTTTCCCTGGAAAGAATTGTGCTGAGCATTATGCTTGGAGATGCAGAGATGACAGTGGTAGAGGCAGCGGAGAATGGAAATAGAGAGTGCAGCGGACAGTTTCTGGGGCTTTACGTGAGGCAACGGGGAAAGTGCAGTCCAGCAGTGGCTTTTCCTTCTGGAGCCTTTTTCTTTGGGAGCAGCTGCTGCAAGTGGGCAACGGAGCTGCGAGAGTGCATGATGTGACGGCATGTCTATGTGAGAAGGAAGCTGCCGAGCCGCAGTGTGTTGTGCTCAGTTTCAAGGCTGCTTGGAGCAGGGGGGGTACTTGAAGAACGCCTTCTTTCTGGACGTGTCCTTCTGGGTGTGCTCGAGCTGCATGGACTCTGCAGCACTGAAGGTGTAAGAAACTGCTTCTGGCCAGGTAGTGTCCAGGAGTGCAACGGCTGCTCCTTCCTTTCTGAAGCAGTCAGAGCATTCTTAGCTGAATGTGCTTGTGAAGAAGCTCTTGGCTGGACATTTGAAATTCGGTGCACTGAGTACATGAACCCGGTGCCCAGCTGCTTCGTTCTTCGCCTTCTGCGGTCGGGACAGAACTGAAGCCCAGCGATGACTTTAACCGTGCAGCTCTTCAGCGTGTGTACTGCACGCATCCACAGTGTGCTCTGCAAGGATTTTCCTCTGCTCTCGCTCAGCGAAATGAATCAGAAGAGAAACACTGGATGGATTAGCCTTTCGCTGGCCAAGGCTCACAGTACAGCACCACACTCTGGGTGACGAGGAGAACAAAGGAAGAACATCTTTTCGCCCTGCCACGGTCTTCTCTGCGAGACGACTTCCCGCGTCTCTCTCCCTGCAAGGCTCGAATGTGCGCGATGGTACTTGGAACTGAGAAGGCAGGTGCAGAGAGCACCGCGACCTGACGGCGCTGTGCAGGCTGCGAAGGAAAGAGGACTGCCACTGGAATGTGCTGCAAATACAGGTTCCCACGCCTCGGGGACAAGCTCTGGGTAAGGCGCTTGAACTAAAACTGTTCTCTGTGCCAGACGGAGCCGAGAATCTTTCCGTAAAGATGCTGGCTACAAAGCAAACAGAATGTGGTGCTACTTCAGCGCTAGAGAGAAATTGCATCGCCCAGGCGTGTTTCAGCAGAAGCAGCAGCCTGCAGCATTTCGCTGCCGGCACCGTGCTCTCTGGGCGACAAGTAGACGACGCTTCGTCTCCAGCAAAACGAAAGCGCCACCTGCTACGAAGAGTATAAGAATGAAGGCAGAGCACCGAGCTGGTGTGTGCATCGCACAGGCTGCAAGAGGAAGCGTGGCTGCCACTCGCTTGTTTTCGGATTCAAATTAGCAGTTGAAAACAGAAAATTCCACTTGCAGCTACTTGTGCTGCTACCTAGTTCTCTTCCAGCTTTCCCTGGAAAGAATTGTGCTGAGCATTATGCTTGGAGATGCAGAGATGACAGTGGTAGAGGCAGCGGAGAATGGAAATAGAGAGTGCAGCGGACAGTTTCTGGGGCTTTATGTGAGGCAACGGGGAAAGTGCAGTCCAGCAGTGGCTTTTCCTTCTGGAGCCTTTTTCTTTGGGAGCAGCTGCTGCAAGTGGGCAACGGAGCTGCGAGAGTGCATGATGTGACGGCACGTCTATGTGAGAAGGAAGCTGCCGAGCCGCAGTGTGTTGTGCTCAGTTTCAAGGCTGCTTGGAGCAGGGGGGGTACTTGAAGAACGCCTTCTTTCTGGACGTGTCCTTCTGGGTGTGCTCGAGCTGCATGGACTCTGCAGCACTGAAGGTGTAAGAAACTGCTTGTGGCCAGGTAGTGTCCAGGAGTGCAACGGCTGCTCCTTCCTTTCTGAAGCAGTCAGAGCATTCTTAGCTGAATGTGCTTGTGAAGAAGCTCTTGGCTGGACATTTGAAATTCGGTGCACTGAGTACATGAACCCGGTGCCCAGCTGCTTCGTTCTTCGCCTTCTGCGGTCGGGACAGAACTGAAGCCCAGCGTTGCCTTTGAGCTTTGCCGCTCTTCAGCGCGTACACTGCACGCATCCACTGTGTGCTCTGCAAGGATTTTCCTCTGCTCAACGTACAATCATTTGCTTGCTGTTTCACAGAGTCCAAACTGTCCATGTAGCTCTCGCTCAGTGAAATGCGTCAGGAGAGAAACACTTGCTGGAGTAGCTTTTCGCTGGCCAGGACTTTCAACACAGCACCACAATTCAGGTAAGAAGCAGGAGAAAGGAAGAACATCTTTTCGTCCTGGCACGTTCTTCTCTGTGAGACGACTATCCGCGTCTTCTCTCCCTGCAAGGCTCTAATGTGTGCGGTGGCACTTGGAACTGAGAAGGCAGGTGCAGAGAGCACCGCGATCTGACGGCGCTGTGCAGGCTGTAAAGGAAAGAGCACTGCCACTGGAATGTGCTGCAAATACAGGTTCCCACGCGTCGGGGGCAAGCTCTGGGTAAGGCGCTTGAACTAAAACTGTTCTCTGTGCCAGACGGAGCCGAGAATCTTTCCGTAAAGATGCTGGCTACAAAGCAAACAGAATGTGGTGCTACTTCAGCGCTAGAGAGAAATTGCATCGCCCAGGCGTGTTTCGGCAGAAGCAGCAGCCTGCAGCATTTCGCTGCCGGCACCGTGCTCTCTGGGCGACAAGTAGACGACGCTTCGTCTCCAGCAAAACGAAAGCGCCACCTGCTACGAACAGCATAAGAATGAAGGCAGAGCACCGAGCTGGTGTGTGCATCGCACAGGCTGCAAGAGGAAGCGTGGCTGCCACTCGCTTGTTTTCGGATTCAAATTAGCAGTTGAAAACAGAAAATTCCACTTGCAGCTACTTGTGCTGCTACTTAGTTCTCTTCCAGCTTTCCCTGGAAAGAATTGTGCCAGGGTTTATGCTTGGAGATGCAGAGATGACAGTGGTAGAGGCAGCGGAGAATGGAAATAGAGAGTGCAGCGGACAGTTTCTGGGGCTTTACGTGAGGCAACGGGGAAAGTGCAGTCCAGCAGTGGCTTTTCCTTCTGGAGCCTTTTTCTTTGGGAGCAGCTGCTGCAAGTGGGCAACGGAGCTGCGAGAGTGCATGATGTGACGGCACGTCTATGTGAGAAGGAAGCTGCCGAGCCGCAGTGTGTTGTGCTCAGTTTCAAGGCTGCTTGGAGCAGGGGGGGTACTTGAAGAACGCCTTCTTTCTGGACGTGTCCTTCTGGGTGTGCTCGAGCTGCATGGACTCTGCAGCACTGAAGGTGTAAGAAACTGCTTCTGGCCAGGTAGTGTCCAGGAGTGCAACGGCTGCTCCTTCCTTTCTGAAGCAGTCAGAGCATTCTTAGCTGAATGTGCTTGTGAAGAAGCTCTTGGCTGGACATTTGAAATTCGGTGCACTGAGTACATGAACCCGGTGCCCAGCTGCTTCGTTCTTCGCCTTCTGCGGTCGGGACAGAACTGAAGCCCAGCGATGACTTTAACCGTGCAGCTCTTCAGCGTGTGTACTGCACGCATCCACAGTGTGCTCTGCAAGGATTTTCCTCTGCTCTCGCTCAGCGAAATGAATCAGAAGAGAAACACTGGATGGATTAGCCTTTCGCTGGCCAAGGCTCACAGTACAGCACCACACTCTGGGTGACGAGGAGAACAAAGGAAGAACATCTTTTCGCCCTGCCACGGTCTTCTCTGCGAGACGACTTCCCGCGTCTCTCTCCCTGCAAGGCTCGAATGTGCGCGATGGTACTTGGAACTGAGAAGGCAGGTGCAGAGAGCACCGCGACCTGACGGCGCTGTGCAGGCTGCGAAGGAAAGAGGACTGCCACTGGAATGTGGTGCAAATACAGGTTCCCACGCCTCGGGGACAAGCTCTGGGTAAGGCGCTTGAACTAAAACTGTTCTCTGTGCCAGACGGAGCCGAGAATCTTTCCGTAAAGATGCTGGCTACAAAGCAAACAGAATGTGGTGCTACTTCAGCGCTAGAGAGAAATTGCATCGCCCAGGCGTGTTTCGGCAGAAACAGCAGCCTGCAGCATTTCGCTGCCGGCACCGTGCTCTCTGGGCGACAAGTAGACGACGCTTCGTCTCCAGCAAAACGAAAGCGCCACCTGCTACGAAGAGTATAAGAATGAAGGCAGAGCACCGAGCTGGTGTGTGCATCGCACAGGCTGCAAGAGGAAGCGTGGCTGCCACTCGCTTGTTTTCGGATTCAAATTAGCAGTTGAAAACAGAAAATTCCACTTGCAGCTACTTGTGCTGCTACCTAGTTCTCTTCCAGCTTTCCCTGGAAAGAATTGTGCTGAGCATTATGCTTGGAGATGCAGAGATGACAGTGGTAGAGGCAGCGGAGAATGGAAATAGAGAGTGCAGCGGACAGTTTCTGGGGCTTTACGTGAGGCAACGGGGAAAGTGCAGTCCAGCAGTGGCTTTTCCTTCTGGAGCCTTTTTCTTTGGGAGCAGCTGCTGCAAGTGGGCAACGGAGCTGCGAGAGTGCATGATGTGACGGCACGTCTATGTGAGAAGGAAGCTGCCGAGCCGCAGTGTGTTGTGCTCAGTTTCAAGGCTGCTTGGAGCAGGGGGGGTACTTGAAGAACGCCTTCTTTCTGGACGTGTCCTTCTGGGTGTGCTCGAGCTGCATGGACTCTGCAGCACTGAAGGTGTAAGAAACTGCTTGTGGCCAGGTAGTGTCCAGGAGTGCAACGGCTGCTCCTTCCTTTCTGAAGCAGTCAGAGCATTCTTAGCTGAATGTGCTTGTGAAGAAGCTCTTGGCTGGACATTTGAAATTCGGTGCACTGAGTACATGAACCCGGTGCCCAGCTGCTTCGTTCTTCGCCTTCTGCGGTCGGGACAGAACTGAAGCCCAGCGTTGCCTTTGAGCTTTGCCGCTCTTCAGCGCGTACACTGCACGCATCCACTGTGTGCTCTGCAAGGATTTTCCTCTGCTCAACGTACAATCATTTGCTTGCTGTTTCACAGAGTCCAAACTGTCCATGTAGCTCTCGCTCAGTGAAATGCGTCAGGAGAGAAACACTTGCTGGAGTAGCTTTTCGCTGGCCAGGACTTTCAACACAGCACCACAATTCAGGTAAGAAGCAGGAGAAAGGAAGAACATCTTTTCGTCCTGGCACGTTCTTCTCTGTGAGACGACTATCCGCGTCTTCTCTCCCTGCAAGGCTCTAATGTGTGCGGTGGCACTTGGAACTGAGAAGGCAGGTGCAGAGAGCACCGCGATCTGACGGCGCTGTGCAGGCTGTAAAGGAAAGAGGACTGCCACGGGAATGTGCTGCAAATACAGGTTCCCACGCGTCGGGGGCAAGCTCTGGGTAAGGCGCTTGAACTAAAACTGTTCTCTGTGCCAGACGGAGCCGAGAATCTTTCCGTAAAGATGCTGGCTACAAAGCAAACAGAATGTGGTGCTACTTCAGCGCTAGAGAGAAATTGCATCGCCCAGGCGTGTTTCGGCAGAAGCAGCAGCCTGCAGCATTTCGCTGCCGGCACCGTGCTCTCTGGGCGACAAGTAGACGACGCTTCGTCTCCAGCAAAACGAAAGCGCCACCTGCTACGAACAGCATAAGAATGAAGGCAGAGCACCGAGCTGGTGTGTGCATCGCACAGGCTGCAAGAGGAAGCGTGGCTGCCACTCGCTTGTTTTCGGATTCAAATTAGCAGTTGAAAACAGAAAATTCCACTTGCAGCTACTTGTGCTGCTACTTAGTTCTCTTCCAGCTTTCCCTGGAAAGAATTGTGCCAGGGTTTATGCTTGGAGATGCAGAGATGACAGTGGTAGAGGCAGCGGAGAATGGAAATAGAGAGTGCAGCGGACAGTTTCTGGGGCTTTACGTGAGGCAACGGGGAAAGTGCAGTCCAGCAGTGGCTTTTCCTTCTGGAGCCTTTTTCTTTGGGAGCAGCTGCTGCAAGTGGGCAACGGAGCTGCGAGAGTGCATGATGTGACGGCACGTCTATGTGAGAAGGAAGCTGCCGAGCCGCAGTGTGTTGTGCTCAGTTTCAAGGCTGCTTGGAGCAGGGGGGGTACTTGAAGAACGCCTTCTTTCTGGACGTGTCCTTCTGGGTGTGCTCGAGCTGCATGGACTCTGCAGCACTGAAGGTGTAAGAAACTGCTTCTGGCCAGGTAGTGTCCAGGAGTGCAACGGCTGCTCCTTCCTTTCTGAAGCAGTCAGAGCATTCTTAGCTGAATGTGCTTGTGAAGAAGCTCTTGGCTGGACATTTGAAATTCGGTGCACTGAGTACATGAACCCGGTGCCCAGCTGCTTCGTTCTTCGCCTTCTGCGGTCGGGACAGAACTGAAGCCCAGCGATGACTTTAACCGTGCAGCTCTTCAGCGTGTGTACTGCACGCATCCACAGTGTGCTCTGCAAGGATTTTCCTCTGCTCTCGCTCAGCGAAATGAATCAGAAGAGAAACACTGGATGGATTAGCCTTTCGCTGGCCAAGGCTCACAGTACAGCACCACACTCTGGGTGACGAGGAGAACAAAGGAAGAACATCTTTTCGCCCTGCCACGGTCTTCTCTGCGAGACGACTTCCCGCGTCTCTCTCCCTGCAAGGCTCGAATGTGCGCGATGGTACTTGGAACTGAGAAGGCAGGTGCAGAGAGCACCGCGACCTGACGGCGCTGTGCAGGCTGCGAAGGAAAGAGGACTGCCACTGGAATGTGGTGCAAATACAGGTTCCCACGCGTCGGGGACAAGCTCTGGGTAAGGCGCTTGAACTAAAACTGTTCTCTGTGCCAGACGGAGCCGAGAATCTTTCCGTAAAGATGCTGGCTACAAAGCAAACAGAATGTGGTGCTACTTCAGCGCTAGAGAGAAATTGCATCGCCCAGGCGTGTTTCGGCAGAAACAGCAGCCTGCAGCATTTCGCTGCCGGCACCGTGCTCTCTGGGCGACAAGTAGACGACGCTTCGTCTCCAGCAAAACGAAAGCGCCACCTGCTACGAAGAGTATAAGAATGAAGGCAGAGCACCGAGCTGGTGTGTGCATCGCACAGGCTGCAAGAGGAAGCGTGGCTGCCACTCGCTTGTTTTCGGATTCAAATTAGCAGTTGAAAACAGAAAATTCCACTTGCAGCTACTTGTGCTGCTACCTAGTTCTCTTCCAGCTTTCCCTGGAAAGAATTGTGCTGAGCATTATGCTTGGAGATGCAGAGATGACAGTGGTAGAGGCAGCGGAGAATGGAAATAGAGAGTGCAGCGGACAGTTTCTGGGGCTTTACGTGAGGCAACGGGGAAAGTGCAGTCCAGCAGTGGCTTTTCCTTCTGGAGCCTTTTTCTTTGGGAGCAGCTGCTGCAAGTGGGCAACGGAGCTGCGAGAGTGCATGATGTGACGGCACGTCTATGTGAGAAGGAAGCTGCCGAGCCGCAGTGTGTTGTGCTCAGTTTCAAGGCTGCTTGGAGCAGGGGGGGTACTTGAAGAACGCCTTCTTTCTGGACGTGTCCTTCTGGGTGTGCTCGAGCTGCATGGACTCTGCAGCACTGAAGGTGTAAGAAACTGCTTGTGGCCAGGTAGTGTCCAGGAGTGCAACGGCTGCTCCTTCCTTTCTGAAGCAGTCAGAGCATTCTTAGCTGAATGTGCTTGTGAAGAAGCTCTTGGCTGGACATTTGAAATTCGGTGCACTGAGTACATGAACCCGGTGCCCAGCTGCTTCGTTCTTCGCCTTCTGCGGTCGGGACAGAACTGAAGCCCAGCGATGACTTTAACCGTGCAGCTCTTCAGCGTGTGTACTGCACGCATCCACAGTGTGCTCTGCAAGGATTTTCCTCTGCTCTCGCTCAGCGAAATGAATCAGAAGAGAAACACTGGATGGATTAGCCTTTCGCTGGCCAAGGCTCACAGTACAGCACCACACTCTGGGTGACGAGGAGAACAAAGGAAGAACATCTTTTCGCCCTGCCACGGTCTTCTCTGCGAGACGACTTCCCGCGTCTCTCTCCCTGCAAGGCTCGAATGTGCGCGATGGTACTTGGAACTGAGAAGGCAGGAGTAGAGAGCACCGCGACCTGACGGCGCTGTGCAGGCTGCAAAGGAAAGAGCACTGCCACGGGAATGTGGTGCAAATACAGGTTCCCACGCGTCGGGGACAAGCTCTGGGTAAGGCGCTTGAACTAAAACTGTTCTCTGTGCCAGACGGAGCCGAGAATCTTTCCGTAAAGATGCTGGCTACAAAGCAAACAGAATGTGGTGCTACTTCAGCGCTAGAGAGAAATTGCATCGCCCAGGCGTGTTTGCACAGAAGCAGCAGCCTGCAGCATTTCGCTGCCGGCACCGTGCTCTCTGGGCGACAAGTAGACGACGCTTCGTCTCCAGCAAAACGAAAGCGCCACCTGCTACGAAGAGTATAAGAATGAAGGCAGAGCACCGAGCTGGTGTGTGCATCGCACAGGCTGCAAGAGGAAGCGTGGCTGCCACTCGCTTGTTTTCGGATTCAAATTAGCAGTTGAAAACAGAAAATTCCACTTGCAGCTACTTGTGCTGCTACCTAGTTCTCTTCCAGCTTTCCCTGGAAAGAATTGTGCTGAGCATTATGCTTGGAGATGCAGAGATGACAGTGGTAGAGGCAGCGGAGAATGGAAATAGAGAGTGCAGCGGACAGTTTCTGGGGCTTTACGTGAGGCAACGGGGAAAGTGCAGTCCAGCAGTGGCTTTTCCTTCTGGAGCCTTTTTCTTTGGGAGCAGCTGCTGCAAGTGGGCAACGGAGCTGCGAGAGTGCATGATGTGACGGCACGTCTATGTGAGAAGGAAGCTGCCGAGCCGCAGTGTGTTGTGCTCAGTTTCAAGGCTGCTTGGAGCAGGGGGGGTACTTGAAGAACGCCTTCTTTCTGGACGTGTCCTTCTGGGTGTGCTCGAGCTGCATGGACTCTGCAGCACTGAAGGTGTAAGAAACTGCTTGTGGCCAGGTAGTGTCCAGGAGTGCAACGGCTGCTCCTTCCTTTCTGAAGCAGTCAGAGCATTCTTAGCTGAATGTGCTTGTGAAGAAGCTCTTGGCTGGACATTTGAAATTCGGTGCACTGAGTACATGAACCCGGTGCCCAGCTGCTTCGTTCTTCGCCTTCTGCGGTCGGGACAGAACTGAAGCCCAGCGTTGCCTTTGAGCTTTGCCGCTCTTCAGCGCGTACACTGCACGCATCCACAGTGTGCTCTGCAAGGATTTTCCTCTGCTCAACGTACAATCATTTGCTTGCTGTTTCACAGAGTCCAAACTGTCCATGTAGCTCTCGCTCAGTGAAATGCGTCAGGAGAGAAACACTTGCTGGAGTAGCTTTTCGCTGGCCAGGACTTTCAACACAGCACCACAATTCAGGTAAGAAGCAGGAGAAAGGAAGAACATCTTTTCGTCCTGGCACGTTCTTCTCTGTGAGACGACTATCCGCGTCTTCTCTCCCTGCAAGGCTCTAATGTGTGCGGTGGCACTTGGAACTGAGAAGGCAGGTGCAGAGAGCACCGCGATCTGACGGCGCTGTGCAGGCTGTAAAGGAAAGAGGACTGCCACGGGAATGTGCTGCAAATACAGGTTCCCACGCGTCGGGGGCAAGCTCTGGGTAAGGCGCTTGAACTAAAACTGTTCTCTGTGCCAGACGGAGCCGAGAATCTTTCCGTAAAGATGCTGGCTACAAAGCAAACAGAATGTGGTGCTACTTCAGCGCTAGAGAGAAATTGCATCGCCCAGGCGTGTTTCGGCAGAAGCAGCAGCCTGCAGCATTTCGCTGCCGGCACCGTGCTCTCTGGGCGACAAGTAGACGACGCTTCGTCTCCAGCAAAACGAAAGCGCCACCTGCTACGAAGAGTATAAGAATGAAGGCAGAGCACCGAGCTGGTGTGTGCATCGCACAGGCTGCAAGAGGAAGCGTGGCTGCCACTCGCTTGTTTTCGGATTCAAATTAGCAGTTGAAAACAGAAAATTCCACTTGCAGCTACTTGTGCTGCTACCTAGTTCTCTTCCAGCTTTCCCTGGAAAGAATTGTGCTGAGCATTATGCTTGGAGATGCAGAGATGACAGTGGTAGAGGCAGCGGAGAATGGAAATAGAGAGTGCAGCGGACAGTTTCTGGGGCTTTACGTGAGGCAACGGGGAAAGTGCAGTCCAGCAGTGGCTTTTCCTTCTGGAGCCTTTTTCTTTGGGAGCAGCTGCTGCAAGTGGGCAACGGAGCTGCGAGAGTGCATGATGTGACGGCACGTCTATGTGAGAAGGAAGCTGCCGAGCCGCAGTGTGTTGTGCTCAGTTTCAAGGCTGCTTGGAGCAGGGGGGGTACTTGAAGAACGCCTTCTTTCTGGACGTGTCCTTCTGGGTGTGCTCGAGCTGCATGGACTCTGCAGCACTGAAGGTGTAAGAAACTGCTTCTGGCCAGGTAGTGTCCAGGAGTGCAACGGCTGCTCCTTCCTTTCTGAAGCAGTCAGAGCATTCTTAGCTGAATGTGCTTGTGAAGAAGCTCTTGGCTGGACATTTGAAATTCGGTGCACTGAGTACATGAACCCGGTGCCCAGCTGCTTCGTTCTTCGCCTTCTGCGGTCGGGACAGAACTGAAGCCCAGCGATGACTTTAACCGTGCAGCTCTTCAGCGTGTGTACTGCACGCATCCACAGTGTGCTCTGCAAGGATTTTCCTCTGCTCTCGCTCAGCGAAATGAATCAGAAGAGAAACACTGGATGGATTAGCCTTTCGCTGGCCAAGGCTCACAGTACAGCACCACACTCTGGGTGACGAGGAGAACAAAGGAAGAACATCTTTTCGCCCTGCCACGGTCTTCTCTGCGAGACGACTTCCCGCGTCTCTCTCCCTGCAAGGCTCGAATGTGCGCGATGGTACTTGGAACTGAGAAGGCAGGTGCAGAGAGCACCGCGACCTGGCGGCGCTGTGCAGGCTGCGAAGGAAAGAGGACTGCCACTGGAATGTGCTGCAAATACAGGTTCCCACGCCTCGGGGACAAGCTCTGGGTAAGGCGCTTGAACTAAAACTGTTCTCTGTGCCAGACGGAGCCGAGAATCTTTCCGTAAAGATGCTGGCTACAAAGCAAACAGAATGTGGTGCTACTTCAGCGCTAGAGAGAAATTGCATCGCCCAGGCGTGTTTCGGCAGAAACAGCAGCCTGCAGCATTTCGCTGCCGGCACCGTGCTCTCTGGGCGACAAGTAGACGACGCTTCGTCTCCAGCAAAACGAAAGCGCCACCTGCTACGAAGAGTATAAGAATGAAGGCAGAGCACCGAGCTGGTGTGTGCATCGCACAGGCTGCAAGAGGAAGCGTGGCTGCCACTCGCTTGTTTTCGGATTCAAATTAGCAGTTGAAAACAGAAAATTCCACTTGCAGCTACTTGTGCTGCTACCTAGTTCTCTTCCAGCTTTCCCTGGAAAGAATTGTGCTGAGCATTATGCTTGGAGATGCAGAGATGACAGTGGTAGAGGCAGCGGAGAATGGAAATAGAGAGTGCAGCGGACAGTTTCTGGGGCTTTATGTGAGGCAACGGGGAAAGTGCAGTCCAGCAGTGGCTTTTCCTTCTGGAGCCTTTTTCTTTGGGAGCAGCTGCTGCAAGTGGGCAACGGAGCTGCGAGAGTGCATGATGTGACGGCACGTCTATGTGAGAAGGAAGCTGCCGAGCCGCAGTGTGTTGTGCTCAGTTTCAAGGCTGCTTGGAGCAGGGGGGGTACTTGAAGAACGCCTTCTTTCTGGACGTGTCCTTCTGGGTGTGCTCGAGCTGCATGGACTCTGCAGCACTGAAGGTGTAAGAAACTGCTTCTGGCCAGGTAGTGTCCAGGAGTGCAACGGCTGCTCCTTCCTTTCTGAAGCAGTCAGAGCATTCTTAGCTGAATGTGCTTGTGAAGAAGCTCTTGGCTGGACATTTGAAATTCGGTGCACTGAGTACATGAACCCGGTGCCCAGCTGCTTCGTTCTTCGCCTTCTGCGGTCGGGACAGAACTGAAGCCCAGCGTTGCCTTTGAGCTTTGCCGCTCTTCAGCGCGTACACTGCACGCATCCACTGTGTGCTCTGCAAGGATTTTCCTCTGCTCAACGTACAATCATTTGCTTGCTGTTTCACAGAGTCCAAACTGTCCATGTAGCTCTCGCTCAGTGAAATGCGTCAGGAGAGAAACACTTGCTGGAGTAGCTTTTCGCTGGCCAGGACTTTCAACACAGCACCACAATTCAGGTAAGAAGCAGGAGAAAGGAAGAACATCTTTTCGTCCTGGCACGTTCTTCTCTGTGAGACGACTATCCGCGTCTTCTCTCCCTGCAAGGCTCTAATGTGTGCGGTGGCACTTGGAACTGAGAAGGCAGGTGCAGAGAGCACCGCGATCTGACGGCGCTGTGCAGGCTGTAAAGGAAAGAGCACTGCCACTGGAATGTGCTGCAAATACAGGTTCCCACGCGTCGGGGGCAAGCTCTGGGTAAGGCGGTTGAACTAAAACTGTTCTCTGTGCCAGACGGAGCCGAGAATCTTTCCGTAAAGATGCTGGCTACAAAGCAAACAGAATGTGGTGCTACTTCAGCGCTAGAGAGAAATTGCATCGCCCAGGCGTGTTTCGGCAGAAGCAGCAGCCTGCAGCATTTCGCTGCCGGCACCGTGCTCTCTGGGCGACAAGTAGACGACGGTTCGTCTCCAGCAAAACGAAAGCGCCACCTGCTACGAACAGCATAAGAATGAAGGCAGAGCACCGAGCTGGTGTGTGCATCGCACAGGCTGCAAGAGGAAGCGTGGCTGCCACTCGCTTGTTTTCGGATTCAAATTAGCAGTTGAAAACAGAAAATTCCACTTGCAGCTACTTGTGCTGCTACTTAGTTCTCTTCCAGCTTTCCCTGGAAAGAATTGTGCCAGGGTTTATGCTTGGAGATGCAGAGATGACAGTGGTAGAGGCAGCGGAGAATGGAAATAGAGAGTGCAGCGGACAGTTTCTGGGGCTTTACGTGAGGCAACGGGGAAAGTGCAGTCCAGCAGTGGCTTTTCCTTCTGGAGCCTTTTTCTTTGGGAGCAGCTGCTGCAAGTGGGCAACGGAGCTGCGAGAGTGCATGATGTGACGGCACGTCTATGTGAGAAGGAAGCTGCCGAGCCGCAGTGTGTTGTGCTCAGTTTCAAGGCTGCTTGGAGCAGGGGGGGTACTTGAAGAACGCCTTCTTTCTGGACGTGTCCTTCTGGGTGTGCTCGAGCTGCATGGACTCTGCAGCACTGAAGGTGTAAGAAACTGCTTCTGGCCAGGTAGTGTCCAGGAGTGCAACGGCTGCTCCTTCCTTTCTGAAGCAGTCAGAGCATTCTTAGCTGAATGTGCTTGTGAAGAAGCTCTTGGCTGGACATTTGAAATTCGGTGCACTGAGTACATGAACCCGGTGCCCAGCTGCTTCGTTCTTCGCCTTCTGCGGTCGGGACAGAACTGAAGCCCAGCGATGACTTTAACCGTGCAGCTCTTCAGCGTGTGTACTGCACGCATCCACAGTGTGCTCTGCAAGGATTTTCCTCTGCTCTCGCTCAGCGAAATGAATCAGAAGAGAAACACTGGATGGATTAGCCTTTCGCTGGCCAAGGCTCACAGTACAGCACCACACTCTGGGTGACGAGGAGAACAAAGGAAGAACATCTTTTCGCCCTGCCACGGTCTTCTCTGCGAGACGACTTCCCGCGTCTCTCTCCCTGCAAGGCTCGAATGTGCGCGATGGTACTTGGAACTGAGAAGGCAGGTGCAGAGAGCACCGCGACCTGACGGCGCTGTGCAGGCTGCGAAGGAAAGAGGACTGCCACTGGAATGTGCTGCAAATACAGGTTCCCACGCCTCGGGGACAAGCTCTGGGTAAGGCGCTTGAACTAAAACTGTTCTCTGTGCCAGACGGAGCCGAGAATCTTTCCGTAAAGATGCTGGCTACAAAGCAAACAGAATGTGGTGCTACTTCAGCGCTAGAGAGAAATTGCATCGCCCAGGCGTGTTTCGGCAGAAACAGCAGCCTGCAGCATTTCGCTGCCGGCACCGTGCTCTCTGGGCGACAAGTAGACGACGCTTCGTCTCCAGCAAAACGAAAGCGCCACCTGCTACGAAGAGTATAAGAATGAAGGCAGAGCACCGAGCTGGTGTGTGCATCGCACAGGCTGCAAGAGGAAGCGTGGCTGCCACTCGCTTGTTTTCGGATTCAAATTAGCAGTTGAAAACAGAAAATTCCACTTGCAGCTACTTGTGCTGCTACCTAGTTCTCTTCCAGCTTTCCCTGGAAAGAATTGTGCTGAGCATTATGCTTGGAGATGCAGAGATGACAGTGGTAGAGGCAGCGGAGAATGGAAATAGAGAGTGCAGCGGACAGTTTCTGGGGCTTTACGTGAGGCAACGGGGAAAGTGCAGTCCAGCAGTGGCTTTTCCTTCTGGAGCCTTTTTCTTTGGGAGCAGCTGCTGCAAGTGGGCAACGGAGCTGCGAGAGTGCATGATGTGACGGCACGTCTATGTGAGAAGGAAGCTGCCGAGCCGCAGTGTGTTGTGCTCAGTTTCAAGGCTGCTTGGAGCAGGGGGGGGTACTTGAAGAACGCCTTCTTTCTGGACGTGTCCTTCTGGGTGTGCTCGAGCTGCATGGACTCTGCAGCACTGAAGGTGTAAGAAACTGCTTCTGGCCAGGTAGTGTCCAGGAGTGCAACGGCTGCTCCTTCCTTTCTGAAGCAGTCAGAGCATTCTTAGCTGAATGTGCTTGTGAAGAAGCTCTTGGCTGGACATTTGAAATTCGGTGCACTGAGTACATGAACCCGGTGCCCAGCTGCTTCGTTCTTCGCCTTCTGCGGTCGGGACAGAACTGAAGCCCAGCGATGACTTTAACCGTGCAGCTCTTCAGCGTGTGTACTGCACGCATCCACAGTGTGCTCTGCAAGGATTTTCCTCTGCTCTCGCTCAGCGAAATGAATCAGAAGAGAAACACTGGATGGATTAGCCTTTCGCTGGCCAAGGCTCACAGTACAGCACCACACTCTGGGTGACGAGGAGAACAAAGGAAGAACATCTTTTCGCCCTGCCACGGTCTTCTCTGCGAGACGACTTCCCGCGTCTCTCTCCCTGCAAGGCTCGAATGTGCGCGATGGTACTTGGAACTGAGAAGGCAGGAGTAGAGAGCACCGCGACCTGACGGCGCTGTGCAGGCTGCAAAGGAAAGAGGACTGCCACGGGAATGTGGTGCAAATACAGGTTCCCACGCGTCGGGGACAAGCTCTGGGTAAGGCGCTTGAACTAAAACTGTTCTCTGTGCCAGACGGAGCCGAGAATCTTTCCGTAAAGATGCTGGCTACAAAGCAAACAGAATGTGGTGCTACTTCAGCGCTAGAGAGAAATTGCATCGCCCAGGCGTGTTTCGGCAGAAGCAGCAGCCTGCAGCATTTCGCTGCCGGCACCGTGCTCTCTGGGCGACAAGTAGACGACGCTTCGTCTCCAGCAAAACGAAAGCGCCACCTGCTACGAAGAGTATAAGAATGAAGGCAGAGCACCGAGCTGGTGTGTGCATCGCACAGGCTGCAAGAGGAAGCGTGGCTGCCACTCGCTTGTTTTCGGATTCAAATTAGCAGTTGAAAACAGAAAATTCCACTTGCAGCTACTTGTGCTGCTACCTAGTTC